>NC_133770.1:216353608-216505052 GCF_003597395.2 Chelonoidis abingdonii
GGTTACTCACCTTTGTAACTGTTGTTCTTCGAGATGTGTTGCTCATATCCATTCCAAACCCACCCTCCTTTCCCACTGTCGGAGTAGCCGGCAAGAAGGAACTGAGGAGTGGTCAGGCTGGCAAGGGTATATATCAGGCGCCATAGTGACGCCACTCCAGGGGGCGACCTGCCGGCCCACCGAGTGTTGCTAGGGTAAAAGTTTCTCCAACGAACGTGCACGCAGCGCGCGCACACCTAACTGGAATGGATATGAGCAACACATCTCGAAGAACAACAGTTACAAAGGTGAGTAACCGTCTTATTTCCATACAGGATCAGGCCCAGGGTCCATCTAGTCCATTATCCTGCCTCTAACACTGGCCAGCAGCAGATCCTTCAGAGAAGGTGTAAGAACGCACTAGTAGACGTAGGTGGGATAATCATTCCCCTCATTTCATCTTATGCTGATCTCTAATAAATACTGGCTTAAGCCCTATTCATGAGGGTTAATGTCCCCTGTGAAATTAGTATTAGCATTAATTAGGATAATTCTGAATATTCTTTTAATCCATATTATTAAATCCCAAGTATTTCCTGCTAAGACTAGAAATAATGTGCTGGAAAAATTTGTCTGTGTCTCTCTGTCTAACAAACTTAATCAAATGTTAAATTAGCAGCAAATATTTAACATCTTGTTTTCGATGGAAGAAGTCATTACTGAGAAGAATGAGAATCAAAGATATTTTCTCAGGAAAAATACTTTCTGTTTCATAATACAGGATAAACGTAAATTGTCTCTAACTTTCATTATGTTTGTGATATCTTTTTTTGGAACAGGAGGAAATGGGCAGTGAAGAGAAGCTGTATTTTGGCTTGAATGAATACAGCAAATCTCTACAATGGGGAATCACTAGTCCTCTGCTGAGATGTGATGAAAACTTTGAAAAAATGGTGAACACACTCTTAGAAAGGTAAATAATAAGAGTTTTGAATTGTGCCTAACCATGACCCAAGCTTACATGCCATATCACAAATGGACAGAGACACAGTGTCACAGTGTAATTGGTTATCAAGAAATGATTAGGTAGCATTCTGAACAAATACTTTAATTTGTTAATTGAATATCTTTTAAGTGCCATATATTAAAAACTGGCTGCCTCACTTCCCCCTCTTCCCTCAAAAATTTACAGGTGCAAATGTGAGTACAATTTAACTGTCCAATTTTGAAAATTTAGTCCGTACATGCACTTCTTATAGTTGGCATTCAGTCACTCTGTCATAAATGGTATCGGATCAGTGTGCAACACTAGGTATTTGGTAGAAGGATCGAAGTTCACACAGATATTTTTCTTCATATTCTTCAATTTTATCTAGTGTAATCCGCTAGGAAGTTAGCATAATGGATCTTGTTTAAAGTTTGCATTGTCTCACCACTCTTACATGTACATAACCTGGAATAAACCAAATGCAAATGTTATAACTTTTTTGACATTTCAGTTACAGGGTTCCAAAAATGCATCAGTTATTTAAACACATTTAGGCTTAAGAATGATGCTTTTGGAATTTGGACAGCCCCTTGATACTGGAATTCCAGCAGTTTGTTCCATTTTTTATTTTGTAATGAATTTAATGATTGTGTCAAACTGAAAGTCTTACAAACTGAAGTCCTCAGCTTATCCAGGTAATGGATATGGCATAAGCAGTGGTGGTCCAGGCCTACCCGTTCTGTTTTACCATTGTGCCTTAGTCCTGATCTAGAAGGCTGAGTAGGTAATTCATTTTCTATGCTGTGACTTCTCTGCAGAGAGTGACAAAAGTTTGCCAGATGTGGACACTGTCCACTAGCAAATGAACTGAGAATTTCAATAAATTTCATATGGGTCACAGAACGGCCTCTTTATGGGGACCACTTTTGGTGTTTGCTGACCAGAATCTGACTAGCAATGGCTCCATGTTCTCTTGCAGAGAACAAAGCAATCCAGTTCCACAGGGCTAAGGCTGGATGTGTTGTAACATATAGATAAGAGAAGCTAAATACAAGAACTAAGGCAGTACTATCATTTTCAACACTGCTGATCTCATCAATGCAGCATGCTGTCTGTATATGTTGTCATTTGTAATTGTTCAAACCAACTTTTATTCCTATTACATTTCCATGTTTATTAAATATAGTAGTAGATTGTTACAATGACTAGACATCAGATGGTTTTCTCTTAGTTCAGTGGGTTTTCACTTTTTCTTAGTATTTGATCCTACTTGTTTGGATTTATAGTCACTGAATTTAGCTCCAACATGAGAAAAAGACTGTTATCATTTTGCTTGAAAGCCAAACTGTTAGTTTGCCCTTGGCTGAGATCCAACAAAGTGTGCTCCTGCACTAGCACATCATTAAGTCTAGTCTTTTTGTGAGTGGTGTAAGTTTATATTCACCCCCACCCCTTTAAAACTTCTTTCTTCCACAAAACTTGGTTAAAGGAGAAAAAAAAAACTTGGACAATTAAGTGAGATTGGATCATCAGCTTATGCTATATGTGTTTGTACTGATACTAACAGTGTCTGAATTAGACTGTACCACCTTCTATAGTTGTACATGCCATATATGCCTATAAAAATAGCATAATGCACTTACAGTGCATAATTGTTAATAGAGGTTGAGGATTTCAATATTTATGTACTATGCATAAAATGAGCTCCTTTTTCTTGCCATCAGGCCTGCCTATGTCAGAGCTGACTTTCATGTGATGATTTTATTGAACGTATTTACTGACCAACATATAACTGTATTCCTCTGAAGGTACCCCAGGCTACACAGCATGGTGATTCGCTGCTACCTTCTTATTCAGCAGTATTCTGAAGCCCTGATGGCTCTCACAACCATGGCCTCCCTTAGAGACCACAGCACCCCTGAGACACTCAGCATAATGGATGACCTCATCACTTCACCAGGAAAGAATAGGAATGGTTGTGGCCATATGCTTATCATTAGAGTTCCCTCCGTGCAGTTAGCAATGCTAGCAAGGGAGAGGTTACAAGAAGTGAGAGACAAATTAGGTCTGCAGTATCGTTTTGAGATCCTTCTTGGGAACCCAGCTTCAGAATTTACTGTTGCTAAGCACTTTGTGACACGTTTAAAGGTTAGTAGGAATTAAATGTTTCCGTGCAAGATTGTAACTTGCGTAAATGATGTCGTACAGATTAAAGCCCTGTGAGAGACTAATTTTTAATTCCATCCCACTACTTAATACCTTCTCCCACCCACTCCCACATAGTTTGTCTAATTTTTATCTCACTCCCACAGCTGTGGCAGTAGGTCCTGCAGGACCTGTGGAATCCCAGTCCCACTGCAGGGCTCTAGTCAAAATCTTGTGTGTACCTACACATTTGTGGACCTATGTGTTAGTTCTTACATGGAAAAGGGACATATTTAATATAGTTTGTTCTGTGTGGGTGTAGTCTACTTTTGATCATCTTAACCATTTTAGGGTGCAGGAAAAAATATTAAGTTTTTGTTGGTCCTAGAAGTAAAAGATAGCATGTTACCTAACTTTTCCAAGTTGAATAACAAACAGTATGAAACAATCTTCATTAAAAACCAGATAGGTTACTTCCTTGATTCTCTGAGAGCTGAGCTTAAATCCCAGTACATGAACTCAGGCCTTGGCTACACTCACACTTTACAGCGCTGCAAGTTTCACGCTCAGGGGTGTGAAAAAACACCCCCCTGAGCACTGCAAGATACAGCGCTGTAAAGCGTCAGTGTAATCAGGGCGGCAGCACTGGTAGCGCAGCTCCCAGCGCTGCATGCTACACCTGTAAAGGATGTGGTTTACGTGCAGCGCTGGGAGAACTGTCTCCCAGAGCTGCCGCTCTGACCACACTTACACTTCAAAGCGCTGCCGTGGCAGCGCTTTGAAATTCAAAGTGTAGCCATACCCTAATTCTGTTCTGTCCATTTATCTGTCATCTACTCTGTCCTTACAACTGTTGCCTACCCGGCCTATAGCTGGTAAAGTATTCTGATAGGCATAGAATTGAGTCTTTTCTCAGTCCATTGCATGACAAAAGCCTCTTCTTCTCAACTTGATGTTCACCACGTGAAAAATGTTGGTTAGAACCTTGATTTCTTTAGCTAGTATGTATTTGTGAGTGCACAACACTGTTTAGCTACTACGTATTTACAAGTGCATGATGCTACTATCAAAGTCTATCTCCCACACTGACTTTACCCCCATATTGAAACTACTGGAGAGTGACTACTTTTTATAGAACAGTAGGCATACCTCTACCCCAATATAACGCGACCCGATGTAACACAAATTTGGATGTAATGTGGTAAAGCAGCGCTCCCGGGGGGGCATGACTGCGCACTCCGGCAGATCAAAGCAAGTTCGATATAACACGGTTTCACCTATAACGCGGTACGATATTTTGGCTCCTGAGGACAGCGTTATGTCGGGGTAGAGGCGTATATTAAAGTGGAAAGGAATTTCCTGGTCAGCCGGCCTAAGTCTCTACTTTAAGCACAAAGATTCTTCTTCTCACTTGTTTTATTTTCAAGACATTCAGTGATACACAGCCATATACAATTGGATCCCAGGGGCCACATTTGCCATTCTAGCCAAGTTGCTCTTGGCACACGAAGAGAAACCGGGAGTAAAGGTGGTTTTAAACACTGAGACTGCTTTAACCTATGCCTGGCTGCAACAGCCTTTTTGAGGGGCTGTTCTTGAGAAAAAATTAGCAGCAGTGCAGTTCATGCTGGTTGCAACCTTTACCTTTCACAATACAGTCCCAGCAGCTGCAATGGGGACAGCGTAGGACTGCTTCAGTAGCTCAGTGCCACCCAGGGAACATCCTTATGCCAGGGTATTTCCTAGAGGCTGGTTCTACCCCCTTTAAAACGAAGAGGCAGGGCCTCTCAAGATTTAAAGGCCCTGGGGTACTGGCTGTGGCTGGGAGCCCCAGGGCCTTTAAATCAACCAGGGGCTCCCAGCTGAAGAGGTGGCTGGGAACCCCCCGTGGCTCAGGGGCAAATTAAAGGGCCCGGGGCTCTGGTCGCTGTGGGGAACCCCAAGCTTCACCGGGTTGGGGCCGGGATCTAAAGGGCCCAGAGCTCCTGCCACTGCGGGGAGCCCAGAGCCCTTTGAATCCAGCCGCAGCCTGGCCACCGGAGCCGCGGGCGGGATTTAAAGGGCTCTGGGATGCCCGCAGCCACGGGGAGCTCTGAGCCCTTTAAATCCAGGCCCCAGCCCGGCCGCCAGAGCCGCAGGCGGAATTTAAAGGGCTCTGGGCTGCCCACAGCTGCAGGCAGCCCAGAGCCCTTTAAATCCCCACCACGGAAGCTGGTGTGGTCCAGCATGGCGTACTGGGTCTTGCCGGTACGCCGTACCAGACCATACCGGCTTACTTTCACCTCTGGTAATAGCAATCCTACACAACCTGTGTCATGGGAATTCTCCATTGGCCCACTGCCATTTATTTATAGCCCCTGTGTGCCACAGCAGGACATGGGCCTCAGTAGGTCTCAAAATCAAAACTACTAATGTGGCAGCTGATGCTTGGGGAATCCTTGTAGCTGCATCAAATTGAGTGGAAAACCACAGTCAAGTGGAGAACAAAAAGACCAGGCTTGAGAACCTCCGAATGACTTTCTCACTCCTCTCCCATGTGGTAGAAGACAAAATGTCTTTGGAAGCCAATGAAACTTCAGGGCCTCGAATTTTGTTTTCTTGTTTCCTGTCAGGTGCTTGGAAAAACCCAATACCAGCTCTGAAGTGTGCAAATGAGGGCAGTAAACATGCACTCCCTCCACCTGCTCCCAAATCACTAACTCTAATTCATTCCAAACTTGAAGGATATGTCTACACAGCAAAGAAAAACCTGGTGCTGGCCCATCCAGGCTGACTCAGGCTCATGGGCTTTGGGCTGCGGGGCTGTTTCATTGCTGTGTAGACTTCCAGGCTTGGGCTGGAGCCCAAGTTCTGGGACCTTCCCACTTCCCAGGGTCTTGGAGCCCAGACTCCAGTCTGAGCCCAGACGTCTACAGGGCAATGAAACAGCCTCGCAGCCTGAGCCCGAGTTATCTGGCATTGGCCAGTCACAGGTGTCTAGTTGCTGCATAGACATGTCCTATTCTTGCTGGGGATATAAGAGATGGAGGATGTTTCCCTGCCTCCCCCCATGTGTATGAATGTAGGGCTCCTGAGCACATCTCATTCACAGCCAAGCATTGCTGCCCCTCCCCCACTTTTCTCCTACACTAATTTGTCCATTGTTGCAATTGATGTAAAATCAAACATATGAGTCTTTTAGCCATTTTGATATCACAGTCTCTTCAAATGGAGCATCGCTTGTCCTCTTCTTTTCTTCTCCTTTACATCTTGGTGTATCTTTCATGTGCCTTCTTCAGCATCTGTTTTCCCTTATTCTGTATTTAATAACTTTATTGTTTTACACCTTTTCTTTCTAATACCATTCTTCTTTCTCTTCAGTTCCCTTGTTCTTTGCTGACGGTTCCTCTCTCCAACTTCATTTTGTTTCTCTCTTCATATTTGGTACTTCGCTCTTAAAATTTTCATACAGCGCAAAAGGAAAGGATTAATAAAGAAAAGAAAAGAAGCAGATACCTTCTCCCTTTGTCCTCCAGTCTGATGGTTGTCTCTATTTCCACACACACTCTGGCTTCCCTGGTGTTTGTGGGGTAGGGAGGCAAGAAAGGGAGAGAAGAGAGACTGGAGAAAGTTCCTTAGGGTATGTATATCCACACTTCCACAATATCTCACTCGTTTCTTTTTGGGGGAGGGGGAGGGAGAGGGAGAGGATCCTGTCAGTTGAGAGGCCTCAGTTCACAGTAGAGACGGGTGCTTTCTTTACTCCATCCTTGAGGAGAATTGTCCGTGCAGGGATCAGGGTGGGTCGCCTCCCTGGCATCAGTGTGAGTGGTGTCTCACACCACTCATCTTCCTTCTGGTAGTGATCAGCTGTGCAGATGTGTTGGATAGTTATCAAATGTAATGTCTAGTATTAGACAAAACAGTCCTCTGTGTATGTGAGATCTGAAACATGTTTCAGGTGAACTGTAAATTTCTTTGTTTACAGTCTCCTCTGCTGGCGAATGGTTGCTTCAGCAGTTAATAGTTTTCTAACACCTGCGGTCAGTTCTTTGTTGTCTCTGAGGAGCTAGTCTGTGAGCATTGCCCAGAACTAGAGCATATTTCAGTAACAATCATATAGTAAAATGTCATAGTTCTGTGTGCAATGTTGACACACACATTTTAACAGGACAATGATGTTCAGTAGATGGAGTTTCAAATGATACCTCACAAGGCGTACTATGTACAAAATACATCATAGCCATATAAAAGTGGTGAACAAGGGGCACATGGTGTCAGAGTCCCATTCTCTCCGACTTTACTACAGAAGGTTCTCATCATAGATGCCTCCGTGTTTGGATGGGGTGCACACCTGGGTGAACACTTGAGGCAAGGCATATGGTCAGGAAAAGAAGCCAAAATGAACATAAACCAGCTCAAACTGAGAGCAGTCTGGGAGGCTTCCGGACAGTTTCTTCCTTTCATACATTCTCGCCACAGTATTCTATATAAGCAAACAGGGAGGAGCAATCCACACCCTCTCTGTATAGAAGATGTAAAACTCTGGAACTGGTTTATTCAGCATAAGATAACTCTGTCACATACTGGGAGTACACAGTGCTCCAGGGGAGAGGTTCAGAAGGTGCTTCTCCCAGGACCACACGTGGGAGCTTTGTAACTCAGTGATAGAGATAGTGTTCCATTTTTGGTGTGCCACAAGAATAGAATGTGTGAACTACTGCTGTAAGAGGGCCTTGGGTCAGAACTCCATGGGAGATGCTCTTCTGGTTCCCTGATTAGGCAATCAATGTACACCTTTCCCCCATCCCCTTATTACTTCAAGTCCTGAGGAAAATCCGGCAGGACATGGTATGGGTCATACCGATTGGTCCCAACTGGCCCAGGTGCTGCTGGTTTCCGAGTCTCCTCAGTTGTTGGCTCATCCGAACATCACTTTCCAGACCTTTTAACACAACACAAAGACAGAATCAGCCAATTCAGTCCAGGCTCATTATAGCTGACAGCCTATTCGGATGGGCATCAAGCCTCGCGAGCATGTGTTTTGAGAGCTATCTTGTTTATTTTCAACAGTAGTAGAAAGGAGTCTACTAGAAAATGTTGTGCAGTCAAGTAGAAATGATTTTTTATCTGGGCTTATAATCACCACCCTTTTCCAGCAGAATCAGACTTCTTTGCTGTTCTGGACTACCTTCTATCCCTAAAGACCACAGGACACTCTTTCCCTCAATGAGTACTTACTTAGCAGCTATCAGCACTGATCAATAACTGCTCCATTTTTGCCTATCTTGTAACAATTCACTTCCTTCAGACATTTCCACCTGTAAGCAAAACCAACTCCAACGTGGGACCTTTAATTTTGTTTTATCAGTGCTCACAAACGCTCTGTTTGAACCATTGGCAACCTGCTTGCTTTGCCATCTCTCCATAAAAGTCATCTTTTTAATAGCTGCTGTGGAGAACTAGGAGCTCTTATGGCAGATCCACCATACTCAGTCTTACACAGAGATAGCATCACATTGAGACTGCATCCTAAATTTATACCCAAAGTCATTTTGGACATTCTCCTCAATCAAACCATTAACTTACCTACCCTTTTTCTAAAACTACACACTTCTAATTAAGACATGTCTACCATCCATGGACATTCGCAGAGCAGTGGCTTTCTGTCTGCAGAGAGCAAAACCATTCAGATAATTACCAAGGTTATTTGTTGCAGCTACTATTCTCATCCATTCTGCTAAGGTATCATCCCAAAGCTCCTAAATGGATCTCTGGATGCATCCTGCTGTGCTGTGAGATAGTAGCCAATACTAGCCCACCACAAAGTGTGAGAGCTCACTCTACCAGAGCCCAGACAGCTTCAGTAGCCTCATTGAAAGATGTTCCTATTGGCAAAATCTGCACAACTTCTCCATGGAACTTGATGCATACCTTTTCCAGATGTTATGCCATAGTTCAGGCCTCAACAGTGGATGCTTGTCTGGGCACCACTCTAATTGTTTCCTACTTGTGCTGTTACTCACTTCCACAATAGATACTGTTCATCAGTCACCCAGAGTGGAACACACACACAGAGCAACACTTGAAGAAGGAGGGATGTTATTTACCTGTTCTGTAACCAGAGTTCTTTGAGATGTGTGGTCCCTATCTGTATTGCACTACCTGCCCTCCTTCCCCTCTGCTTGGGATCATGACTTGATTTGCGGTAGAGAAGGAACTGGAGAGGCGATTGGTTCACATTGCCCCTTATGCCCTCAGATCAGAGCATGAAAAGATGAGTGCCTCAGGTGCGGACCAATGAACACTGCAGAAAGCTGATCTCAGGCACATGGTGCACATGTGTACCCAGAGTGGAATGTAGATAGGGACCACACATCTTGAACTCTAGTTACAGAACAGGTAAGTAACTTCCCTTTTTGGGGAGGTGGGGGGGGATGAGTGAGAGAGCAGCTTTGGGATATTGCATTCCCTCTTTTAAGAGCTATGAGTGAAATCCTGGCTTCATCAAAGTCAATATGATCTTTGCTGTTGACTTCAATGGATCCAGGAAGGACCAGTTTGTGGAGTAGCTTTTAGTGGCACCTGTTTGGAGGGTCCTGTTAACTCTGCCCTTTCCCTAAGCATCAAGGTACCAGTGCTTAGCAGCACAGCACAGGATTGGCAGTAGCTGTGTGCTGGTGGTCTGGTGCTACTCTTGTTACTACTTGTTATATCACTTTTCAGTCCTAGCTTCAGGGATTTGGTCTGCTCTTTGATTTCTCACCTTGGAAGGAAACAAAACAAACAAAGCCCAAAGACATAACCCCGTTGGATTTGATCTTGTTGGTGAGGTTTTTAAGCCAGATGGTGTTGCATTCCTGTCCCTGGTCCATTTCCAGTGATTTTTTTCCTGCACTTTCTCAGAAACCTCAAAAGTTGGTTATGTGCTACAGGGTAAATACATCACCTTGCTCTGTACATCTGTGAATCCTGCTGCATAGAACAGTACATGACAGTACATTCAGCCTGCTAACTGAGCTAATACAGAGAGGTGGGTAGGTAGTCAGAACAATTTGTATTGTTTCCAAAAGCATGTTACATGGAAGGTGCAGAAAGCAGAAGGCTGATGGGATAGGGAAATTAAATACAACTAGAGTAGAATAGATGTGCTACCTCTGACCCTGAGGGGAAAAAAATTTAGTCATAGTTTTTTCACAGTGGAAAATTTTAAAAAGTGGGACATCATACTGAGTCATTGATCTGTTATAGAGTGTTTCCTTTTTAAGCCTGTTCTTTTTGCCTGAGAAGAAATGACTCATAATGCATGACATTTGCGAAGGAAGAGAGAGAGTGAATATCATATACAGAAGGAGAGAAGAGAAAAGCTGAGTGGAAAATGTCATTGAAAATTTCCTCCTTGCTATTCACCTGTTCCACAGAGCTTGTCCACAGAGCTTGCTTATAACTAGGTGCCCTCTGAAGATACAGCTATACAAGTTAATATCAGCCTGGCAGATTTGTGCCAGCCCCCTAGTTCCAGGAGTATGATCCCTTTTTAATGAGCAATTACAATATTATTGGGTTGATTTTTTGTTTATTTGTTTTGTTTGTTTTTTTAATCATTGTACTTATGGTTCAGTCAGCAAACCAGATTTTGTGCCTCAGCAAGTAAATTTCCATGAAGATTTGCATGGCTAAGTTATAAATATCTCATATCAGAGTTGATTCTTGATCCATTATTAAGGAGATGGAGAAAACACTTTAATAATATTCTGCAGTATTAATAAGTATTGATTCTAAAACATCGAGGCTTAATTTTCATTTGTCCTTCCACAGTGAGAAGGATCTTCATCTTTAAAATCACCCAGAATAGAACATTTTGAGTCTCCAGCTAGTGTATGACGAGAAGACACATTGGTGCAGAGGTTCCTAGCTGATAATCTTGTCTGATTGGCCAGTGATCTAACTGACCTAAGTTGTCAATTTTCTCAAATAGTACCCTTAGCATATTGGCAGTAGGAGATAAATTTTAGCCTTCACTTTTGAACTTAGTCATTATAATGTGATTTCAGCATTTGCAGAGGCAGAATGGTTCTTTTTCTCTTCTAGTTAAAGCAGTTGCCTTTGGCTTGTAATAAATAATAGATGCTGAAATTAGTATTCCTTGTATATTTTTCTTTTCTTTTTATTTTAATACAGTGATTTCATCTCTTATCAGTGCACCTTATACCAAGATGGCTTCGTACATGAGCAAACAGCATCACTTATGTAAATACAACTTAGGAACTAATATCTGTTGTAGTACCTTAAAAATAACTTTTTTTGGTGGTAGCACTGTGGATTTTTCTCCACATCTGTCTTGTGACAGGGTCAGGCCAGATGGCTACAAGAGAGTGGTCGAAGGTAGATAAATTAGCTCCAGATTAAGCAGGTCCTTTTTCCCTGGGTAAGATAACAGGGACTATTTCAGAACACTCAGGAACTTTTAGAACTAATTAAAGCAGGCAAGCTAATTAGGACACCTGTAGCCAATTGGGAAGTTACTAGAATTAATTAAGGCTAATCAGGACATCTGGTATTAAAAGGCTCTTGCTCCAGTTAGTGAGGTGTGCGTAAGGAGCTGGAAGTAAGAGGACGTGCTGCTGGAGGACTGAGGAGAACAAGGGCTAACAGACAGCAGGAGGAAGGTCCTGTGGTGAGGACAAAGAAGGTGTTGGGAGGAGGCCATGGGGAAGTAGCCTAGGTAGTTGTAGCTGTCACACAACTGTACCAGGAGGCACTCTAGACAGTTGCAGTCCACAGGGCCCTGGACCGGAACTCGGGGTAGAGGGCAGGCCTGGGTTCCCCCCAAAACCTCCCAACTCCTGATCAAACACAGGAAGATCTCTGGGGCTAGCAAAATCCACCAATGAGCGCAGGACCCACCAAGGTAGAGGAGGAACTTTATCACACTCTATAAACAATAGCTAGTTACTATCCAGACAATATACACCCACTAGTTTATAAAAACTTTATGCTAGATTTTACTTTTGGTCTGGCTTCCTTTTAACCATTGCTTTAGAGCTGTAAAGCCTATACGGCCACATCCTGCCTCCATCCTCAATGAGTTCAGGGCACACAGTATGCAGCAGAGCCAGTAAGATTCTGCTGCATGACATGAAGTGAGATCCTGGGAGGCTGCATCCAACACACACTGTAGAGCTGTGCTCTACAGGGATCATTTTGCCCCATTTTACAAGGAGATTGGGGGATGAGTGGTGCTGGGGCTGAAACTACCAGCCATTCCACTCTGTGGAGGGAGAGTGTGAAGCCCAAAAGGCTCAGTCATGGAGTGATCCGCATGTGAGGATTCCTTGCCCCTAAGTCCATGCATAAAATCTAGGTTTTGCCCGATAGGGGAACTTATCTCGGCATAACTATGTCTCTTAGGGGTGTATAAAACACAAAATGCTGACCTACCCCCCAGTGTAGGCAGTGCTAGGTTGACAGAAGAACTTTTTGTCGACCTAGATATCACATCTTGGAGAGGTGGATTACTTACGCGGATGGGAGAACCCTTCCCATCAGCATAGGTCATGTCCACAGTAAAGCGGTAAAATGGCTGCAGCTGTGTCACTGTAGTGTCTGTAAAAAGAACGAGGAATATTTGTGGTGCCTTAAAGACTAACAAATGTATTTGGGCATAAGTTTTTGTGGGCTAAAACCCACTTCATCAGATGCATGCAGTGGAAAATACAGTAGGAAGATCTATATACACATGGAAACATGGGTTTTGCCAGACCAGCTATAATGAGACTAATCAATTAAGGTGGGCCATTATCCACAGGAGAAAAAAGTAAGTTTGCTTTTAGTGTATTTCTGTTCCCTTAAGTAGAAGAGTAAAAATGGAAGTAGTTCTTAATCCTTTTTCACACAGTAGGGGAAATTATTCCCCTTGGCCATAAACTGCTTTCAGATGGCTTATGTCTGTTCAAACAGGAAATCTAAGACGTTAACTGTGGCTATGCTGATTCACTGACAGATGCCACACCCAGGTATACGGTACTAACTCTGTAATATGCCCTTAGTTATGCTTTTATTGCTTGGCTGGCAGTTGGCTACCATGCAAAATTCACAGTTGCCCTTAGATTGTCCCCCTATTGGATGTTGATATAATGAATAATGTGCAGAGTACAAAAATAGGACCCACAGTACTGGGTTAAAATTGAAAGTTTAAAAAATGGAACCCAGACTTGATTTAATAGTCTCTTTTTGCAGGCTTGGAGGGGAAATGAACAGGAGGATTGGGTCCCTCGTACCTATCAGGATTTAGAAGGCCTGCCTTGTATTGTTATCCTGACTGGCAAGGACACCCTAGGAGAAACTTTCCCCAGGTACAGTTTGAACTGTTGTACAGTGGAAGTGTCTGAAAAACAATCAACATGTTTGTAAGAACAAATGTAAAACTTTCAGCTGCTGATTGGAAATAACAATGTTGCTGTTAATGTTGCATGAAAGATACTGTTTTAGACGACTTTCTTTTTGGTAAAGTTTTTCCTTGGTGAAAAGAAAAAATTACTTTGTGAAAGATAAAGTACTAGTGGGAGGTTCTACATTGTATCATGAACTGAACAGCTATACTAGGTATGAAAGAAATAGCTCATGTGCTGAGTGTTGTAAAATAATTAGATTTCCAGTGATTAATGGAATTGCAAATAGACATTGTATAAGCTGTTTCAAATTAATACTGAAAGTGACTCTTTAAAGGCCAGAAAATATAAAATATCCTCTTTCTTGGGTTTGTTTTTCTAGGTCATTGAAATACTGTGACCTCCGACTAATTGACTCAAGCTATTTAACTCGCACTGCCTTAGAGCAAGAAGTAGGTCTGGCATGCTGCTATGTCTCAAAGGAGGCAATTCGAGGGTCTATTGTAGCTCTTGACCTGAGTGAGAGAGAGCACGAGAAGACTAATATTAGTGAGAACGACGCTGATGAACTGTTGATAGACTTGGAGAGACCTCAGAGTAACAGCAGTGCGGTCACTGGAACCTCAGGTCAGTCATTGCGTTTACAGTTGCTCTGGAGCATAATGCTTGATCCACATTTTGTAAGACATTTTCCCTGACTAGGATGAGGGGAAGGGACTAGGTTGGGAAGTTTAGTTAATGTAGCCTTGTGGGGCAATTGTGATTATTTTAAATATAATTTTCATTGTCACTACACCTTGAGTTTTGGGGGAATCTGAAGATCTTAAACAGCCAAATAAATGAATAAAATGACCAGTGTAAAATATTAGTGTAACCCTTCTGCCCCTCTGAGTTGGCAGCAACAAGGGCCGGGTTCAGTATCCAGGGGTTACGTTTCAGTAACACAAGGCATAACCGGCTCGAGCCCCCACCCAGTGACCTGGGACACTTACATACCACACCCTCCTGGGCGCCTCTAGGAGGCAATACTTCACCTCTCGCAAGCAAGGAGTCTGAGTGTAGCAAAATCTTTTTAATAAAGGAAGGAATCAATGCGGCATTCCATTGGAGAAACACCACAAACAGAGTTATAACACAAACCATAAACAAAAACCCACCTCCAAGTACATTTGGCAATGTCCTTTTCCCCGTAGGGTCTTAAGTCCAATCACTCCAAAGTCCAACAACCCAAAAGTTTCTGGTCAATGCCACCCCAGAATTCAAGAGTGTATCTGTCGAGGTCCCTCCCCCCAGCCTGAGTGAAAGGGGCACCTTATGTGGTCCAGGGCCAACTACCCTGCCTCTCCGTGGGTTCTGCTTCCGCCTTCTCCACGAACTGCTCCGCTTTACCAGCCACTCCACTCTGCTCCTCCAAAGCTCTCCGTGCCTCACCTATACATGACTCGCTCCACCACGCTTGCTCTGCTTTCACCAAACTGTCCCTGTGAGCATATGCTACACATTGTCTCTCAAAATCTGCTGGTCTCTGCTCGCTCTGTGGGCACTCACCCATCCACAGCTACTCTGCTCTGCCAGCGCTTCCGCTCCACCAAGCTGTCCTCATTTGAATCCCCGCCTACCATCCCCACATACGTGCTCCACCCTCTGCCAGTAGCTGCTCATGTGTTTCCGCAAGTATAGCTTTCAGGCTCTTCAGCCCCCGACTAGTTAGCACAGTACTCAGTGCTCTCAGCTCAGTAATTTTAGCTCTTTTGTGATTTCAACTCTTAGTGATCTCAGCACATAGTAGGGGAGCCCCAGTGCTAGTGCACCATTAGCCCAAAGTGAGTTCAGCTCAGTAACCTGTATCTAGATTCTTAAGGGAATAAAATAAATCAACTCTGACATTCCACAGTGGAAAGAGGAGGGAGTGGAACTGGTGCTTCAGGCTCCACAAGGAGACTGCACCACCAGGCACAGATACCTGTCTCCAGCCTCTCTCAATTCACTGGGTTTTGGAACCCATCTCCCTTGTCTAGCAAGTGTCATTTAATTTATATTGAGACATTTCTGTTATAAAGCAGTCCCTTAGTTCCTCATTCACATAATCAGTGGCAACACTTTATTTATCCTGCCCCAATAATGAAGAAATTGGGGATCCCAGAAATGTCAAAATAGTCATTCCCAGGCTCCTTGTTGGGTGTGCCTATGCAAATATTTGAGACTTCACATTACTGACATTCTTTCCACACTTCCCATAATTCACCACCAGATGTTAGGGTACAGCTCATCCTGACTCTGCTTACATCAGGGCCAGGACAGTGTTCAATAACTGCGTGGATATAGCTGTGTGCTACAAAGGATGGACATTTGCTTGTTCAGAGCATCAGAACATTTAGAGCTGGTCCTGAGTATAGGCACAAGGCACAGAGATCCTTCCCTCTTACAGTTTGGATGATGGATATATGATGCTGTGTGTAAACCCTGCACTGACAGGCAAGGGGCTAGGCAGGCTCTGTGCTAAAGTAACCTCACCCATCTGGCCCTGCCAATCATGCATGGTAGGGAACAAAGCTTTAAAAGGAGGAAGGTGCCATCAGCAAGAGGGAAGCCCTGAGAAGGGAGTGTCTCCTGAAGCAGAAGGAGGAACTCCCATGCCAGAGATCCCACTGTGCTCTATGAGGAGTCCAGCGAACCCAGAGGTAAGCCCGATTAGGGAGAAACTGACCTGGCTACCTGTCCATAAAGGCTCCAGTAAAGCTGCTACCGAGGCGTCCCTGACCTTTTTGCTTTTTGTTGATCCCAGGAGGGACTTGTTCGGAGTTTGAACTTTTGCCACTGCAAGGACTAAGAGCCTCAGGTCTGAACTGGGCCAACCCTATGGAGATACCTGGGTGTAGAAAGAGGCCTCAACCCAGCTAGGGGAGGCACTCCAGAGGAACATTTTACAGGGTGAAATTTAGAAACTTTTCCCATGGCAAAAATCTCAACCCTCCCTATCCTATATCCTCCTTCTACTTCCATGCCTTTCTCCCTCCCTCTTCCTATGCGTTTTCCTTCCTTTAGTCAATTGAGTGCAGCCTTTGCCAACTATTGAGTCTTCCCCACATATGCTAACTTTAAGACCGACTTGCCTTTTCTAGTCCCAAAATGTGAGCATGGCGCATAGGAGAGAATGTATTCTGGTGTTAAGAAGGCAGGGCTACTGATACCTTTGACTTGGTAGAAGGTTTTTTCCCCTTGGTTATGGTGACGGTATATAGGTCCAGATCCCTCAGCTGATGCATAATCCTGTAATTCTGTTGACTTCAGTAGAGTTACATGAACTTCAACCAGTCAAGTATTTCTAGGCATCATAGAAATATTTGCAGCGTTAAAGTTGCATCAGACAGCATTCACTCCTTAGTTGTATTTGCTAAGCAGTATCAGTGGGTTTTTTGTTTGTTTATTTCCTGCTTCACTGCACCAGGTTCAATAGCTGAAAATGGTGTGAGCTCCTCCAGTGCTGCAGACAAATCTCAGAAGCAACCAGCATCCCTTAACTTGCAGAATGTGACAGTTAGTTCAGTCGATGAAGGTACTTATCCAAGATTCACTGCTGGAGAGACCTTGAAACAAGAATGTGACTCTCTGGGTAACCAGATGGCAAGCAGCACCACTTCTAAATTATCATCTTCTTCTGTAACCCGGACATTCCGGTGGCCCAGCCAGTCTGTCAAGGAGTGCAAGGCCCTGCATGCAGCACTGCCACGTATTGTCATCTTGTCTAAAGCTGCCTATTGTCTCCTTGGCTCACAGAAAAGTGGGCACTTGCCTTCCTCATCTTCTCTTCTGCCTCATGCTGATGTGACTTGGCTGAGCTCTTTAAGACCTTTGCTTCCCAAAGACATGAACGGTGAGGAGCAGTCTCTGTACTATAGGCAATGGACCACAGCCAGGCAGCACCATGCAGATTACAACAATCAAGGCGAAACTGCAGGCTCTAGGAGTTTTCACCCACGACGGCTGCTTCTGACAGGACCCCCGCAGGTAAGAGCTGTCCCAATCTTGGCTAGTCATGTTAGTATAGAGTTTTAGGGAAGGTGAAGAGGGCCAAAGTTAGCTAAAACTGAGGACACGGTTTTAGTCTTCAAAAGTACAGGTCCAGACACAAGCAGCAGAGGTTCCCAAGACTGCTTTCAGGGCCATTCATTTGGAATTATCCTCTAAAAAATGCTTTCATATTTGCCCACACGCCATGGCTGGCGTAAAGCTACCTTAAAAAGATCAAACAGATAAATGGTTAACTGCTATCCCACTGAAGTTAGTGGGATTGCACCAGTGTAAATGAGAGCAGAATTTGTCCCACTGTTGATGGGACATGTTCCTGTTGGCACGTGTTCCTGTTTGGCAGTGTCTTAGCAGAATTGACCCAGGACTGGAATAGCAAAACAGAAGGGAAAAACCCAAACATAACTGTCTAAAATGTAATGCGGCTTTAATACTAGATTTTCTGAGTGTTGGTTTTGTTTTGTTTTGTTGCTTCAGGTGGGAAAAACTGGCTCTTACTTGCAGTTCCTTAGGATTCTCTTTCGCATGCTGATCAGATTACTGGAGGTAGATGTGTATGATGAAGAAGAGATTAATACCAGTAAGTACTAAATAGTAGTTCTCAGTACCTCATGTGCAGAAATTCTCTTTAATAAAATAGAATGGAGCTACTATAAGGCGGGTGCATAACTGGTTGGAAAACCATTCCCAGAGAGTAGTTATCAGTTGTTCACAGTCAAGCTAGAAGGGCATATCAAGTGGGGTCTCTCAGGGATCAGGTCTGGGTCAGGTCTATTCAGTGTCTTCGTCAGTGATTTAGATAATGGCATAGAGAGTACACTTATAAAGTTTGTGGATGATACCAAGCTGGGAGGGTTGCAAGTACTTTGGAGGATAGGATTAAAATTCAGAATGATCTGGACAAACTGGAAAAATAGGATTAAATTCAAGGACAAATGCAAAGTACTCCACTTAGGAAGGAACAATCAGTTTCACACATACAAAATGGGAAATGACTGCTTAAGAAGGAGTACTGCAGAAAGGGATCTGGGAGTCATGGGTGGATCACAATATAAATGCGAGTCAACACTGTTGCAAAAAAAACAAATGTCATTCTGGGATGTGTTAGCACAGTGGTCGCCAACCTTTTTATTCACAAGATCACTTTTTGAATTTAAGTGCAACCCAGGATCTACCCTACTCCTTCTCTGAGGCCCTGCCCTGCTCTCTCCATCCCCCCCCCACTCTGTTGCTCGCTCCCTCCACCCTCATTCAGTTCCCCGTTCCTGGCCAATGGGAGCTGCAGGGGCAGTGCTTGCAGGTAGGAGCAGTGTGTGTAGACCCCTCCCCGTGTTCCCCGCCCCTCAGGGGTGGTGCTGGCCACTTCCGGGAGCGGTGTGGGGCTGGGGCAGGCAGGGAGCCTGCCTTAACCCCACTGCGCTGCTGGACTTTTAGCAGCTGGAGATGGTGATCTACTGGTTCATGACCACTGTGTTAGCAGGAGTGTTGTAGACAAGACATGAAGTAATTCTTCCACTCTACTTCATGCTGATTAAGCCTCAACTGAAATATTGTGTCCAGTTCTGATTGCCACATTTTAGGAAAGATGTGAATCAATTGGGAAAAGTTCAGAGAAGAGCAATAAAAATTATTAAAGATCTAGAAAACATGACCTATGAGGAAAGATTGAAAAAATGGTGTTTGTTTAGTTTGGAGAAGAGAAGATTGAGAGGAGACATAACAGTTTTCAAGTACGTTGGCCAAACCGGACAGTCTCTATGTAAAAGAATAAATGGACACAAATCAGACGTCAAGAATTATAACGTTCAAAAACCAGTTGGAGCACACTTCAGTCTCCCTGGTCACTTGATTACAGACCTAAAAGTCCCAATAATACAACAACAAAAACTTCAAAAACAGCCTCCAACGAGAGACTGCTGAATTGGAATTAATTTGCAAATTGGACACCATTAAATTAGGTTTGAATAAAGACTGGGAGTGGATGGGCCATTACACACAGTAAAACTATTTCCCCATGTTTATCCCACCTCCACCCCGCTCACAGTTCCTTATATCTCCTTGTCAAGTGCTGGAAATGGGCCATTTTCACCACTACAAACAGTTTTTTCTCTCCTGCTGACAACAGCTCACCTTAACTGATCACTCTCCTTATAATGTGTTATGGTAACACCCATTGTTTCATGTTCCCTGTGTGTGTTGTGTGTGTAATATATATCTTCCTTCTGTATTTTCCACTACATGCATCCGATGAAGTGAGCTGTAGCCCACGAAAGCTTATGCTACAATAAATTTGTTAGTCTCTAAGGTGCCACAAGTACTCCTATTCTTTTCGCGGATGCAGACTAATACGGTTACTACTCTGAAACAGAGTTGTGGTTATGAGACATCCCCGTGGGTGTCTCCTGAGATGTGAGCCTTAACCCCAATGTACCAGGACTCAAAAAGTGTAGCTCTTTACTAAACACTCAACAGGGTAGGGTTTGATTCTGCTCAGAAACTGGTATATCTGAGTTAAAAAGAATTGTAATGCTCAGTAATTTGGAGCTTTTGGGGCATGGTTGTCCCCTGATTACATGAGAAGGAAAGATAGAAGTTGATGATTAAATCAAAGAGAGGCTGGGGAATTGACTATATCTCCTGGACAGATACCACTCTTAATTTTGTTATTCAAAACCTAGATGCCATAGGGATGGGTTCTTTAGAAGTTCTGGTGGGTGAAAGGAATGGAAGCCTTGACACTGAGATTCAGACCTGCTTAGTTTCCAAGGAATTTTCATTTTTTTTAAATGGCTTAGTCTGAGTTAATATTTTAGTTTTGGTTTGTATGTTTCACATAGAGACTTCTTTTGCACAGAATCCCTGTTCAATTGCACAAATATACAAACATCAAAGAAACACATTTCACATACTCTCTTCCATTGCTTACACAAAATGTATTCCAGGTCCTACAGAAAGTAGTGAGATCACCCAGTCTAGCAATGACCACTGGCCTGACATTGAGATCTTCAGTAAAATAACTTTTGACCTAAGTGTGCATGATACCAAGTATGGTTCTATGAGTCCAGTGTACACAGAACAACTGTCAAGAGTAAAACAAGGTCAGTAAAAGTTCTTTCCATTTTCCTGCTTCGAACGATAGACTTTACGTTGGTTTGACTAGACATAATGCTCAGGAAAGGCCTAACCTACAAAACACTATAGATGTGCTCAGTTTTTCTCTAAAGTGGTCACAGAATTACATTCTGTCTGCATGTTTGTTGGCTGTCTTAAAATTCGTGTCATTTATCTTCTTTGTACACAGAAGCAAACAAAGAAACCAAAGTTGAGGAGCCCAGAAAGAGAGAGACAGTGTCCATGATGTTGACCAAATATTCAGCTTATAATACATTTCACCACTGTGAGCAGTGCCACCAGTACATGGATATTAATCCTGCAGCACAGGTTGGTGTTTGTGATGGGACTAGCCGCACCTTTAACCCCTCTGTGGTCTTTCAGAGTGCAGCCCCACAGGCATTGAGGCTTGAGTCTTAACATTCCCTAGGATAGAATCATATGATTCTCCTACTTTCAGGGCAGGCCCTGGGCTTACAGCCCCCTGTGGATCAACTGAAGTTATTCAGCAGATGCATCTGGGCTTGGCACTTACAGTTCTTCCCTTTGGGAGTCAGTGAATACTATAGTGATCAGACAGCCTTTTCAAAACAAACTATTGTTTAATCATAACAGTAGGAATAAAGCATGAGAATGGGAAAAACATTATTAATACAACAAAAGGTCTACATGCATATTTAAGTTACCTAAACCATGACACCTGCTGTGGGCCTGCAGTCAAAACAGCTGTATGCTCATTCAGGTATTTGCTTATGCAAATAATATTCATGCACCTAAATACCAGTTTGTGCATGCCTGAATTGCACATATAGTTGTGGTAATGGCACACACAAAACTAGGCACACAATAAAGAAAAGTCATTCAGCTGGCCCTGATTCGGCAAAGCACTTAAGCATGTGCTTAAACTGCATGCACATGATTAAGCATGGGTTAAGTCCCATGGACTTCAGAGACACTTAAGCCCATACTTAAACTTGAATAAATGTTCAAGTGCTTTGCTGAATGAAAGGTGAGAGAAGGTGAAACACTTATGAAAAATTTAAAATGAAGAATGAAAAGGATATTAAGTCATGCTGATGATCACCATTTTATCTTTTCTCTACGGAAAAGGATAAATGGACACAAATCAGATATTAGGAATGGCAATATACAAAAACCTGTAGGAGAGCACTTCAACCTCCCTGGCCACACTATAGCAGACCTTAAGCGGTGGCCATCCTGCAGGCAAATACTTTAGGACCACTCAAAGAAAACTGCTGAGCTTCAGTTCATCTGCAAATTTGACACCATCAGCTCAGGATTGAACAAAGACTGTTGAATGGCTTGCCAACTACGAACCAGTTTCTCTCTCTTGGTTTTCCACCTCTACTGCTAGAACAGGGCCCTCATCCTCCCTGATTGAGACTAACCTTGTTATCTCTAGCTTGTTGCTAGCATTAATATACCTGCCCCGGAAATTTCCCCACATGCATCTGACGAAGTGGGTATTCACCACGAAGCTCATGCCCAAAACGTCTGTTAGCCTATAGGTGCCACAGGATTCTCTGCTGCTTTTACAAGATCCAGACTAACCGCTACCCCTCTGATACTTAACACCATTTTATTGTAACAGTTCTGCTAACAATTTAAGGATGAGTTAAAGCTCAGTTGCTAAACAGGGAGGCATAATTTAAATGGAAGACGGTACCATGCTTTTTCTGCAGAAAGTGCTTTTAGGTTTACTCCTTTGCTTTTCAGAAACTTGTAGGCAGACTGATGTAATTTCATAATTCTAGTTGATTAAGGTAGGAAGGCTCCTTGACTGCACCCTGACTAGCTTGGACTGCGTGGATATATTGTGTATAAATTATAATGTGTCTGTTGGGGTGTTACAGTACTGAGCTTTGTGATTTTCTGAGGTGTCATCGTATGTGAAACTGCCAGTAATGTAAGGGTAATCTAGTGGTGGAGATATGGAAAACAGGCTGAAGTACTCAATTCCTTCTTCACTTCAGTCTTACGGGCAGGATCAACTCCCAGATTACACTGGGGAACGCAGAGAGAGAGAGGAGAGAGCAGACCCACTGTGATAAGGGTAGGTTAGGGACTACTTAAAGATGTTAGACGTGCACAAGTCTATGGGACTGGACGAACTGCATCCGAGGTGTGAGGGATAGCTGATGTGATTGCAGAGCCGTGACCATTATCTTTGAAAATTCATGGCGAACAGGAGAGGTCCAGAGGACTGGAAGAAAGCTATAGTGCCTATCTTTTAAGAAAGGGAAAAAGGAAGATCCAGGGAACTACAGACCAATCAGTCTCACCTCAATCCTGAAAAATCATGGAGCAGGTGCTGAAGGAATCCATCCTGAACACTATGAGGAAAACAGGTGATCAAAGCAGTCAGCATGGATCACCAAGGGTAAATCATTGCCTGACCACTGATTGCTTTCTATGATGAGATGACTGGACTTGTGGATGGGGGCAAAGGCTATTGATGTTGTATACCTTGACTTTATAAGGTTTTTGACACGGTTTCCACAGCATTCTCATCAGCAAAGTAAGGAAGTATGGGTTGGAGGAATGGACTGTGAAGTTGGATAGAAAACTGGTTGAATCAACGGGCTCAGCGGGTAGGTATCAATGACACACTCTCTAGTTGGCAACCAGTAACAAGTGGTGTGCCCAGGGGTCTGTCTTAGGGCCCGTTCTATTCAATGTCTTCATTAATGATCTTGATGATGGGATAGCTTGCACATTAAGTATTTGCAGATGACACCAAGTTGGGGGGAGTGGTCGACGCGCTGGAGGCAGGAGATAGGATTCAGGGAGACTTAGACAATTGGAGAAGTGGCCACAAGAAACTCATGAAGTTCAACAAGGACAAGTGCAAAGTCCTGCACTAGGGAACAAACCCTCTGCACTGCTACAGGCTAGGACTGTTTGGCTAAGTGGCAGTGCTGAAGAAAAGGATTTGGGGTTACGTAGATGGAAAGTTGAACATGAGCCTACAGTGTGCTCTTGTAGCCAAAAGGTGAATAGCATACTGGCCTGTATTAGTAGGAGTGTTGCCAGCACGATGGGATGTGATTATTCCCTCTATTTGGCACTGGTGAGGCCGCATCTGGAATATTGTGTCCAGTTTTGGGCGCCACACTACAAAAAGGACGTGGACAATTGGAGAGAGTCAGCGGAGGGCAACAAAAATGATTAGAGGACTGGAGCACATGACTTATGAAGAGAGACTGAAGGAACTGGCTTATTTTGCCTGCAAAAGAGAAATAAGGGGGGATTTGATAGCAACCTTCAACTACTTGAAGGATGCTCCAAGGAGAGGGAGCTAGGCTGTTCTCAGTGGTGAGGAGGACAGAACAAGGAGCAATGGTTTGAAGTTGCAGTTGCGGAAGTCGAGCTGGATATTAGAAAAAACTTTCTGACTAGGAGAGTGGTGAAGTATGGAGCTGGTACCTAGGGAGGTAGTAGAATCTCCATCTTTAGAGCTATTTAAAGTCCGGCTAGACCGCACCCTGGCTGGGATTATTTAGGGAAAATGGTCCTGCCTTTAGCAGGGGGTTGGACTAGATGACCTCATGAGGTCCCTTCCAACCTTTTGATTCTATGATTCTATTTTACATACCTGTGTAATGTGAGTCCCAAAGATTTTCTGAAAGCTTGGCCTTTTACATACTTTGTGATAAAAACGTGTTTCTGTAGGTTGTATATTTATAAGAAGTGTGTAGTGGCCTGTGGCATTCACTCTCTCTCCCATATATGTATATGTATATATTTTTAGTATCCTAGGCAGACTTTGATAGGGTAGGTTGTTTCCTGACTCATTTTCTAGTGCTCTGTGTACATCTGTGAGTAATTTCTAACACTGACTTCAGCAGAACCACAACTGGGCCACAGGAAGGTGATTATATTATTAGACTGACAAGCTGCATACCTGATTAATTCTGTTGGATAAGGATAAAATGTGACTATAACAAAGCTATCTTCACTTGCCAAAGGAAAATATATTTGCCGTTCCTTTCCAGCTGCTTCCATCATTTCAAAATGCAACTGAAATTGCCGTGCCACATGTTTGTGTATATGTGTGACCTCCTTATCAGTTTAGTGTGTTGACTGTTTTCTCCTGCAATTCCCTTGAATACAGATGACTGACTCCACCCTGCATGCATTTACATTCTCCTCCTCAATGTTAGGAGAAGAGGTTCAGCTTCATTTTATAATCCCCAAGTCCAAGGAGAGCCACTTTGTCTTCAGCAAGCAGGGAAAGCACCTGGAAAGCATGCGTCTCCCTCTTGTGTCGGACAAGGTGGGTGTATGCCTCTTGCATCCTCTTTCTGGCTGCCTACCATAAATCTAGTTGGCTTGTATGAAAAAAATCCATATTTGTCTGATGTCTTCTCATGACCTTTGTGTTGGACTCTTCTGAGACTGTGCCCTTCCTGGGGCAAGGACCATCCCTTCTTGACTAACTTTAAAGCAACTAGCGTGTTGTAGGTGCTACAATAAATAATAATAATAATAAATAAAATAATTTTTACTTGGACTATTGTGTTCTTTCTGATGGAAAGAGTCAATCAGGACCAACTGGCTAGCATGCTAGTCTTCCTGGAGTTTGTTAACTATTTCCTGTTTGATCTTTCAGCAGAATTTGAATGTGGTAAAGAGTCCTATCTTCACTCCTTCAAGTGGCCGCCATGAGCATGGCCTCTTGAACCTTTACCATGCTATGGAAGGCATCAGTCACCTTCACCTGCTAGTGGTCAAGGAGTATGAAATGCCACTGTACCGTAAATACTGGCCCAACCACATCATGCTGGTCCTGCCAGGCATGTTCAACAATGCTGGAGTCGGTAAGAGGCACTAACAACCTGTTATGTTGAAAGCAGGGTTTCTCTAACAGCTGCCTCTCCTAGTCATGAGCACATAAAACATGATAACTACTGCAGTCGTATACATGTGATTGTTTAGAAAGGGATATTAGTGAAGTATTTAATATCTTCTAACTCCCTTTAATGGGATAATTGTTTAATTCTTTTTGAACTAGCTATCTGCTTCCGCTCTTCATTTTTTCTCTCTCCAATCACATTCTTCGCTATTCTCCTCTCTCTGTTTGCTCCTTGCACTTGCTTCGCGTGCTCCCTGGTCCCTTTCTCAATCTCTGTCTTTATATTTTTTCCTGTGGCCTGTTTTTTTCTTTGCCCCTGCATGTTTTCCTGTGCTCAGTCATCTTCCCTCCATACTCCACAGAACCATCTGTCCAGTTGTCTTCTCACGTGGTCATTCCTGAGCTGCTGGCAGGTTCTGTTCCACCAGTGATTCAGTTTCCTGTTGATCAACAGCTTTTGAAAAGATCACAGTTTGAGAACTGCTGTTTTGTAGGCAAATTGCATTTATTTTTCTCAGCACTGCAGCCACTTTACAAGTGATGTCACTATTTAATAAGATGAAACTGCAGCTTGTAGGTTCAGGAAGGTCAATTGTAGTTGAACTTTGGGTCCAGTCCTATTAGAGGTTAAACTCTTCCCACAAGGGATTGAGTTTCCTCAACTCTCACGAGGTGAAGTCCATGGGTGGCATGTATAAGAGGCTGGAGGAGGCAACCCAGAAAAAGGCTGGTCATGCAGGTGGGGAAATTCCATGGATGCGATGTGGGTCACCTCCCTTTAGAGGCCTGCTGGCCCTCTGCCTTTGGAGCACTGGAAATAAAGCTCCCTAGAAGTGGGGGAGCCACAGATGCCCGGACCATGGGCTCCGCTCCTGTTCTGTCTCTTGCCTTGAGGCCCACCCTGGAGAGGAGCGGGCACTGGAGGGGCCTTGGACAAAGAGGCACAGAGGAGTGCACTGGGTGGTGGGAGCTTGGAGGAAGAAGCAGAGAGGAGCAAGCAGTGGGGGGGCTGAACAGGGGGCTGGAAGAGGTGGCATGAGGGTGAGCCTCAGGAGAAGGGGTAAAGTGGGGGCGGGGCCAGTGGTGGAGTGGTCTAGTCTCCAGTGGCACCCCCCACACACACACTTCTAGGTAGCTTCCAGTGCTTGTGTGTAAGCCTCCCCAAACTGAAGACTCGTGCTGCCTGCGGTCAAGCCACTGTCCTCTCTTGGTTCAAAGTACTCTTAAAATGCCCCATTTTTCTTGATGTCCACACGTGTAATAAAAATAGAAAAAATCAACAACACTATATCATCCTCTCTGGTTTTCCAGTGTGTTCTACCTTCTCTGTATCTGTCTTTTACATACTCCCTGTCCCAAAGAGTGTATAGTCTTTCTTTTTGTAGATTGTGCAGTGCCAAACACATTATTGGTACTAATAAATAATATTTGAAGATGCCACTTATGCCTCCTGGGTGGGCCTGGATTGGCAAATACATTTGAAAATGTACACATGGTAAGACATGTTTCTTACCTTGTAATTTTCAAAGCGCTGTGCTGTATAATATTGATGGCTTTCTTTTTTAATATTATATTAAATTATATATTTGTGTGAAAACAGAAGCTGCAGTAAAGTTCTCATTAGTGTCCTACAGAAGTTGTTTTGTGCCATGTATTCTCGCAGGTGCTGCCAGATTCCTTATTAAGGAACTTTCCTACCACAATCTAGAACTAGAGAGAAACCGCTTGGAAGAACTAGGAGTTAAACGTCAGTGTGTCTGGCCGTTCATTGTTGTCATGGATGACTCTTGTGTCTTATGGAACATTCACAGTGTCCAAGAACAGTCCAGGTAAATTAGCTTTTCACAAACAATGGAACAGTCAGAGGGGTCCCAGCCAAAGCCACAGCCCACTCAAACTTTTGCAATATTCTAATCTGGATCCACACTTTGCTGCTAGAGCTCATCTCTAGCAGTTGGTTATAACTAAAAAATTGGTTACTTAAAATAGTCAAAGCAGAATCTCAAAATTATACTCCGCTTATCACTTAGGATATGTCTACATTGCAATCAGAGATGTGACTGCAGCACATATAGACATACCCAGATTAGTTTTGGTCTAGTTAGCTCAGATAACAATAGCAGTGAAGCCACAGCAGCACAGACTGTGCAAGCCTGCCCTGGCATGTGTTCAAGCAGCTAATCCAGGCTGCGACAGCTTCACTGCAATTGTTATTTGAGCTAAGTAGGTTAAAGTTAGCTCACGAGTGTCTACAGATGCTGCAGTCACACCTGATTGCAGTGTAGACATACCTTAGTCAAGATGATTCGAAGCTATTACTATTTTGTGCATGACATTACAGATAGCTTCAAAATTAACAATTGTATGTCATTTTGAAGACATTTTATCTCCAATTATGTCATCTCAATTAGTGTTTTCTGTCCATCAGCTAGTGTTGTGATTGACTCGATCACTTTCTCTGCTCTCTTGTAAAACTGATCAGTTTTTGACATAGAGTTTACCCAAACCTTTCTACCAACTGACTTGCCAGTGGGAAAGAACATTTTGGTGGTTTATTTTTATCAGCTTGATTATTCTGGGGTGTTTGGTTTTTTTTGTTTCTCAGTTTAAATTCTTTATTTTGGGATTCTTAATTTTCTAGAAGACATTTTGCCGTGCCACTCAATTCTTTTTACCTTCTCCCACACTGCACCTTATTTAGGAAATACCTTTCCTGAATTGATTCTTAAGGCTACTTCCTTCTGCCTCTCCATATATCTCACCACTAATACCCACCACTCCTGGAAAGTCTGTATGCTTATGATGACTGGATTGAGGGGTAGAGGTGGGGGTGGCACTTAATTAATTATTTATAATAATGTAAATGTTCCATGTGTGTGCACGAATATACAATTATGTATTTGTACAGCACCTAACAAAAACGATCCTGATCTAAACATTACACAATAATGTAGCAGAGATCTAAAACACATATATGATAAGTTATTACATTTCATAGCCCATCCATGGAGCCAGGGAGTACCAGTAAGAATGTGTCTTTGAAGAGTGTTCTACAGCACATTGAAGCCACACCAAAAATTGTTCATTATGCAATACTGGGTATTCAGAAATGGAACAGCAAGTTGAATTCCAGAGGATCAAAACCTCCATTCTCCAGGTGCCATGTGCATGACTTCATACTGCTCAACGTAGACCTGACCCAGAACGTGCAATATGATTTAAACAGGTATGCAAAAGTGATTTAACAAATACAGTAAAAAAATCTCACTGCCAGCTAATAGTCATGTTTCATAGCCATAGTAAAAACAGAGAATGGTACTTTCATGGCTATGAGGTCATAGCCACAAAGTACTACTTTTAAAAACCACAGAATGATGTGTGCAGCATTGTAATAAGACTGCAGTATCCAAATTAAAGTCAACTGTATGATTGGTTGAGTTGCTTCTGATGTCACGTTTCTGTTGCATCAAAATGAGCTGTTCAAAGTGAGAATTAGGCCTCCCCTGGCAAAAAAAACAGGAAATGCATACAAAAAATAAGCATGCAGAGGGAACAAATAGATGTTTTGTCTATGATTTTAACAAAAACCAATTGTATGTGATTTCAAGAAATAAACCACAAAAATCTAAACATGCAGATTATGAGTAAGTGTTATGTTGCCATTACAAAACATCCGTGCACAAATCTACTATACATTGTGAAAAGTGGTCACCCAGAAAGAGAGTCTGTATTAAAAGAACTCCTGCAATACCACACCCAATATGCACACACATTACAGTGCAGTAGCTTTGCAGCTGTGGGATACTATGATGTTATCAGAACTGCTTGATATGTTTCTTTTAGCCTCTTATCTCCTAGTTCTCTGTGTATTATCAGTACCTATTCATGAATGGTAAAAGCCCCATTGACTGCGGGGTTAGGAAGAAGGGAAGTGCTGGTCACTATGGTATTAGAAAACTTCACAGTCTTTCACTGGATCACATAATTCCATTGTATAACTTTCATCATGGGACATTTCCTCTAGCATTATACCTCTAGGGGGGATTTTAGCTTTCTAATTCCCAACTCTCCCTGGAGTGCTGAGTGAAAAAATGTCCTGCAATGAAACATGCCTAACAAATTACAGCATGACACAGTTCATGTATAACACGACAGGCCCCTCTATTTCATAGCTGTGTTCTGCTTGCTGTAACAGCAAGGGAATATACTATATATTTTAAAAGTCAAATAAATCTTAGCCACAAAATCAGGAAAGGGACTCTTCCTGTTATGATTGGTTATTTCTTTGCCAATCAGTTAGCAACCAGGATTCTCCAGTATTTTAAAGCATAGCTAGTGTAGCGCTCGGATCACTGGGAAATCCTGATTAGCCAGTGAGGTTTGTTTTCATACAGGTTGGATGTTCCATTCTAGCACTTCTTAAAGAAAAACTGTACCTCCAAACTGGAATGATTTATAATGAATTAATTTATTTCTGGGGTGGAGGAGAGAAAAGAGTGTTCTCTGTTATGGTACAAGAGGAGCAGCTGACCAAGGTTGTGAACATTTGTGATCATTCTTCCTATTCTCCATTCTGATACGCCCTTGCATAGTGCTGATGCAATTCAGTAGGACTTAAGACTGCCCGCAGGGAAAGAAAAACAGTCAGTGCATGGAATCTGGATGCAGGGCTTTCACCTTCCCTCCAGGTGCTGTTTTTGTACCACATAAGGACTCATCTGAGTGGAGACTGGAAGAACTGAGTCAGGATAGTGAGCACCAGGGTTAGGATGGAAAGAAAGACAAACTGGGAGAAAGACAGGCAGTGGGTGGGTGAGAAAGAAGAGAAAAGGCAAGGTTGAGGGAAGAAGCTACAGGAGTTTAAAAAAAAAACAAAAAAACAACAACAACAACAAAAAAATAAAAAACACAGAGAAGACCTATAATAGAAGAGAGAAACAGGAAGAAATCAGAAGAGGACAGGCAGAAAATCCATCCTGCTAGGGACAGCACCTTTTGCATCGGCAAGTGGCAGGAATACGTAGGGAAGCGCAGCTCACCTGACTGAAAGTATTTGAGACAAAAGACATGAAGGGAGGGAAGGCTGTTGTATTCCTTATAGAATTAATTGCTTCCAGATTTTATCTGTCATTGTTTTATAGTGAGAACCTCTGCTCCCTCGCCTTTATTTCCCACTTTCCATCAGTGTTTGGAATTAAAAACCTATAACAAATTCACTTTCTCCGGTATTTGCCATTTCTCTCCCTTTCATTCCTCTCACCAGAAGGCATCAATTCCATTCTACAGTTCTCCCTAAGAGCTTTGTCACAAGTTCCCATCAAGATTTGAAGCAGAATCCAACTCCCTCTGCTAAATAAGGCTAGGTTTTATATTTCCTTCACTTTGAGATACCCCAGCCTGTGTCCCACTGACTCTGAGGTGGCGTGTCCTGGTCTCTCCCTCCATCAGCAATACAAACTGTCTCTCTATGTGATGACCAAGTTCTAGCTTGCATGGTATGGATGCCAGAGCAACTGACTTCAGTTCTGTCATTTGTATTACTTATGGTGCAAGAATTTTATACTTTTAATTTTAAATGAATTTTATTTATAAATGAGACTCTTCACCCAGTGGCAGGGACGAACTTGTAGTAGTAGAATGTCCTATTTATTAATTCCAGTGTGGTCTCTTATGATTAGTACCTGTACTGCTATGTGCGTAAAGCAGCAAAACACAAAAGCAATACACCTGGATAATATGTCTTATAGAAGGGATCCATTCTGAAATAGAGACAGATCGATGCTCTAGGTGAACAATATCTGGCCAAAAGTAAAAAAGTGTTTTGAAGTCAGTAAATGGGGAGAGAGGAGGAAGATTATCTGAACTACATACTTCAAAAAATAACTTATTTTCTCCTTATTAAAGTTAGTCTGCGAGGATCTGTTAGCAATTAAATGTTAAGTGCTCTGTAGAAGATTTGTATAAGAGTCGTATTGTTTTTTTCTAGCAAAGTAATTGGTGAGATAGATGGTGCCTAGAATGTATTTAACAGTAGATGGAATACATCACAGACCATTTATACAAAGAATACCATTTATAATGTATTGCAAGGACTACAGTGGGATTGGATACCTTTTGCAGACGCACAATCAGTTTAGTGAATCTGTGTTTAATATCTAGGTACTTCTGTGAAGATGTAGATTTTAACCTGAGAACAAACAGCAGTGGCCTTCTCATCTGCCGCTTTAACAACTTCAGTCTCATGAAGAAACACATCCAGGTTGGGGGGCAAAAGGACTTTGCCATTAAGCCAAAAATTATGGTGAGTTTTGTATGTTTGAAAAAGAGCTACGTGCAGGAGACAAAACTGGTACTTTGCCATTGTTTCCATGAAGGTCAAAATTTGGATGTTTACTTAGTGTGTCAGAGAGAGTCTGTTCTTTGTTTGTACAACATCTAGCGCTAGGGAGGGACCTGCTATGTTCTATCTCAATGCAAGTAGTAATAAATATTCATAATTTCTCCATCACTAGCAGTAATCCTGGGAGACTATCACAACTCCTCCATTAGAATGGAGACACCAAGAACAAACTGGGATTTGCAAGCTGATTAAATAATTTCTAGTTAATTCAGGGATTTCTTTGGCTGAGTAAGGCTTGAATTAGGAACTCTCAAATCTAAAGTCTAATCAGAAGCAAATCTGTTTATCTAAACTCAGGTTTAAAGGTTTTCTAAATTCAAGTGGAATATGTAACCCTTCTGCCCCTCTGAGTTGGCAGCAACAAGGGCCGGGTTCAGTATCCAGGGGTTCCGTTTCAATAATACAATGCAAAACCGGCTCGAGCTCCCACCCAGTGACCTGGGACAATTACTTACCCTCCCCCCCCCGGGCGCCTCTAGGAGGCAATACTTCCCCATTCGCAAGCACAGAGTCTGAGTGTAGCAAAATCCTTTTAATGAAGGAGGGAAACAATGCGGCATTATGTTGGAGAAACACCACAAACAGGATTATAACACAAACCATAAGCAAAAACCCACCTCCAAGTACGTTTGGCAATGTCCTTTCCCCCTTAGGGTCTTAATTCCAATCACCCCAAAGTCACAACCCAAAGTCTCTGGTCAGTGCCACCCCAGAGTTCAAAAGTTTATCTGCAGAAGTTTTACCCCCCAGCCTGGGTGGAAATGGGGGGGGGGAAAGCACACACAGGGTGTTAAGGGGCACCTTACGTGGGCCAGGGCCAACTGCTCTGCCTCTCCGTGGAGTTCTGCTGCAGCCTTCACCACGACCAGCTCCACTACACCAGCTGTGCCGCTCCTCCAGCCGACCCGTGAAGCCACTCTCAGCCATCCCCACAAACCGCTCCACTCCGCTCACTGTTCCATGGGCTGCTCCAACATGCTGCAAACTGCTCCACTCTGCCAGCCGCTTAGCGATAGATCTTCAGGCTCCCCACTAGTTAACACAGCACTCAGTGATCTCAGCTCAGTAAGCTTAGCTCTTTTTCAGTGATTTCAGCTTGTAGTAGGGGAGCCCCAGTGCTGGTGCACCATTGGCCCAACATGAATTCAGCTCAGCAGCCTCTAGATGGACTCCTAATGGAATCAAAATTAGCTCTACTCTTCAACAGTGGAGAGAGGAGGATGTGCAATTGGTGTTCCAGGCCCTCAAAAGGGCCCATACCATCAGGTACACACACCAGTCCCCAAACCTCTCTCATTTCAATGGTTTTGGCACCCATGTCCCTTGTCTAGCAAGTGCTACTTAATTGATATTGAGACATCTCTGTGATAAAGCAGTCTCATAGTTCCTCATTCACATAATCAGGGTGACAACACTTTATTCCTCCTGCCCCAATAACAAAGAAATTGGGGATCCCAGAGCTGTCAAAATAACCATCTCAGGCTGCCGTCTGCTGTGCTAGATGGGGTGAATGTGCCAGTGCAAATACCTAAAATTCCTTTCCACATTCCCCATAATTCACCACCAGATGCCAAGGTAGAGCTCATCCTGACTCTGCTTACAAATAGATAAATATATTGAGTTTCATTCCAGTCTCTAGTCATTTGTGGTGATCTTCAATCATTGCTGTTGTTGATAAGAAGAAACGTTTTACACAGGCTTTGAAATTTCAAAGTACTCTGGAAATCCACCTACAAACTCTGGCTATTGCAGAATGTGCTGCTTGCTACTAAATGGTGGTTCATGCACTGTTCGTTTTACCTGTGCTCAATGAACTGTGTCAACTTTCAGATGAGGTGTAATTCAAGGTGTTGGTTTTACTCTAGAAATCCTATCTTGGTCTGGTTTCCTGGCTCCTTTAAACTTTCTCTTGCTACTGTTCATACCTAGTTCTGTAGTTCAGATCAGATGGGAGGACACTGGAGCTAACACCCTCTGGATCTGAATGCTTAGGGGTAGTGGCTAATTATTCTCTGTGCATCCAACAGAGTTGGAACTAGTTGACTAATTTTACTGTGTGCCATTCTGTATATGATGAGCCTTTTTGCCTAATGGGCCATAAGGGGAGAGGTGAATCTCAGAGATTGTGTGGGTGGTGTAGGGGGTTAAGGGGCATTATAGTAAATAGAGTTGCTTTTGAATTTAAATTATTTGTATTTTTATTTTCTATCCTTATGCACTGAGATATTTACAAACGTACTTAACAATCAAAAAACAAATCACAATTTTTGCTATTTCAATGTGGCACCACTGGGTTGCATGTTCCGGGGTTTTCCAGCTTATTTAGCAAGTGGGAATTACAGTAACATAGCCACAAGAAGGCAAACTATATGTTCAGTGAAGATGCAACGTACAGAGTGTTGATTGAAAGAGGTTCCATCATTTTCATTGTAGGTATCGGAGAGTATGGCCCCAATAATGCCTCTTCAGTATGTCTGTGCCCCAGACAGTGAACACACGTTGCTGGCAGCCCCAGCTCAGTTCCTTCTGGAGAAATTCCTTCAGCATGCAACATACAAACTCTTTCCAAAGGCCATCCATAACTTCAAGAACCCTGTACTGGCCATTGACTGCTACCTGAACATTGGACCCGAGGTACAAAATATTTCTAGGGGTAAATGGGTAGCAAATACAAACTGTTATATTTCTTACTTCTAATTTTTTAAAGCGTCCTTTTTGTATGATGACTCCTTAGAATCATCGGGATGGGTATTGAACCGAGGACTTTGATTTAAAACCATGAGTCTCTATTACTTGAACTAAAGGGCTAATTCTATTAGCTTGGAAGGAGAAGCAGCGAACCTCTTATGTTGCCTGGACACTGGGAGTGTGGGGTCCAAAGAGCCATGCTGTGCTAATAGATTTCAGGGCCAGAAGGGACCATTGTGATCATCTTAGAGTGACATCCTGTATAACAGAGACCATAGTACTTCCCCAAAATAATTCCTAGAGCAGATCTTAAAAAAAATAAATAAATAAAAAGTCCAAGTTTGATTTTAAAAATTATCAATGACGGAGAATCCACCACAACCCTTGGTAAATTGTTCCAGTGGTTAATTACTCTCACTATTAAAAAAAAATTATGCCTTATTTACAGTCTGAATTTGTTTAGCTTCAGGTTCCAGCCATTGGAACATATTATACCTGTCTCTGCTAGATTGAAGAGCCCATTATTAAATATGTGTTTCCCATGTGGAAACTTAGAGACTGTAATCAAGACATCCCTTAACCTTCTCTTTGTTGAACAAAATAGATGGAGTTCCTTGAGTCTTATAACTATAAGGCAGGATTTCTAATCCTTTAATCCAGGGGTGTGCCGAGTCTTCATTCATTCACTTTAATTTAAGGTTTCGCATGCCAATAATATATTTTAACATTCTTAGAAGGTCTCTTTCTATGTCTATAATAACTAAACTATTGTTGTATGTAAAGTAAATAAGATTTTTAAAATGTTTAAGAAGCTTCATTTAAAATTAAATAAAATGCAGAGTCCCCTGGACCGGTGGCCTGGACCCAGGCACTGTGAGTGCCACTGAAAATCAGCTCGCATGCCGCCTGTGGCACCCGTGCCATAGTTTGCCTACCCCTGCTTTAATCGTTCTTGTGGCTCTTCTCTGAATCCTCTCCAATTGATCAACATCCTTCTTGAATTGTGAGCATCAGAACTAGACACAGTATTCCAGCAATGGTCATGCCAGTGCCAAATACAGAGGTGAAATAATCTCTCCACTTCTATTCACAATTCCCCGGTTAATGCATCCAAGGATTGCATTAGCCCTTTTGACCAAAGCATCACACTGGGAGCTCATGTACTGTTGATTATCTACCGTGACCCCAAATCTTTTTCAGAGTCACTGCTTCCCACGGTAGAGTTTCCTCGCCCCCGCCCCCCCCCCCAAAATCATGTAAGTATGGCTTACATTCCTTGTTCCTAGATGTATACATTTAACCACATTAAAACACACATTGTTTACTTGTGCCCAGCTGACCAAATAATCCAAGTTGCTCTGTACCAGCTCTCTTTATTATTTACCACTCCCCCAATTTTTATGTCAACCACAAACATTATCAGTAATTTTGATTTTGTTTTTTTCCAGGTCATTGATAAAAATGTAAATAGTTTAGGGCAGCTGTTAACGAACTTTAACAACCCAAGGCCCCCTGTTTTTATTTACAATTTTTCGCAGACCCCCCGCCCCTGCCCCTCCTCTTCCCTGTCTGTTTACACTCCCTCCCCCGAGCTTGCCCTGTCCCTGCTCCTTCCAGTCCCTCCCAACGCCTCCTTCACGCCGCTGAACAGCTGTTCTTCAAGTGCTTGCTCATGTCCATTCCAATAGGTGTGTGTGCACAATCGTTGGAAGGTTTTAGCCTAGTGGTACCTGTCGAGTCGGCTGTGGAGCCCTCTGAAGTGGTGCCTTCATGGCAGTATAGATACTCCCTTGCTGACCCGCTGCCTGCTCAGTTCCTCCTTACCACCAGTGACAATCATTGGAACAACTTATCTCTTGCTTTAGCAAGTGCATTCCTAGTGTGTTTTTCCTGTACATAGTTGTTAATCGTTATCATAGTAGTTTGTAAGTTTTAGTTAGCTAGTGAGTAAGTTTAAGTCTTGCGGGGGTTACCCCAACTAAGTTTTTCCCCGTCCAGGGCATGCCGCGGATAGGTGTGGTAAGCCTATGGCCCAGGGGGATCCGCACACTGCTTGTCTGAAGTTCCTGGGAAAGGGACATTTGCAGGACAAGTGTAGTATTTGCAGAGGCTTCAAGCTGTTCTCCTGCCTCAACGAGCACAAGAGGCGACCTCGGCCTCAGTGCGGAGCACTAAGGAAGGACTCGCGCTGCTCCCCGGCACAGAAGGCAGTCTCGTCAGTGCGACACCAATCACAATCCCTGGTACAGCATAAGAAGAAAAAGGCAGAAAGGGGGCCGTTTCCCCACCAAGAAGAGCACACAGGACACCAATGTGGTGCGTCCCACGGAAGAAGAGCACACGGGACACCAGAAGGCTGGTCCATCAGTCCCGACATCTTTGACTCCGGCCTCGAGGGGAGGTCTGTCGAGTCTGGTGTCAGTGGACTCCCTGGTTTGGGAGGTGTTTGAGGAGGACCTGGACCTTCCCTCCACACCAGATATTTTTGAGGCCGCATGGGACTTGATTGCAATGAAGGCATCGTCCCCCACTTCGCATTATCAGGCACTGGTTCAGGTGCAGACAGCACCACCTATCCGGCACCCAGGCAAGCCCACCATGTTGTGGCGCCATTCCTCATCGCCTCGGTACCGCTCCCTGGTCAGGCTCGGACTATTCCTTTGAGTCAGAGGCAGAGTCGTTTGTGTCCTGACACAGCCGATACCACTCAAGATTTCAGCACTGGTTTCGGCATGGAGAATCCCTCAGTACTGATGGTATCCTGGCCACCCCAATGGCAGGGCCTGGCACATTGGCCCTTTTGGACACCTTGGGCCTATCAGGCTCAAAGGCATAGTTCCAGGCTGATGACAGTAGTTTCCATTGCCTGTGCCGCCCCCATCGGTCACACCTGACATCTCCGGGGCTCCTGAGAACCCATTCCGGGGTCCAGACACCGGGCCTCCCAGATCAGATACGTTGTCAGAGCCACCACCACCCGCGGTGCCCACACCAGTTCAAGCTGTGGTGGATATCCCTGAACATGTCACCAGGGAACCGGAGGGGCAGGAAGACCCTGTCCCACCTTGAGCTTCATCATCTTCCTTGCCGGACGAGGCAGTAGCAGGTACTACTACATCCCTCCCAGCAATGGCCATAAAGAACCTCCTTAGGAGGGTGGCCCAGAACTGCAACATGCAAACTGAGGAGGTTGTGGAGGATTCAGACCTGATGGTTGACATACTCGCCCTGGAGGGTCCCTCCAAGGTGGCACTGCCACTCATAAAAACTATTCAAAACTCAACAAAGGTGCCCTGGCAGACTGCGGCCTCTGTACCACCTATGTCAAGGGGTGTAGGGAGGTGTTACTTCATCCCACAAAAGGGGTATGAGCACCTTTTCAACCACCCCCAACCGGGAACCCTGGTGGTTGATGGAGCAAACCACAGGGAGCGGCAGAGACAACCGGGGCCTGCCCCAAAAAACAAGGATGCCAAGAAGCTGGACCTCTTTAGTAGAAAGGTATACTCAACTGGGGGGCTCCAGCTTCAAATTTCCAACCAACAGGCAGTACTTAGCCACTAGACATACAGTTCTTGGAACACCCTCTCCAAGTTTCAGGAACTGCTCCCATTAGAGTCACGACGCGAATTTGCTGTAGTCCTAGAGGAGGGCAGAGTGGTGACAGAACCTCCCTCCAAGCTGCTTTGGACTCCACCAACTTGGTGGCGCAGACTGTGGCTACAGCCATTACAATGAGACGTTGGTCATGGCTACAAGTCTCAGGACTCCTGGCGGAGGTCCAGAATACCATACAGGACCTTCCATTTGATGCTGTGAGGCTGTTCGCTGACAAGATGGACTTGAGACTGCACAGTCTCAAGGACTCATGAGCAACCCTGAAACTACTGGGAATTCACATGCCAACACTCTAGAGAAAGCCCTTCAAGCTGCAGCTCCCCCCCGCCCATGCTTCTATCCAGGGTACCCTACGCATGCCTAGAGTCAACAGAGGGGCAGAAACAACAGGAGGCGTCCTCTACAGTCCTTCTCCAGCCAGGGCTAGGGTTCCTCCATGCAGCCCCCCTGGCTCAAAGGCAAACTTTTGAAAGTGCGCCTGAGGATGGAGCACCAGCCCAAATCTTGGATCCTTTTCCTCCCTTTGTGAATTGTCTGTCCCCCTTCTACCATGCCTGGGCCCAGATTACTTCAAATCGCTGGGTCCTGAACACAGAGGGGGTAGGATATTCTGTCCAATTCTTTGCCCTTCCACCATCCCACCCACCTTCCCTGTCCGTCTTCAGGGACCCCTCTCACAACCACCTCCTTCTATGGGAGGTGCAATAGCTCCTCGCTGTAGGGGTGATAGAACAGGTTCCTCAGTATTTCAGGGGCGGGGGATTTTACTTCTGATACTTCCTCATTTCCAAGGCCAAAGGGGGGCTCAGGCCTATCCTGGATCTGCAAAACCTCAAAATGCTTATAAGAAAATTCAAGTTTCATATGGTCTCTCTGGCTGCCGCCATTCTTTTCCCTGGATCCGGGGGACTGGTACACCACCCTTGACCTGAAGGATGCACACTTCCATATATCGATTATTCAGGTGCACGGACGATTCCTGAGAGTCGTGGTCAGCAGGCGACACTGTCAGTTCACTGTACTCCCGTTTGGGCTTTCAACGGCCCCTCCCGTGTTTGCCACAACTGTCATGCATTCTGTAGCCTTCCTCTGCAAATGCAGGGTACAGGTTTTCCCGTACCTTGACGACTGGCTCATCAAGGACGATTCTTGAGTACAAGTGCAAAAGCACATGGTGTTGAAAGTGGCACGTGCCAGCAGCCTGGGGTTCATTGAATGGGCCCAAGTCTACCCTAGCCCAAAGCCAAAAAATAGAATTTATTGGGGCTCTCCTGGACTCCACTCGAGCCAGAGCTTCCCTGCCCGAGTCTCGGTTCCAAAGCATCAGGGGCATCATCGAAAGTCTCCACCAGTTTCCTAAAACTACAGCCAGAAACTACATTAAGCTTCTGGGACATATGGCAGCCTGCACGTACATAGTACAACACGTCAGATTGCGCCTTCACCCCCTCCAGACTTGGTTGGCGAGGGCACACAGACCCAGCTGGGACCCTCCGGACAGACTTGTTACCCTCCCGCCTCTAATTCTCGAGTCCCTCAGCTGATGGATACAACCTCAGCTGGTCTGTGCGGGAGTGCCCTTTGCCAAGCCTCAGCCCTCATTGTCGCTGGTCACGGATGCATCAGAGATGGGCTGGCTAGCACACCTGGGCAGTATCAGAATTCAAGGCCTGTGGTCACAATCAGAACTATCGCTGCATATCAGTGTCAAGAGAGCTGAGAGGCGTTCGACTAGCTTGCCAGACGTTCCAGGCCCATCTTCAAGGCAAGTGTGTCTCGGTGATGACTGACAACACCACAGCGATGTTCTATATAAACAAACAGAGTGGTGCTCGCTCCTGTCCCCTGTGCCTGGAAGCTCTCTGACGGGGACTTCTGCATCACACACTCCATCCAGCTGCAGGCCTCATATCTGCCAGGAGCACAGAACAAACTAGTGGACCACCTCAGCTGCTCGTTCAACATTCACAAGTGATCAGTCAGAGTGGACATTGCCCTTTCCATCTTCCAGAGGTGGGGCTATCCCCACGTGAACCTGTTTCTGATGCGGAGCAACAGGAAGTGCCACCTGTTCTGCTCCTTTCAGAATGACAACCATGGCTCCATAGCGTGGATGGGTCACCTGTTATATGCATTCCCACTTTCCCTCTCATACTCAAGGTCCGGCAGGTCGGGGCTTCAGTGATCCTCATAGCACCAGTGTGGCCCTGCGAGCACTGGTTCACCATGCTGCTGAACCTATCAGTGGACAGGCCAGTATCCCTTCCTATGCTCCCAGACCTCATCACACAGGACCACAGTCAACTACAGCACTCCAACCTGGAGTCGCTTCACCTCATGGCCTGGAAACTCCATGGCTGAACCTGCTTGAACTACAGTGTTTGGGACCTGTTAGGGAAGTCCTGTTGGGGAGCAGGAAACCCTCCACTCAGACAACGTCCCTGGTGAAGGGGAAGCATTTCTCCATTTGGTCCTTACGGAAAGGTACTTCAGCAAACCCCTATTCCCATTGTGCTAGACTACCTTCTCTACCTGAAACAACAGGGGTTGGCGATATCACATGGCTGCCATCTCTGCCTTCCACCCAGCTATGGTCGGTAGATTGGTCTTTGGACATCCCATGGTTGGTCATTTTCTCAAGGGCTTGGATAGGCTTTATCCACAGGTACAGCAGCCCATTTCCCAGTGGGATCTCAACCTGGTTCTCTCCAGACTGATTGGTCCCCCTTTCGAGCCCATAGTGACCTGCTCTCTATCCTACCTGTCCTGGAAGGTGGTTTTTCTGGTGGCCATAACCTCAGACAGAAGGATCTCTAAACTCAGAGTGCTGATTTCCGAGCCCCTCTACATCGGTTTTTATAAAGACAAGGTGCAGCTATGCCCTCACCCAGCATTCCTACCCAAGGTAGTCTCCCACTTTCATGTAAACCGGGACATATTTCTACTGGTATTCTTTCCTAGGCCTCATGCCAGCAACAGAGCGAGAGTACTCCATTCTCTGGACATCAGGCATGCCCTAGCCTTCTACACTGAATACACACAGCCATTTTGTAAGTCACCACAGCTGTTTATTGCAATCGCTGAAGGGATGAAAAGGCTTCCCATGACATCTCAGCGCATTTCGTCGTGAATCACATCCTGCATCAGATTGTGCTAAGATTCCAGCCCTGGCATTGATGGCGCACTCCACAAGAGCGCAGGCTTCTTCCGCTGCATTCCTCGTGCAAGTCCCTATTCAGAACATATGCAAGGCAGCAACATGGTCTTCCGTCCACACCTTCACACCGCACTGTGCCGCCATCACTCAACAGGCGAGAGATGATGCAGCCTTTGGCAGGACAGTACTTCAGTCAGCAACTCAGTGAACTCCGACTCTTCCTCTGTGGAAACTACTTGGGAGTCACCTATTGGAATGGACATGAGCAAGCACTTGAAGAAGAAAAAATGGTTACTTACCATCTCGTAACTGTTGTTCTTCAAGGTGTGTTTCTCATGTTCATTCCAAATCCCGCCCGCTTCCCTTCTGTCGGAGTATTCCATCAAGAAGGAACTGAGCAGGCAGTGGGTTGGCAGGGGACTATATACACTGCTATGATGGTGTCACTCTAGGGGGCTCCACAGCTGACCCGATGGCTACCACAAGGGTAAACCTTCCAAGGATCATGCACGTGGCGTGCGCACAAACCTGTTGGAATTGACATGAGTGACACATCTTGAAGAACAACAATGACAAGATGGTAAGTAACCATTTTTTCCCCTGTGTGTAGGTGGTGCCGGGAGAGAGGGGGAAGAGTTGACCAGCTGGGCTCACGGACCTCCTGGAGTACCCTCACAGACCCCTAGTGGTCTGCAGACCCCATTTTGAAAAACACTGGTTTAGGGCCAAGAACCAATCCGTGCAGGACCACACTAGAAACACACGTGTTCAGTGAGGATTCTGTTTACACTTACAGTACATTTGAGACCTATCAGTTAGCCAGTTTTAATTCATTTAATGTGTTCCACTATAATTTTATATTCTAATTTTTTTATCAAAATGTCATGTAGTCAAATGCCTTACAGAACTCTAAATACATTGCATTAACACTATTACCTTTATCAACAAACCTGTGATCTCATAAAAAAAAAAATCTAGTTAGTTTGACAGGATTTATTTTCCGTAAACCCATGTTGATTGGCATTAATTGGATTACTCTCCTTTAATTCTTGATTAATAAAGTCCCATATGAGCCATTCTGTTATCTTGCCTGGGATTGATGTCAGTCTGACAGTCCTATAATTATCTGGGCCATCCCATTTTCCCTCTTTACATATTGGCACAACATTAACTTTCTTCTACTCTTCTGGAACTTCCCTAGTGTTCCAGGACTTATTGAAAACCATCATTAGTAGTCCAGCAAGCTCCTCAGCCAGATTTTGTAAAACTTTTAGGTGCAAGTTCTCCGGATCTCCTGATTTAACAATGTTTAACTTGAGTAGATGCTGTTTAACGTCTTCCTGAGATACTAGTGAAATGGAAAGAATGTTATCATATGATATGACTACATCATCTCTTTTATCCCAAAGACAAAATAGAAGTATTTATTGAATACTGCTGCCTTTTCTGCATTATTATTGGTAATTGTACCATTTCCATCTAATAATGAACTAATACCATTGTTAAGATTCTTCATGTTCTTGATATACTTTAAACAATCTTTTTGTCCATAATTCTGCTCGCCATAGTTTTCTCCTTGTATGCTTGCTTCCCTTATCAATTTTCTGCAGTTCTTAGTAATGAATATAAATCAGAAGCTATCAACTTTCCCTTTCTTTCATATATATATATTTTTTTTTATAGTGGCCTTCACTTCCCTGGTAAGCTAGGTCTATTTTTTAAACAGTACTGCCTTTCTCCTCGATTGTGGCTTTTTGGGCTTCTAGTAAAGTATTCTTAAACAAATCCCCATTTATCATTCACATTTTTCTGAATAAATTCTTCCTCCCAGCTGATTTGGCTCATAATTGTGTGTTCAGTTTTGTGAAACTGGCCCTTTCAAAGTACCAAATATATATAGATCACTGGTCTGGACTTTATTCTGTTTGGACATTATAAATGTGATCAAGTCATGATCACTAGTACCTAAGCTGCCATGAATTTTTAGTTCTGTGATCAGTTCCTCTTCATCTGTCAAGAGAGAGCCTAATGTAGAATTTCCTTGTGTTGGATGCAACACTTTTTGAGTTAGGAGATTCTCATCAATAACATTTAGAAATTCCAAGGATGTTTTAATACCTCCAGCATATATTACTCAAATTGAAGTTCCCATGGTCACACTGTTTTTCCCCATACACATTATCGATAGGTGTGTAAGGAGGCAGACATCCTGTTCCTTAGTGTGATTTGGTGGTTTGAGGCAGACAGCAACTAATGCCCAGTCTTATGCTTTACCTGTTAGGATATTGATCCATAAGCATTCAAGATCATGTTCTTCTGCATTATCAGTGACTCGGAAACAGGTAATACCATTTTTGACAGTGCCACGCTATATTCCCATTTGCCCACTTGATACTTCCTAAATAGGTTAGAACCATTGATTTTAACATTCCAATCATAGGAATCATCCCCCCAAATTTCAATAATGCCAACTAAATTGAATTTATGCTAATAAATGAACAATTCCAGTTCCTTTTGTTTATTATCCTGGCTTCTAGCATTGGTGTAGAGCAGGGGTTGGCAACCTTTCAGCTGTGGTGTGCCAAGTCTTCATGTATACACTCTAATTTAAGGCTTTGCGTGCCAGTAATGCATTTTAACGTTTTTTAGAAGGTCTCTCTATAATAATGTAATATATAACCAAACTACTGTTATATGTAAAGTAAACAAGGTTTTCAAAATGTTTCAGAAGCTTTATTTAAAATTAAATTAAAATGCAGCTCTTATCAGTTTAGTGTGATCCTTGCCCTTGCTTTTCCTTGCTGAGTTTTCCAATGTCTGGTGGCACGTACTTGGATACTTTAAGCTGCACACAGGCTTCTGAGTGATCAGTTGTTTACTGGCTGGAATCCCAGATCGGCAGCTGAAGTGAGTGGAGCTGGCGGCTGGTAGGGGTGAGCAGACCTGGACCCTGTCTGGCAGGGGGCCTGCACTGGAACTCCAACCGGAAGCAAGGTGAGTGGGGCTGCGGAGGGGACCCCGGCTGGCAAGGGGCCAGCAACCGGAACCCTAGAGCGGTGGCAGGCTGAGTGGGTCAGCCCGCCCAGCTCTGGAGTTTCGATGGTGAGCTGAACATCTCCACCCACCCCCGCTCTGGGGTTTCAGCTGCTGGTTCCTGCCAGCCGGGGTCTCAGCCCCCTGCCAGCCTGGGGTTCCTTCACCCAGGCCAGCAGTGGGTGCTGAGTGGGACCGGTGGCGGGACCCTGGCTGGCAAGGGTCCAGCAGTGGGAACCCCAGAGCAGTGCTCAGCCCACCCCATTCTGGGGTTTTTTCCACCAGCTCCTGCCAGCCGGGGTCACAGCCTGCTGTCAGCCTGGGGTTCCTTCCCCTAGGCCAGCAGCAGGTGCTGAGTGGGACCAACAGTGGGACCCTGACTGGCAAGGGGCCAGGAGCAGGAACCCCAGAGTGGCGGCGGGATGAGCCTGTCAGCCCACTCCGCGTGCCATCAAAAATCGGCTCGCATGCCACCTTTGGCATGCGTGCTGTAGGTTGCCGACTCCTGATGTAGAGGCTATCGAAGAGTTTCTTCTCTTCATGTTCTTTGGTTTCTTGATTGATTTTTTTGTTCCCAATATCTGGATTTTGTGGTCACTGAGTGCTCATGTCAATCCTCTTCCAACCCTCCCCCTGTTTTTGTTATTAGGTTAAGATAGCCATCCTCAATCTTTTTGGAATCTATCACATATAATAATGTAAGAATTTGTTTGCAGTGAAAGCCCTTGTTCTTGGGTGCCAGTTTGCCATTTAGCTATCTGTACAGACCCTGGTATTCATCCATGTACTTTAAGACATGCATCCCCCAAATCTGTATTACTTTTTGTCATGTGTTTCTAATTCATATTTGTTGCCACTTTGTTCTTGCTTGGCCAGTTTCTGATATTATATTGCTGCACTAGCCTGATTGCTCACTGCAACAAAGCACAGTGTAATTATCCTCCTCTTTTATGTACCCTCCTTACACCACTTCTGCATTTTCCTTCTTAATAGGATATATTTCAAATGCCATGTCATTGGAACAAATGAAATAATAATACAATCATTGTATGATTATCACACAAGCACAGACCACAGAGGTTTAAATCAAGTCAGCAAAGTAATGGAGAAGCATGGGGTTAAATTAGACTACAGTGGGCCCTTTCAAGAGGGTGAATCTATTTGCTAGTGTTCAGATGAGTCTGATGCAATAGTTTTAAATCTCACCTTAGTTGCAGGCATCACTTTTCTTCTGGAAATCATCTCATCAGAAGGCCTAGGATTGAATGCCAAGGCTAGTCTATGCACCATTTTATTTGCAGTACAGATGAATCTTTTGAATTAAAATATAGAAAAATCCCATTACTGTGTAAAGCTTTTTTAGTAAAGGGAAGGGATTAAAAGGAGAGAATGAGTAAGATTCACAGCAGAGATTTTCTGGCTAGAAACTTGAAAAGGTAACAAATGAGCTACGGACTTTCTGTGGCTGTAATTAGAATTCAGTCAGGAAGATTGCTTAATAGAACTCCCAAATGTGCAAACTGTATCCAGGATTATTATTGTTTTTTTTTTTTAACTCAAGTCAACCAACTCAGGCCTCTTGTAGTTATTTTATGTTCAACCTCCATATTAGGTCCCTCTGGGGTGTTTTCTTAAAACATTCTTTCTGTTTTGCTTTTTGGTTTCAGGTGGCCATCTGCTATGTGAGCTCCCGCCCACACTCCATCAATGTCAACTGTGAGGGGGTGTTTTTCAGTGGACTCCTGTTGTACCTCTGTGACTCTTTCGTAGGTGCAGACCTTCTTAAGAAGTTCAAATTCTTGAAAGGTAATGATTTCTCCACGGGGTATCTCTGTTGCTTTTACTACAAAATAATGGCTCAAAGCAAAATGAAATATAGAGGATGAAATGGATCCATACATTTCTCCATCTTCATAATCAGTGCTGGTGTTGCTCCAGTAAGGAATGCATTCTGTTTGCTCTTTTGATTTGTATAGAGTTCCCACCATCATAACAACAAGGCTATAGTGAAGAAAAGCCTTGATAAATAGTACTAACAGTTGCATCAAATGGAAATAGGTATGGTATAGGTAGAATTCAGTCAGTGCAGCATGAAGCTGAGTACTTCGCTAACATATGATTTGGAAATAGAGTTCAGAACATAGACATTGCCATAACTGATGGGACAAGCAGTTCATCAGTTCCAAACTATTATCATGCCTTTGATGGTAGTGAATATCTAGTGCTCTGGAGAAGGTGCAAGAAATCTTGCAGTGAACAATAATAGAGTAACCTGCTCATTGAGGAAGTTTCTTCCTACCTCTGTTAGTGGTTGTCTTATGCCCTAATACTGAGGGTTTATATTACTAATTTTGTGTAAAAAAACAAACCTTGTCTAATGCAATTGTGGATGACGTTGCTGTCCATATAAATGTCTCATTTTTCTAACCTATTGGCCTCAGTGATACCTTGGAGCAATGAGTTCGGAGGGCTAAATATGCATTATATAGAAAAGTATTTCCTTTCATCAGTTTTTAATGTATTGCCTTTCAGTTTCATTGAATGTGCACTTGTTCTTGTGTTATGAGATAGGATGAGGAGGGTTTGACTCCTCCCCCCAAGAAATTTCTTTATTTTAAGTACCTCATTTTATTCATTTCTAAACAGCCACGCTCTTTTCAGTCTCTCCTCATTTGAATGTCTTTCCATGTCTTTAAACATTTTCATTGCCTACTCTCTGCATACCTTCTATTTCTGCTATATGCATGTGAGACCAGAACTGAACCACAGTATTACAGGTGAGATGTAGCATCAATTCAGATGGTATTTTCAGTGGCTAGATTGTGCTCCCATAGATTTGAGCACAAAAGAGCTACTTAGCATGCAGCTTTGCCCCTCAAAGTATTATTTCCTATCCCGTTCTTTTATATCCTGATCTTTTTTTGTATTTTTAAGCAGTGATCTTTACTGAGCTGTCCACAATGACATGCAGGTCTTTTTTCCTGAGTGATTACAGGCTAACTCAGAACCCAGTAATGTGTATATATGTAGGTTAAATTTGCTTTTGTCAGCACTGAATTTCCTCTCTCGTCATGCTGCCAATGCTCCGAGCTTTGTTTAGCCTCCTCTGAAGTTCCACACAGGTTTTTCTACTGTTGATTGACCTCAGTAGTTTTGGATTAGCTGCACATTTTGCCACCTGGCTGTGGATCTGTGACTTTTCTTTAAGAATGGCAGTCATGCGCTGTGTGTGTTTGTTTTTGCTAAGGCTGGATAGCATCTATCATGTCATAGGCATGACAAGAAACAATATCAAACAGCACCGATCTTGGGGCACCCCCTTATTAGCCTCTTGCTATGTCAAAAATAAACCATTTGTTCCTAATCAGTTATCTTTCTCTTTGTCAGTACTTAATCCATGGCAGTACTTTGCCTCTGAGCACATGACTACTTAGTTTCCTTAACAGCCTTTAGGAAAGGACTTTTGAAGAAAGTCCAAATTAATCATCATTAACCATATTTATGTCAGCAAATTGTCCACTATCCTAAAAGCATTGCCAGATTGTATACAGGCCCAATCACTTAGAAAAGGGCATACTTATTTTTTTGAGTAGCATGAGGAAGGAAGCAAATCCCAGGAGTTCTGGCTATGGAGTTGATGAATGGGTGACCCATACTTGCATGAGTGGAAACCTTCACTCGGTCATGGATTCATGTTTGTCAGGTGCCTTGAACAGGGTATAGTTACACGACAAAAGAAAGATAAATGTTCTTAACTTGAGTTAAAATAGCAGTGAAAACACCCCAACACAGCAGCTCAAGTTCAACTGCAGGTTCCCTTGTAGGCTTTAACAGCTGGCGCATGTTAAAAGCCAAATTGCCGTGTCTTCACTGCTATTTTAACCCAAGTTAGCTAACCTAAGTTAACAATACACCATTTGCTGCAGTGTAGATATATTCACAGTAGGGCTTTGATTCCTGACTAGTGCTGTAGGAGCTACTGCAATATAAATAAATAAATAAATAAATAAACACCCCTTAGTCCTGCCATGAATCCTCATTCATTTGAAGTGGCTTTGTCAGACATCTTGTGCATGATTTCAGGCTTGGACAGTAGAGAGAGACTTCTCTCCCCCCTCCTCCCAAATCCCTATTTCATTGGAAACTGCTGAATGTCAAACACATTTTGTAATACTTTGTTCCCACTGTTTACACACCTGTATTCTTTTCAGTCATTTTTGCAGAGGTGTTTGCCCATTCTCTCAGGGCTCACTTTCCACATCTGAGACTGATCATACTGGGCACACTGTTCATGTCAGACACCTTAATGGACACTTGGGAGCTTATGACGGTTTTGTGTGGGAAAAGCCTTCAAGAAGTAGTTCCTATTATTTTTGTCTTTTTGAAAATGAGGCAAGAAAATTGAAGTCTTACATGTTACCTGAAGCTGTATCTTGTTTTTAATTTAAGGTGCTACCTTGTGTGTCATATGCCAAGACAGAAGCTCTTTACGTCAAACAATAGTCCGTTTAGAGCTGGAAGACGAGTGGCAGTTTCGTCTCCGAGATGAGTTTCAGACTGCCAACAGCATTGATGACAAACCACTCTATTTTCTCACTGGACGCCACATATAAACTTGATAGGAGACCAAATAACAAAGGAAAAGAAGAGAACTTGAGAGGCTTTTTTGTTTGGTTGGCTTTTTGGGGTGGGGATGGGGGGACAGAAGAAACAACCAATGTACAATCACTGTGGAGCAAAGTGCAACCAATGTTTATCTAGTCTACTCTAAAGGAGTCTCCAAAATTCTAAAGTAGGCTTTGTTTCTAGGCATATGTTTATCACATCAGTTATAATTACAGGAGCTTGGATTCAAGTTAATTCTGCATTAGTCACAGTTAATGAAACTAACACCACAGCCTACCAGCTGTCTCCTGTGATGTGGGAGGAGGACATATTTTGGTTGATGAAGAGTTCTCTTGGGTTTTTTTGTACTATGCTAAGCTAGGGGAAGAAACTGACTTCAGCATCCACTAGTCTGAAGGCATAACACCAGACTCACACCATTGAAGATAATATGCTGAGGAGACTTCTCCGTTTCTCTTCAGATCTGTACTTTGGTACAGTAATACTCAGGGGTTTGAAATTACAAAGTAACTTAGATATTTGTATTAAAAGTAGTCTTGTTCTCTCTCTGTGCAGTGTTACTTTAAAACTTGTAATTGTATGTGTATTGAAACTGTGTCTTTGGCAAAATTTCCACAGGAGTTAGAAGTTTACTACTTAAACCTGAACAAATCAGTAAATGCTTGGCAGGCATGGAGCACGCACACAGGTTCTCCTAGTAACATTCTTTCACCTTCTTTAACAAAAATTCTGCTTCACAATTAAAGAGTAACTGGCTGGCCAGCATAACAAAGAGAGAAAGATTTCTTATGCACATTGTCTCTTTAGTTAGAGCAATTAAACACCGGCAAAATGACTTCAGATCATTGTAGCATCAAAGGTTTTAAAAATTGTGCAACATCCCCTTTTAGCTGGTACACTTTACTTGTACATCAAAAACTTTAAGTGTAGGTTTGATTGCATGCAATTTGCTCCAAGTATCCTTCCTCATTCACCTGCAATAGTGTGTAGAGTCCTGAGGGGAGATTTTTGTTGCTGCTGCTTTTGAGAACTTAGGTACCCTGCCCAGAAGTGAATCATTAAATAGGAAGACAGTGTTCAAGAGTGTGGCAGCCGATATGAACTGAATTTGATATCTAAAGGGAGCTAAAATAGGGTGAGGCACAATGGTTTGGGGCTTTTCTGTAGCCCACTGAAAATCACTTCACAAGTGAGCTTGAATCAATCGCAAGAGAATCTGCCCATAATCAAAAAGGTCTGTTTGAATACAGTACGTAGAACAGGTTCGTCCTTTCATTTTGAATATTAAACTTTTGTAAATATGACTGTAGTGATTATGCATTATTATGGTTTAAAACACATTACTGTGTTCTCTTATAATAATTGCTGTTCTGTTATAGAATTAACCTGGTGCACTAGCACTTGGTTTCAGGGTTATAGTTAACATTTTTAGAAGTAATCACTCTTTATATTGGTTACTCACTTGAGATTTCAATATTTTATAAAAGGTACCCTTCCCCCACACATTGTCCTCTCCCCACCTCCTTAGTTGAAAAAAAAAATGCAACCTCCTTTGTAAGATGGTAAAAAATCCATAATATTCACTTCATTGTGTTTTTATGAAGTTCTTAACACATCCTTTATATGTGACCTGCAAGTCAACTGAGAAGGGCCTGCCAAAACTGCATTTTGAACAAAGTGTTAATCAAGCAACTTTTTTATCTTGTGAAAAGATGAATGTTTACAGATAATGAAAAACATAATATATTAGACTGAAGCTAAAAAGGAAAATAATGGTTTGCATATCTGATTTTAATATAGCTTAACTGTGAGGCTGTCAATGTAGCATGTTTCAAATGAACAACCCTTTTCTTTAGATTTAAATGTTTTTAAGTGTCCTTCATACAGCCTTATGTTTTAAAATGTATCTTAATTTTAATGTAGCCAGTGGGGATACAGAGGTATATTTTGAAGCTTTTCATTACACCTGAATACATTTCAGTACTTCTGGATTGCTAGAAGGGCTTAAGGCTGATTGAATAACTTTTGAATTTTAGTTTGGGGTAAAAATTTTAGAAATGTTACCTGTAGTCTGCAAGTCAGAGGATATAAAAATGTTCAAAAGTGATTTCCTTTGTTTGTGTACATGATGTTTGCACTAAGTTCTTAAAATTCCAGGTGCTAAGACTATTTTGATGATGATTATTTAGCCCTGTGGTAAAGTGGTGTGAAATTGTCCTGATGGTTGAGAACTAAATTGGAAAGCTAGTGTATCTGCCTTCCATTATCAAACAAGCAATTGGTTTCTATAACACTTTTTTATTCTCCAGTGGAGAGGGAAGGTTTTTGGCAATGCTTTCTTTTGAAGACTATATCACTATAAATCTTTACTTAAAAGAATCCAGGGTCAGTCTGCTTGAAAACTACAGCTCATAGTCCTTGAATGAGGAGAAGGAGACCATACTTTGATATCTAGAGTACAACTGTTAGGTTTTGGTTTTAAGCCTCATCATCAAGGCCTCTATTATGAATGTATTAAATAGGCCAGCATTATATTTTACCTGTTGACATGTAAAATCTGGACATGATTGACAGTTCACAGGTTAATATTGAATGTAAACTAAGATTTGAATGAAAATCATATTCAGATGCATTTTGCTGTAATTTATGCAATTGTTTTTTGTGACTTTTGGAAGGGGGTTAAAAGGTTGCTTTTAGTGTAAAATTTTCTTAACCAAAACATAGTGAATTTAGCTTCACTAGTCAGTCTACCTCACATTTTATTGTTTAACTGAAATTGTCTGCAGTTGTGGTTACAATATGTTTATGATGTGCTTTCATTAAATTTGATGAACATCTTAAATTGCCATTCAAGAGACTGCATTCTCTTTAGATTTGTTGTATAACAGGATGGGTATTTAATTTTGACTACAAGATGTCCTTGTTAGACTACCTTTTTAATATAAACTTGAATCTGCTCACTATCAAGCAGTTGTGCCATCAATAACTTTCAGTATCTGAGCAGAGCACTCTCTTCCAAAAATGCCATGATATTTCAGAACTGGTAGTGATTGTGTTACATAGTGCTAAAACTGGTAGGATATGTTTAGGAGTAGGAGTCATGTTAGTCTGTATCCGAAGAAAGAACAGGAGTACTTGTTGCACCTTAGAGACTAACAAATTTATTTGAGCATAAGCGTTTGTGGACTACAGCGCACTTCTTCAGATGCATAGAATGGAACATATAGTAAGAAGATATATATATACCCAGTGTGACACAGTTCCTCCTCCACCTTGGTGGGTCCTGCGCTTATTGGCAGATTTGCTCACCTCAGTGATCTTCCCCACAGTCTAGAGCAACTTCTCCTGTGTCTGATCAGGAGTTGAGAGGTTTGGGGGGAACCCAGGCCCGCCCTCTACTCCGGGTTCCAGCCCAGGGCCCTGTGGATTGCAGCTGTCTATAGTAACAGCTGCATGACAGCTACAGCTCCCTGGGCTACTTCCCCATGGCCTCCTCCAAACACCACCTTCCTCCTGGTGTCTGATAACATATATTACACATTGGTGGACGTGCAGGTGAATGAACCGGTGATGCTGTCGCTGATCTGGTTAGGTCCTGTGATGGTCCTTTCACACGCCTTGGGTGGTAGGCCAGTCCTCGCCCACAGACAACCTGCCAACCTGAAACATATTCTCACCAGTAACTGCACACTGCACCATAGTAACTCTAGCTCAGGAACCAATCCATGCACCAAACCTCAATGCCAACTCTGCCCACATATCTACACCAGCGACACCATCACAGGACCTAACCAGATCAGCCACACCATCACCGGTTCATTCACTGCACGTCCACCAATGTAATATACGCCATCATATGCCAGCAATGCCCCTCTATGTACATGACCAAACTGGACAGTCTCTACGGAAAAGGATAAATGGACACAAATCAGATATTAGGAATGCAATATACAAAAACCTGTAGGAGAGCACTTCAACCTCCCTGGCCCACTATAGCGAGATCTTAAAGGTGGCCATCCGCAGCAGAAAAAAACTTCAGGACCAGACTTCAAAGAGAAACTGCTGAGCTTCAGTTCATCTGCAAATTAGACACCATCAGCTCAGGATTAAACAAGACTGTGAATGGCTTGCCAACTACAGAACCAGTTTCTCCTCCCTTGGTTTCAAACCTCAACTGCTAGAACAGGGCCTCGTGCTCCCTGATTGAACTAACCTCGTTATCTCTAGCTTGCTTGCATATATATACCTGCCCCTGGAAATTTCCACTACCTGCGTCTGATGAAGTGGGTATTCACCCACGAAAGCTCATGCTCCAAAACGTCTTGTAGTCTATGGTTACCACAGGATTCTTTGTTGCTTTTACAGATCCAGACTAACATGGCTACCTCTCTGATACATGACCCTTTCCTTTGTGTTTTTGTTTTGTTCATGTGGGAGTAGTAGCAGTTTCCCTTTTCTCCTTCTCTGGGACTGAGTATTCAGCACTACTGAGGCTGAGGCCACAGTGTCCCCACTCCACTGCCTCCCCACTGAGCTCCTCTGTCTGCTTCTAGAATGGCAGAGCAGCCACACAAGCACAGGGGTAAGTCCAAACAGTGCACCGTCTGCAAGGCAACTTCAACAGGCTCCATAAAGGGGAAATTATGCTCTGCCTGTTCTCAGCCAGCCTGAGTTTAGCACTGCTTAGGACATAGAGCTCTTAGATGGACAGGCATGTTGGGACTCCTATGCCCCCAAGAAGCTGTGACTCTACTACCCAAAAGCCCAACAAGGAGAGAGAGGACACAACTGGGAGAGGCTCTGAAGTCCTCCTCATCCTTATTCATTTGGCCCAAGAGTCAAAGTCCCTAGCAATGATCCTTCCCTCAGCCCTTAAGTCCTGAAAGGGATCCTTAGTGCTCTGGGGAAAGCAGCAGGGCTCACAATCAGCCCCCCCTTTCTCCAAGCTTAAATTATGCAACACTGGCAGCGAGTTCCCATGCCGACCTGGAGAGTGGGAGTCTACAGGGATGACTCTGAGGAAAATGTTTACTGAGGGCTCGAAGCCCTGCACAAGGTGAACTGCAAAAGAGACCACCCAGAGCATAGCTAGGTAGCTACACCTGCAAAGCCCCCCCCCCCCCAAAAAAAGGATCCAAAAGATATTCATCCTTTGATCAGACCCCCTCCCAGAGTGTTATCTGATTCTGAGCAGGACACAGACAAAATACCCCCCCTGAGATGTTTGAAGCCACTTACAAAAAGATTCTCCACTATACAGCTCCAACCTGAGTAGGCCCTTAAGGACAACCTTCGCAGCAATTCCCCTGCACCTATCTTTTGAGATAATCAGGAGGAGCAGGAACCTCCTAAGAGAGGCAAATACAGTAACAAGCACACTCAGATTCTACAACCTCCAGGAGACAAAAAATGCCACCACTATGGCTATGGTCAATGCTACAGTAGCATCTCTAGCAAGGGATATGGTTATTCTGGCCAAAGGAGACTTCTTCCCAAGGGTCCATAAGATAGGAAGGTGGAAGCCACCCTCAGAAGGGACTTTGCTTGGAAAATGGCTGAGAAGGCATCAAGTCATGGCAGCCACTTGCTTTGTCTGAGCCCAATGGCATGGCTGGAAAGCCTCAAAACCCTTAAGGGCAGAAAGCAAACCAATTAAGTCTGTTTAAGAAAATCTCCCTAGCAACAGCACTCATGGCAAATGTTTCAATGGCATCTAGCTCCGTTGCCAGGAGATACACGGCTTAATCTCTATAAAGTTGATACTCCAAAAAAAGTCCTGTGCCCCTCTATATTAACAAGAACTCTCCTCTTTGGAGAAAAATTGGATAAGATTGTGTCTGAAAATTAGGCTTAAAACAAACAATTCCTGCCCCCCCCCCACTTAGCACTCTAAGGGAATACAAACTCACTTTGACAAAGATGCTCCTTTCAGCTATTTCCCCCACTGAAGTTCTAGAGGAAAGATCACGTGTCAAAGGAAAATCTTGGAACTGAGCAGCAAGTAGCATGATCTCTTTTGAGGTTTTCAACTTCCAAAAGCTCTCTCTTTGTGACAAATGAATATGCTTTTGCCCAGACCTGAGCCTGGGAGGCAGGATTTCTTTTTTCTGGAAGAATGGTTTGCTTCAACCACAGATAGGGTGGGGTGCAAGAGTCAGCATGTCAGGAATACTCTCGAGCTAAGGGCTTCACCATGCTCCTCCTCCATCCAGTCTTCAGTCACCATCCCACCAAGTACAAGCTAGTCCAGGACGATATCTCCCACCTTTGGTACATGAGAACAATAGGAGTTCCCCCAGAAGAGAATTTCTCAGGGTTTTACTCCATCTTTATTGTTCACAAGTTCACTGGAGAAGTCCTCCACCTCCTAGGGTTCAAAAAATGGATAAAGAAAACAAAGTTCCAGATGGCTATCCTACCTTCAATAATGATATCCCTGTCTCCAGGGGATTTCCTTACCTCAGTGGACTTGGAAGAGGCACTCTCCACATTCTGGTGCTTCCGGCCACGGCAAGTTTCTGAGATTAGTTTACAGCATGAATTGCTACCAATACTGAACACTCGCATTCTGTCTCATGGCGGGCCCCCTCACCCTGCCCATTCTGAAAATGCTGGCAATCACAGCCAGACTCTAGTTCCAGGGTATTTACCTGTATCCTTTTTTGAACATCTTAATCAGAGCCTTGTCCTAGGATGTAGGACATGGCCCCAAGATTTGGAATTTGGAGCTCCTGTAAATGCACAATTCATAATAAACAAAGAATAATTCCTTGAGCCCCTCAACAAGAATCATGCACCTGGGTGTAGAGAGAGAGAGAGGTCAACAGTACCAGATCTACCCCTCAGTAGACAGACTTCAGAAGATTCAGAATTTGATATCCATGCTGGTCAAGTGCAGGAGCCCAACCATTGCTCATTGCTGGGCCTCCTGGTCTCATGCACAGGGGTCTCTGCAGGGGTGAGATTCCACATCAGGGGCCTTTAGGCTTTTCTTGTGAAAATATGGGAACACTCCCTAGAGTGCAGGTAACTTCAGGTACATGTCCCAAAACAGGTTCTTAACTCACTAAGAAGTGGAAAGTCTGGAAAATTATCCACAGGGGTCTTTCCATATGCTTTCTGGAACTCAGGGTTCTCACCACCGATTCCAGCCTGATAAGCATACCTGGATCCCAAAATGGTACAGAGTATCTGGAGCCCAGGGAAAAGGGACCACAGCATTTATCTCTTGGAACTTGGGGCAGACAAACTAGTTCTTCTGAGATTCCAGAGCCCCCTAGAAGAAAATCATGTCATGACAATGGCTGCATACATTAACCACCATGGAGGGACAAGGAGTGCAGCTCTACATGAAGGAACAACGGCGATAATGGAATAGGCAGAAACAATGCTCCCCAAAGGCGATCCATATAAAAGGAGAATGGAACCAAAAGGCAGACTGGCTTAGCCAATGCAACATCAGCAATGCAGCATGGTGCCTAAACCAGAAAGTCTTCAACCTAGTCTTGCAGATGTTCAGTGCATTGTCAGTCAATCCAAGAATGCAAAGCCAACAAAATTTGTCACCGGGGAAGCAGACCACAAGTCACGGGGGCAAATGCTTTGTCAAACAGATGGTCAGAAGTCCTACTATATGCATTGCCACCCTTTCCTCTGAGGGGAAAATGATCCAAAAGATCTGGTGAGAGGAAGCAAAAAGTGATAGCGTTAACTCTGCACTGGCCAAAAAGACCCTGTCTCTCTTACCTGACAGAACTACAGCTGGAACCACCTTTGCAGTTACTGGTGAGGTCCTGGTTGAGAATTCTCTGGTATCTAGATTCCTTAGAGAAGTCAGACTGGCCCATCAGTAGTTATCTTTCCTAAATGGGATCTACCACTCATGTTGAAAGCCCTAAGCACTAATCCTTTAGAAAGCCTGACTTCTGTATCACCGTTTTACTGCTCCATCAAAACCTGTTTTCTGGTGGCCATTAAATCTGCCAGATGAGTTTCAGCACTGGCAGAGTTCTCTATGCAGGAACCTTACTCCCTGTTTTGGTTTGACAAGGTGGTGCTAAGGACTCCAACACATTGTTGCCAATTGTGAATTCTCCTTTCCATGCCTCACAAGTGATTGTCCTCTCTTCATTCTGTCCAAAGCCACAGCACCTGATCGAGAAGGTGTGGCACACATTAGATATCAAAAGAATACTGAAGATTTACATCAAGCATCCAGGATCTACAAGGAGGTCAGGTGCCCTCTTTGTCTTCTTCCATCTGAAGTGTCAAGGGCTCCATCTCCAAGCTCTTTCTTGCTATATAGATCAGACTATTGTTGAGGGGACATTCCTGTCCCAGAAGGAATCAAGGCACACTCCACAAGATCCATGGTGACCTTGTGGATCGAAAGAGTATGTACTTCCACCACAGAGATCTGCAAAGTAGCAATGTGATCACTGGCTAAAATCTTTATCAGACACTCTAGTGGACTTTCTCTAGAAGGAGACCTCTGTGGAAGACAAAGTTGCTGTAGGTGGTGATCCACTAATAACTTTGCCTTTTGAGCAATTCTGTAAAAGGGAGTTTTTTTTCCTTCTGTTTGTTCATTTATCCCTCCCTACTTCCCATGTGTAGCAGAATTATGAGAAACAAAATGCAGAATGGAAAATTTCTGATCTGATAAATTTGTTTATGAAGGGGTGTTCAACTCAAATAGTTTCAGATAGTCCAAAACTGATTTTTTTTGCCAATAAACTATTCAGCAAAAAAAGCTTTCACCCAGCTCTAGTCTCACGCCTGGTAAAGGAAACAGCTTTTCTCAGCTACTAGCTATGACTGCATTAAAATGAGCTGAAGCCACAGTGCTTGGAAGCTTATGCTGTTGATCACCTCTGGACAAGAGCAAGCAATAAATTAAAGAATTTATTTGCTGGAAGTTTAAGGTTTTCTAAAGAGGACTTAAAAAGGTAAAATTAACACACGCACCCCCATCATAACTTTCTACTTCTATAGCACAGACATAGATATTAGACCACCACTGCTACTCCTACAGTACATGCTCCAAAAATGAATTATGACATAGGGAACTATTCCTTAGGAAGTGAGAGGCTTTGTTGTATCTGAAGATTGTTTTGATTGTTTTTGGGAGGAGGGATAGCTCAGTGGTTTGAGCATTGGCCTGCTAAATCCAGGGTTGTGAGCTCAATCCTTGAGGGGGGAAACTTAGGGATCTGGGGCAAAATCAGTACTTAGTCCTGCTTGTGAAGGCAGGGAGCTGGACTTGATGACCCTTCAGGGTCCCTTCCAGTTTTAGGAGATAGCTATATCTCCATTATTAAAAAAAAAATCAGGACTTTCCTTTTGGATTTTAATTTGATTGTTTCCCCACTGAACATTTCATTTGCAGGAATATAAACACCAAAGACTACTTTTTTTCCTCTGTTAGCTTTTTTTTCTTAAGTGGTGCTATCAAGTACTTTATTTTTTAATCTACATTATATACAGACAGAGAAAGGCCACAGCAGTTTTTCACCATATAAACCCTTTCAAAGTGGAGGGCTTTATGAAGGAGACACAAAGTGAAGTTCACTAATAAAGGCATATACCCAGTTCAGCATTTCTGAAAAAAAGGTGAAGCATATACCTGTTTGTATTTTGCAAATTCATCTTTCACAAACTACTGCTAAATATTCCCTTTGCAAAATGTGTAATTTCTCAATTATATGAAAAATAAGGAAGTTAGGTTAATTTCATCTTTGTTCATATTAATGCATAGTAGAACCTCCATGTAATTAATATGTCAAGTCTATCACCTATAAATAGTGCACTGTAATATTTGTTATTTAAGTTCAATTGAGCAAAGTTTTAAATTTTTATAAATGATCTTTTATATACCTTACTAAACGTCTAAAACTGGTAAAGTACTAAAGATTACAGTGCCAAGCAACACTGGTATATCACCACATTAAGAACTTCAGTATGTACTCAGTAAGACCATAGTCCTTGCATTAGTTTACAGTCCACTATGAACAATATCTGCTGCATGTAAACATGACTAGAGATAAAAATACATCAAACTTCTGTAAAAGATAACAAAATATTTTCTTTAAAAAAGAGTTAGACTATTACTGCACAATTTACAATTTTAATAAAATAGTACAACTTTTATTTGTTACCAGTCCTGAGTTCGTTATAATAATAATAAAATATATATATATATATATATATATATGGCCCTAGCTCCTGGTCAGGGTCTGAACTCAATCAATACTTGTTAGCAGAAGTCTCCCAATACTTGTTGCTGAAGAAATTCCACTAAGTATGATACTGTCCATTGAGAAAGTTATATACTAGAAACTGGCCAGTGCCACAGTACTGCGTTGCAAAGAGTTTTCCATCAGGAGTGGGATCAGAGAAAGCAATTTCTTCTTTCCTCAAGTATGAGCCATATATAAAATTACTCCTGTTTAAAAAAAAAAAAAGTAAATTGGTTATTTTTCATGAAGTGATAATGCGAAAGTATATTTTTGTATCTTGAAAGTTACCTTTCTTCAAACTTATTTTTCAGTTGAGCTTATCCTTATAATGGGTCTTTACTCTCCATGGAGCTTTAGGGCAAAACCAGACCTGTCTGTCACTGGCTGGGTGTTAAACCTCTTTCCCGAATAGTCGGCCAAAGTAACTTTCCGAATATGTTTTAAAAGTATATATAGGGGGGGTGGCTGTAGCCATCAAATAGAGAATTCATACTTTATGGTGTATGCAATGTGCATGTGTGCTACAGTATAAATTCTGTATTTTATAGCTAAAGCCTCTTCTCTCCCCTTGCCCTCTCTGCATAAGCTGAGCAAACAGCCATTAAGATTCCAGTTACAAAAAAATTAAATAGGCAGGATCAGTTGCACAGAACAAATGAAGAAAGCTTTCTTTCAGGTAAGAAAACAAGTTCTCCCATTCTTCATATTGATCCTCACAGTCCTTTACAGGGGGAATTAATCTGGAGCTCAAAAAATGATTTCAACATGAGATGTGTAGTTCAATGTAATGGTACAGCATGAAGTACCTTTCTGCTAAAGGCACTGTGAGTGTCTTGGATGTCTACTTTTTAATGTACAACAAATATATTGGTTACCAGATGCCTGCCTTGCATATATCCTCTTAAATTATTACCTCTTCGGCCACAAAGCTATTAATTCAATGAAGCTCTCAGAGGATAGAGGAGTTCTAATATTCCTCACAGCCATCTTTCCCCCCAGCAGCTAGATGATAGATAAAAAAAATTATCAAATTCTGCCAAGTCTATCATTTTGGTAGATAATATCAAAAATAGAAATTGAGTGGAGTCAATTATTTAGTTACAGTAGATGCTGAAATTCAAAAAGTTAAAGCTTTATAATCATTAAAACATCAATTGACAATATACAAAGTAAATATCCTTAAATTCTAAGTTCTCATGCCACATTTTACTTTTCTTATCTGTAATTTTTAATTATCAATACAATTTTGTCAGTTTGCATGTTCAGTAAAAAATCTATATTTACCAACATAAAAATCCAACCCTTCCAAGCCTAGTGAGTATTTTTGTTTATAAGAGGAAGATATTCTGACTTCATATATGCCTTGAGGAGTCTGTGGACATAGATGGTGCTACCCGTTTTTCACAGAAGGCACTCTGTTAGGAAAAGAATGAAGCCAAGGATGTTTCTTATGATGTGCAAAAAGTTAGTTTAATTTCTGAATAAGAACCAAACCTGTGTCAAGTACTACTTTAACTGCAGAATCCTAGCAGTGTCTTCTGTACCAGTACAGCTATCGGAAATATGATCTAAACCTTTATATGCAAGTCAGTGAGTGCTTAAGAAGGTGTTTGAGAAGAGGGTCAAACTATCATGTAATCTGAGGATGGAGGTCTTTGGCTATGTTAGGCAGAGATGATGCTCTGAGAAACAATTAGACATCAGGATAAAAGTAGATCTTGCCTGGTTTATAAACAACATGGCTGAGCAATGTACTTTCAAGATGTTTACCATTAAAGGCATATAAAGGGAGAAAAATTGGGTCTGTGTCCTTTTGTTCATATATGAAGTATAAAAGTGGGCCAAAAGGATTATTCTCTCCTTGACTTTTACCATAGGAATCTCATGTGTTTACCCCTGCTTTGCTTGATGTGTCCTTGTAGGGCCCAGGATTCTAGATTTGGAGCTCTCCAAGACCTTAACTGAAAGGTAGGGCCTGAAACCGTTAAACCCACAAAACAAAAAGGGACATCAAGGGGCTATACTGGAAGAATTCCAGAATCTGATGGACGTTTGCTGATCTGGACAGGATCTATTTATCAAAAATTATGTTTCAACCAAATAGAATTGTGACTGTGGATGAAGCACCCTTTGAGAAGAGCAAGCTAAAAATAGATCGGGAGGGGCAGGGCAGAGAGAGAGAGTGCGTGTGTGTATGTATACATTAAAAAAAAAAACTGTGCCCAAAATATGCTGATGTCAAGAATATTTTACTCTGAAGGAAGGCTAGCAGTGACTTTCTCGCTACTGCATTTAAGACCATGTTTCTAGCTAGGAATCAAGGGAGGCTCCTAGGGATCTTATATAGATTTTCATCTTATAGTTTTAAGAGCATGTTATCTGCTGAGGAGTCTGTTGAAGCTAGAATGACTCCAGTGAAACAAAAACAACAGGAGTACTTGTGGTACCTTAGAGCTTATTTGAGCATAAGCTTTCCTGGGCTACAGCTCACCTCTTCGGATGCACAGAACATACAGACAGAAGATAATAATACATACAGAGAACATGAAAAGGTGGAAGTACCCATACCAACTAAGAGGCTAATCAACTGAGATGAGCTATCAGGCAGCAGGCAGGAAAAAAAAAAAAAAAAACTTTTGAAGTAATAATCACGAGATGACCCATAGAAAGGTGTAGGAGAAGCTTAACATGGGGAAATAGATTTAATTAGTGTAATGACCAACACATGTCCCATTTCCCTAGTCTCTGTTAAACTTAAGTTAATTGTATCTAATTTGCATATTAATTTGAGTTAAGCAGTCTCCTTTGGAGTCTGTTTTTGAAGTTTTTTATTGCAAATAATTGCCACCTTCAGTCTTCACTGAGTGGTTAGAGAGGTTGAAGTGTGTCTCTCACTGTTTTGAATGTTATGATCCTGATGTCAGATTTTGCGTCCTTTATTCTTTGCGTAGACACTGTCTCGTTGGTCATATACCATGTGCAGAGGGGCAATGCTGGCACACGAACAGGTAACACAGTGCTAATCCAAGCCCTGCGAGGAGACTTCCATTATTTTAGATCAGGACCTATTCAGCTGTCAGAAGGGCCCTTTCCAGGAAGATAATGGTTTTAATTAAAGACCACAGATTAGTGAGCTGCTATGTACAGTGAGGGGAAATTCCTTGCTGGACTCTGATGAAAAATCATTTACAGATGTTTTTGATGCTTTCCATCTCTAGCATCTCCTTGATTTTGATTATCATGTTCACTCAAGAGGGAGGATGGTCTCAAGCAATCTGAAAAGCAACTATTTTAGATTTTTTACTTCATCATGTGATTCAGAAATGTTTGTTATTTTTTAGTGAGACCTCTGCCTAAAGAGACATATAAAGAGAATTTTTTTTTTTTTAGAATTTTTTTTTTTTAATAAAAAATTCCCCTCTCACCCCTATGGTGGTAGTGTCTTCCTCAACTCGGGTCTCTACCAGAGGCCTGGGAGTTGAGGGTTCTGCGCAGTATCTTAGCTGTTCCTAGCACTGCACTCTTCTGGACAGAGAGCTCTGATGTTGTTCCTGGATCTGTTGGAGCCACTCACCAGCTTAGGAGTCACAGGCCCGAGTGCTCCTACCACCACTGGACCACTTTGGCCTTCAACTTTCCACATCCTCTCTAGTTCCTCTTTCAGGCCCTGGTACTTCTCCCAGCTCTCTCATATTCCTTCTTCCTGATGTTGCTGTCACTTGGCACTGCTATATCTATCAGCACCGCTGTTCTGGTCCTTGTCTATACCACGATGTCTGGTTGATTGGCCAGTACCTGCCTGTCCGTCTGATCTGGAAGTCCCACAGAATCTTAGCCCTGCTATTCTCCACAACCTTCTGTGGAATCTCCCATTGGTCTTGGAGGGTCTGCCCATACGTGTGCAGATGTTCCTGTACACATGCCAGCCACTGGTTGTGCCGTTCAGTGTATGCTGTTCCTGCCTGCATCTTACATCCTGCCACTATGTGTTGGACTGTCTCTGAGGCTCTCTGCCATCTGCACCTTGGGTCCTCTCTAGTGTGGTAGACCCCTGCTTCTATGGATCTGGTGCTCAGTGCCTGTTCCTGTGCTGCTATGATCAGTGCCTCAGTGCTGTCTTTTAGTCCAGCTCTTCCAGCCACTGGTAGGATTTCCCAATGTCAGCACTCGAGCTATCGTCGATGTACATCGCATCAGGGTCTTGTCTTGCCATGGCACTTCTTCTGCTTGGTTTCTCCCATGTCTGTGCTGCTCAGGCATTCTCTAGGCAGCTCATCTTTGGGGCCATCTTATGATGTACTCCCTGGATGTTCCGGGTTTCGTCCAGGACAGTGGCTTTGACGCTCACCAAGCCCCACCCGCGCCTTTCTGGCTGGTATACAGTCTCTGGTGTTGGACTTGGGGTGGAAACCTCCGTGCATTGTGAGGAGCTTCCGGTCTCACATCGGCAGCTTCCATGTCCTCCTTTGCCACACACTATACCAGGCAGGGTACTGCAGACGGCAGGGCGTATCCGTTGATGGCGATGATCTGTTCTTCCCACTGAGCTGGCTCTTCAGCACTGTCTTATCTTTGGTGATACTTGGATGTTCTGTTTCCTTGCCTCCTCATCGTGGTTTCCATGTGACTGTGGACGCCAAGGTACTTGTAGCTGGTCTGTATGTCTGCTATGTGGCCCGCTGTAGTTCCACCCCATCAGTCTTGACTACCTTCCCTCTCTTCACTACCATCCGGCCACACTTCTCCAGTCCGAATGGCATCCCGATATCCTCACTGTAGATCCGCGTCAGGTGGATTAGCGATCGATGTCTCGGTCATTCTTAGCATACAGCTTGATGTCATCATGTAGAGGAGGTGGCTGATGGTATTCCACTCCTGAACTTGTACCCGTAGCCAGTCCTTGGTGATTATCTGGCTGAGGGGTTTAAGCCTATGCAGACAGCAGCGTGGACAGTGCATCACCTGTATATGCCGCACTGATGGGCCACCTTGTGCAAGCGGCCATCGCTGACTTCCAGTGTTGTCTCCATAGTCCCACTGAGTCTTGAGGAAGTCTTAGTGTTCTGTTGACTTGTATAGCGCCAGACTTCACAGATCACGTGTGCGGCATTGAGTCGTAGGCTTTCCTGTAGTCAATCCAGGCTGTGCTCAGATTGGTATGTCTAGATCTTGAGTCTTGGCGACTGCTCTATCTACGAGCAACTGGTGTTTTGAGCCTCTGTGTTGTTCCCAATGCCCTTCTGAGCTGTGCTCAGTACTGGCCCTATGGTCCTGTAGCTTGGCGGCTGATGATGCCTGAAGACTTTCCATGTTGTGGGAGGCAGGTTATTGTCGGTAGTTGACGGTTCTGTCCCCTTGCAGGGGTCTTTCATATCAGCACTGTCCTTCTTGTGTTACCCAGTTTGGGTGGGAGCCTGCTGCTAGCAGCTGTTCATTCTGTGCTGCTAGGCCGTTCATGCACTGCTGTTAGTTTTTTAGCCAGTAGGTGTGATCATGTCTGGTCCAGGTGCTGTCCAGCTCTTCATGTTCTTGACCCGCTGCTGGATGTCTTTACTGTGATGGTGACTGGTTTCTGTTCTGGAAATTGGCTATGCTCTGTTCTCAGGTCCTGCAGCCACTTTGCACTGGTGTATGAGTCTTCTCTTTCTCCCATATGTTCTTCCAGTATGTTCGATTTCTTCTGCTGCTGGTGGCTCTGCTGTTATTGTGGTGTTGCACTGCAGTTGGGAGTACCCTTGGATGGTTCTTTGGAGACAGGGCATTTACTTTTTGGCCTCTGCTTCTCTAGTGTATCTCCTTAGCCTGGTAGCCAGTGCTGTGAGCCTTTGTTAGCAGTCTCTAGGGCTTCAGATGGAGCAGGCCTTGTATTTTTCAGTAGCCAAGTCTTATCCTTAATCTCTACACCCTTCTGTAGTTCCACCAGCTGACTAACTCTCTCCGATCGCCTTGACTATCCTCCAACCTCATTTTCCAGGGTGGTACATACTGTTGTTCTCTTGATCGTGTAGCCAAGCATCTCCAGGATGTACAGAGGCTGTAGCGTATACAGTTCATTGGTTTGAGTTATGGTGGTAGTAGGATTGTCATGAGGGCTCTATTGGCATCTTCTAACATACTATCTGATGGTATTCTCCACTGAGCCTTGAACGGTCCTCGGGATTGACTGTAGCTAGTTTCTCCATGATCTTATGCTCGTATCAGCTGCTGTGCTCTGCAATGGAGGGGGTGCAGTGAAGTTTCAGTTTCAGGTGTGGGCTGCACATCCACTTGTTTTCCAGGTCTTCTTGAGTCTGGGAGTAAAGTGGAGTTGGTCTATCTCAAGCTGTGAGAGCAGCTTCCTCTTTACTATGTTGAAGCGTTGGGTAACACTGTTCTCAGTAAGTGTAGATGTAGGTCTTTGTCCTCCATAGTCCCGTCTCATCATTCGTTTCATATATCCCCTCTCATTGGGCTACGTTGTGAGTAGCATTCCATCAATTCCAGGTAACTCTTGTCTCGGCCATGAATGGTTTGTTCCAGTAGCCCACTTATCGTTAGATTGTCCTGGTTCCTCAACATCTGGCGCGGACCTTGTTAATCCGGGCGACGTCCGAGCCGGCATGACTCTCCTCGTTCGTGTCACTCTCATATTTGAGGTAGGCAGGTGAAGCGTTAGGGGGTCTTTTGCCCAAGGACCCCTACTGGAAAGTTGGGTACCCACCGGGATTTGAACTCCAGTCTCTCGTATCAAAAGGGTGGCGCTCTTAAGTTAAGGAGGGCAAGGAGTTCAGGTGCTGGGCCCAAGGAGGAAGATTCCCTACGCTCAACAGAGAATGCATCCCTAAATTAAAAAGGGAGGAACTGGTATCCATGGCAGTAAACCTGTCATCCAATCAAAGGGGACATTGCAACTGTCAGTGTCTATGCAAAGCTGCAGGAGCCCCATACATAAGAAAGCTTACTACTGGAAATGCTGGTGCAGTCAGCAAGGAAGCTTTACTCTCCACACTGATACTGTCAGGTTGCTGTGAGAATGGCTACTGAGCTCAGCTCTCCACTCACCCTGGACCCAGTTAGAGACTTCTGCTTTCTACCTGTCAGAGCTTTCTACCCGAGATCAGAAAAGGTAAAGCTTCCCTTCAGTGAAGGTCTAGACAAGGAATTACAAGCAGCATTTTCTGATCCTTTACTTTTTAGATTTGTCTGATGTTTTCCCCAGACAGAAGAGCCTACTGCAGATGCATTTGAACTCATAGGGTCTCTGAAAACAGAATTAAAGACCAATTAGCAAATGTAGGTGTTCACTTGAAGATATCAACTTAAAAGCAATTTCCAGCTTTAGAAAAAAAAAAATACAAAGGTTCTGAAAACAAACAAACAGTCTATAAAGGGAGTCCAGAGCCTACTGTGGGGAGAAAAGGATGAAGTGAATAAACTGGCTGGTTCTTTGCTGGGGAAGAAGGGGAGAGGTGGCCTTCCTTATTGATAGATTGGCAGTTGAACACACCTAAACTCTCTGGAAACTAAAATCTACTGTAATGCTCAGTGGACCTGAACGGGGAGAAAAAAGTCACATTCAGACTAATGTTAAAGAACACCACTTAAGGAGAAGTGTAAGTAGGTAAGAAGAATACAAGAGGCAGCCCTGTGTTTTTGTGCCTATTAACATCCCTTTACCTGCTCCCAAAAATCCAGGAGATGTAATTAATAGATTAGGTAACATAATGAAAAAAACAATTTTATCTTAGGATAAGAATGCTTAACTCCCATTTTCATAAATTACTTAGGCACTGTAGAAGATTTTGTCCGTGGTCTACTTTGACTAGTCCATTGTGGACAACATCCTGTCAGCTAATTTGACTCTTTACAATTGTATCCAAGCAAAGTTTTTTTTTTGGGTAAGCAAGCCCTATGAGAATACTCAAATTGTTAAAACTCTGTGTAAAACTGAGCACAACTTTCAGTTTTAGGTTTATATCTACAAATTCACTGAAAAGGTTTGAGCATTATCTGCTAAACCCAGGATTGTGAGTTCAATCCTTGAGGGGGCCACTTAAAGATCTGGGATAAAATCAGTACGTGGTCCTGCTAGTGAAGGCAGGGGGCTGGCCTCGATGACCTTTCAGGGTCCCTTCCAGTTCCAGGAAATAGGTATGTCTCCATATATTATATTATATAATATAGAAAAAATGGATTGTCAGACAAAAAGCCTCAATGTTAAGTCAAAGATTGAGCCCCAAATTACTAAAATTATTTATTAATATTACCTAAGACACTCTATCATCCGAGAAGCGATTTTCTTCCGACGCATCATACTGAACACCCAGATTCGACTAATCCCACAGAGAGCAGGCTCAGGAGAAGTCGAGCAGCACCAGGCTTTTTGTCGCTCAAATATGATTTTCTCATTTTCTGAACTAACTTCTGGAATCTTCTCTTCTATAACTCTATAGCCCTGCAGACAATGTCAAACTTTAACAGCATGATTCATAACTCCACAATGTGTTAGCGATGCTTGAACAAGATAATCCATTCTGCAGTAAACAAACACTTCAGTTATACATATTCTTTGATAAAGGGGCATAGCATATTAATGTATGTTTTCTCATCACAGTCTCAATGCACAGTCAAACTGTGGGACTCACTGCCAGGGGATGATGTGAAAGCTAAAAGTATAACTGGGTTCAAAAAAGAATTAGACAATTTCATGGAGAATAGGCCCATCCATGACTATAAGCCAAAATGGCCAGGGACACAACCCCATCGTCTGGGTGTCCCTAAGTTACCTCCAACGGCCAGAAGCTGGGACTGGATGACAGGGGACAGAACACTTCATAATAGTCTTGTTCTGTTAATTCCCTCTGACACATCTGGCACCAGTCACTGTCAGAAGACAGGATACTGAGCTAAACGGACCATTGGTCTGAGGCAGTATTGCCGTTATTACATTCACACTTTAATTTCATTTTTGTCCTCTTAATTTCAAAACTAGGGTAGAAGAATCAAAAGTATCAGGGAGATTTCATGTATGGCATTTCTTTGGTTTAGCTCCCGAATTGAGTGTAATAGCAGTGAACAAAACTTCTTAATGCAATTTAAATGCCTACTTTACTATTAACTTCTATTTTGTAGATCTTTTTTGTTTGTTCCTTGTCCACCATCTTTGAGTACTTTTTGGAAGGGTTAGGGTGTCCCTATTACCACAAGTCTGTAAAATCACGGCTTAAGTACATGGAGACATGAATATCTACATTTTGGAAGTGCCCATGATGGTAAAGTCTTTACCTGTCTGATAAAGATTACCTTAAAAAGATCTTTTTTTAATAAGAGAGTTGTATTTTCTGTCCTCAGAGGAGTACCTTTGCACAGGACCACATGGTATAGGTTAGAGACTGCTAAGTGCTGGAATTTCCAGTAGATGGTAGAATCCCTGAATTTAGCTGTCACAAATAAAATCCTAAAGCCTTAAAATGGGTTCATATTAGACATTAATAGCCAGACCTGAATTTTACCTCTGTTGCTCTAGTATACCTAAAAAATATAATTGGTCATTCCTCAGTATACACCTCTGGCATTTGATCACTTACCGACTGGATATGTTCTGCAATTAAACAACCAGTCACTTTTTTATCATTAGAAATAAAGAGAAGTGTCTTTGTTCTAGAATAGCACATAAGTGGAGCCTGTTGGAATCCCAGGTCATTGTCTACCATCTCTCTAATCTCTTCAACCTGTCAAAATAATAAATTAAAATTAACATACAGCAGAAGAACTACATATATTATATCACCCAATAAGAACTGCTATGTATATGGAAAGGTTCTAGACATATTAAACAGAGTGGAAGTGTTATTTTTCCAGAAGTTTGAAGGATTACTCTAGATATAATATATGGAAGATAGCTATATGGATCTATTTAAAGAATGCTTCATTGCAAATATTAAATCAGAAATTTCTTTTGGTCGCCTTCCAGTAGTTTCAAACTTTATGTTAACTCTTGTCCATTATCATGAATGTCTTTCAGGCCGGGAAACAGGATTCCTAAAATTAAGTGCAAACTTTGCTGAATTAGGTCAGTAAATGTCCTAACCAAGCTCCATTACAACTCTCAAATCCTAATTTTAGATGAGACATTTTTTAATCTTAGAAAAATAAGACAACTCTTCCTCTAAGTTTGAATGTGAAAAGCATGAATGGATTAGCAGACAAGATATGAATACAGCCAGCAATTTTGAGTTGACTGCATACTTCAGATAAGAGTATTAGTAACATCAAAAATTCCAATACTACATGTACACATTTAATTTAATCTAACCCAAGACATTATCTGACAAGACTAGAGTTCAATAACTTTAAAAAAGTTGATACTATTGGTTCCAGCTCCTAATCCAAGATAAGAAGAAGTTGCAGTTTTATAAACCAGATCTGAACTACTGCCAAACAATCAATCATCTGTTCCAGTATTAAGTGTATAAAATATTTGAAGTCACCAGTAATGAGTGATAAGAATTTTGGACTTCTCTCTCAGCTTTAAGACTTCCTGTACTTCGCACAAAAGTTTGTAGTGTCTTAAAAGATACTCTGGCAAATTAATTAGGAGTTTGAAATGACTGTCTGTCCCTCTCTATTAGGATAAGTCTACACAGCAAAGAAAAACCCACAGGTGACCTGTGCCAGCTGACTCAGGCTTGCAGGGCCTGGGCCGCAGGGTCGTTTCACTGCCGTATAGACTTCTAGGCTTGGGCTGGAGCCCAAGCTCTGGGACCCTCCCACCCTGCAGAGTCCCAGGCTTGGGCTAGAGCCCAAGCCTAAAAACCTACTACACAGCAATGAACCAGCCCCGCAGCCTGAGTCAGCTGGCACAAGACAACCACAGGTTTCTCTTTGCAGTGTAGGGACACCTTTAGAGGCTAAAAAGCATCTGATAAATAAGCAGGCAATATGCAGAAGTCTTACTTTAATGTTATATTAAAACTGAGATTTTAATCCCAAAGAAATCAGGTAATTCAGTGTAAAGTACAGCATTTCATGTGATGACAATGTAAGCAATAAGTAGCATATATGTATTTTTACTGTTAGATGAGACATACTAATTTACAAAATTCTGTCTCAGTTTTTCATTAAGATCATACTAATAGTTTTGTCACACTAGAGTGGAGAGCTATGGTTATCATGGGACTCTTTAAATTTCCTGACTTGTAAGGTCGAGAATTTAATTGCACACTTTTTTCTTTCAGGACAATCAGTCGTCAACACAATTCATTAAAGATCAGTAAGTGGGGGAGAAGTGTAACCAAAGCTGCAGAAAAAGGTTCCATAGAAAATGCTATCTAGAGCACAAAAAACGTACACATGTTCCATCATTAATATCCCTGAAGGTCTCCCATTGATACACTAAGTGGGGTAAAACCAGATCAAGTTCATGAAATTTGACCAAGCACCCTACTGCAGGAAGTTAGCAGTTTTTTTTGTTGCCGTACTCTCTGAAGTCCCTGGAAATGAGGTAATAGAAGCAGTAATCACAAGTCTTACACTTAATATTGCAGAGCACTACTGTTATGCCAAAAGGCAAGTCATAAACTGCAATAATTCCTTGCTTGTAATATGTTAATATTTTAATAAGTTTAAACGTGAATTAAAAATTACACAAAAAATCTACTTCACAAGTCAAACCTATTTCTTAAACCTAACCAGGTCACACCTTCTTGAATATTTTGCTTAACTACTAGAAATGTAAAAATCACAATGAAATAAATTACTTCTAATCATTGCCCAAATCAGATACTTGACTACTTAGGACAATTTGTTTTACTACAAGTTATGGGTATTAGAAAATTTTGCAGAACATGATAAAGAAAAAAGGTAATACATTTTGATACTAAAAGATTTTTGATCGTATGTTACTTAATTTCAGTCTTGAATCTCTCTTGGATTTATCTGATCTTAGATTGCATTATCTGAACTAAAATTAAATTCACTATATGTGCATGCCAGTTTTCATTCTTATAATATGCATTTCAAAAGATTTTAAACCTAGTATTTAAAAAGATAGATTTATATTTAGATGTGATATTTCAGTTTAACAGGTTTAAAACTTCAATAACATTTCACAAAAAGCATTGTTTCTCTCTTCTGGTATTTCAGAACCAACTGCTAATTTTAAAAGCTGGATTTGTCAGTTGTTCCATATGCAAAACACTAGTTGAAATCAACAAGCATCTGTAATATATATCAATTGCAGCTCAAGCCCTTATGATAATTTCTTGGAAGAAAAACAAATAAAATAATGCAATTTCTCATAACTTTCTCCCCTTCATTGTTTACTCTATTAATCAAACTACAGACTACCCTTACTGTCATGCTCAAAGGGCTTCCTCTAGGATAGGGTGAATACATAGGGCTGAATTATCAGATGTGCCAAGGTTGGACTTAGTGCAGTTGGGGAGTGAGGCGAGGTGGTAACTCTAAGCCTGCAGTGAAGTGTTCTGATAATTTTGGCATCAAAGAAAAAAGAGTTCATAACAAAATTAATTTATGGTGAAATAAGTTTAACACCATTGTTATCCTTAGAAAAAAATATTGTGCAGGTTAGAGTATACTTAATTAAAAAAATTAATAGCTTCAATGTACCTTTTTAAGTGCATATTTTGGATCATCAGGAAGAACCATTATTATCTTGCCATCAGGATATTCAGCCAAAATTCTCTCTTTCTTCCATCCCTAAGTAAAACAAACATTTATCTATACTGTGTACAAGATAATCCTTTCACAATCAGAAAAGTGACATGTCAATTTATCTAGATATAATCAGCCTGTGCAAAACCTATGCAATAACTAATTAGTGATAGTTTAGCTGGTAAGCAACCTGATCAGTCTGCCTTATTTATCTACACAATAGTCATAATGCAGTATCATTCAATGCAAAATTCTGTATACCAACCATATCCAGACACAACTCATGAAACTTTTATTTTAAAAATTCCAAATGAATGATTTTTTTGCAAGATTATTAATCATTGAAAATTTAGTTTGAACTACAAATTCACTCAACTAATAAAACTGATTTCCCAACCTATAAGAAATATTTTTTAGAGTCCAGAAATGGAAATCAATTAAGTTTTTATTTTAAAAAATTCTTTAACATGGTTACCTCCACAAATACACACTCCGTTTTAAAGTTTTGGCATGCGAAAGACCTCCAGGAGGTTTTAAATGAACTGATTGGCATGCAGTTGCCCAAAACTTAAGGAACAGGGTTTTTTTTTGTTATTGATCATAAACTATCAAAGTCACAAGAAGGAGACTATAAAAAGTATTATAACTACCTTCTAAGAATCTAATGGGGAAGGAGGCTACGTTGTGTGTATCTGAAGTTAAACATACTCAAAAAATTAGAGGTAATTAATTCTTCTTCAGATCCACACTCATGGTGATTAATGAGCAGTACCTGCATGGAAAAAACAAACAAAAAAGCCACTTAAATCTAGTAAGATGGGACAGATCCAGAAATTAGAAATCGAGTTGCTTTGACGGGATTCTGAAAATACTGAATACAAAAGAAATGAGGAACACTCAGCTAGCTGACCTGTAAGTCTCACACAAAGCACCTTATGTAAAAAGCCTTTGAAGAACCAATATAGATGGAACGATCTTCTCATTGACATGTACCATCCGGCTTAAGTAAAATTTTAGCTGACTAAAAAGCAAACTGGATTTGGCACTGACAATGCTATACGTACTACCAAAACAGGGCAAGTTTCAGAAGGGTTATTTCTACTTAATATTTTAATTATATTGATACCTTCAGCCATTCTTTCCTAAACAAGCTGTAAGATGACACTTTTAGAAACAACTGGTATCACAGATTTTCACTTGATGCCAGCAGTGAAAACTGGCACAAGAGGGCTTTTTAGAACATATGCTGTTTCCCAATGATGTTACTGCTGAAAACTAATATCAAAGAGATGTCATGCATAAGTTTAGTTCCAATCCTGCCTCCTTCCCCTCTCAATGATAGCACTGAATACTAACAGAGGGGGCAGGCCAGTCGAATGACAGTAAAATTCTGCTGCTGGGGCACAGCAAACAGCATTATTTTGGCACGAGGGTAGTGTAACAGCAGCACTTGTGAGAACCTGGTCTCCAGTTAAAGCAAATGTAAAGTCTCCTAGATGAAGCAGGAATTAAGCCATCATCTGTTTTTTGGTGTCTTATGTCAATCTCCCACAGCTTCCATCAGCTACTCTGGACCAACTGAGAAAGTCACTCAGCTGGTGTAAGTAACATGACGATAATCCTACCATAACAGCATCCTGAGCGCTGTTATCCCAACACAAAGGTGCAGCCTTATATTTTTGGTAAAATCACAGAGGGCATTCCAAGTAGAGTTGGTCAGCTATTTTTCATCAAAATGAAAGTTTGACAAAAGTAAAAAAATTATGAAAATTGTTTTTTCCAGAACAGCTCTAATTCCAATGAGTACTGTCTAACTATTGGGGTGGGGGAGAAGAGATGTTTGTTTCATGTTGCCTCATTCTGCTGCCACTGCTTTCAAAACAAGTAGTATTTTAGTAGCATGACTTATCTACAGTGGAGAATTCAATAATATCAGCAGAAATTAAACCATGAAGGACAAATGAAGCTGCCTCTGAATACTTGCAGGATTCTTTTTTAAATTGATTCTACTGTTTCTCTCATTTTCTGATTTTTTTAAAAAAGGAACTGAACATATTTTAGTACAAGATATTCATTATTCGTTTCCAAATGCCAGAGGCTTAGAATTAAGCCACAAAGGTATAATTAGGGCTGAAAATTTATATTTTAAAGTCTTGCCATGCACCTTATGAGTGTTCAGAGAAAGATTTAGAATTAATTTGATTTTACAGCAGAGGGTAGAAAGCAAGTTTAAAAATGTATCCATGTTTTGATTTTTGGAGTTAGCTGTAGGCATTTCCAAAAGTTAATAGATTTAAACAAATATCTTTTGTCAGCATTCCTATTGTTGTTCATGCATTGTAAGGACTAAGATACATTTTTTCATTATACAGTGTTGACAGAAACACACCAAAAGATCTCAAGGTGCTGTTATTATTCTCAGATTGAAGCGTTCAATCAGTAATAATTTTTCAAATTAAATATCTGCAAATATATCCAATACAATTTTAATGACAGTATCATTTATGCAATTTGAGGGCATATTTTCTTTTAAAGGAAACACACCTACCTACACCCACATTCAAATATAATTAAGTGAAAATGTGGCTTCAAAGATCAAATTGCAAGGCATTTACATCACAAGGAGCAGACGTGGAGAGCCTCCTTGAACTAAGCGTAAAACACACAAAACGACACATTAAAATTAAAGTACTTGTGCACTTCTACAAAAAGGGCAAAGGTAACATATCTGCAGATGTAAACACGTTTTGTAATATTCTATTGTAGAACCACAGGAAGTTGGCTTCTCTTCTCTCATTTTTATTTACATTCCTTTAAAGGCATCCATTTTGTCAAGCCCAAATTTTACTTAATTTTATTGTAATATAAGAGGTTTGGAATGAACAAAGAAATCTAAATTTAATATTAATGCCTGTAAGAAATAGAAATTTCTTCCTATATGCTTATCAACAAGCATTTGTTCTGCATGGTCAGGGAAAAGGGTATGATCATAGCATATTATACCACACATGAAAACTCCAGTGATTTCTACAAAACTGCACCATTAGAAATTACAACTGTAAGTTGCAAAGGTGCAAATATAAACCCGTTTGCTGTGCCCAAACCAGGACTTCTTCCAACTGCTGCAACGCTAGTGCCTGATGGGTATCTATCCTGTAGTTCTCAGCACAGGTCCTCAAAGAAGGGGTTTGAGACAGTAGCAGTCAGTCCACAGCTGGAGAGGTGGCAGACTACAGATCATAGAATCATATAGTCTTTAAGGGACCATTATGATCTAGTCTGACTTCCTGCACACTGCAGGCCACAGAATCTCACCCACCCACTTTAGTTTGAACAATACAAATTATTTTTCATTTAATATATATTTTGTAACTTAAAATGGAATCATTATTGCACTAAAATTCTATTTTCTGAAATAGACTGAAAATGGTCTCCACTGCATCTTAATAAAACAGAAAATTTGTACACAGAATTATAGACCTGAATATTCAAAACAATAAATTATTCAGAAGTACAAGAAACATTGCATATTGCAAAGCTGTTGCTGAAGCAATTGCAGCATTATGGCACTGTGAAGGGAACACTAGTTTAATGGTGTGGCTTTAGGGCATCATTTTGTCTACCCTAGGTGCAAAGTGATGATACAAAATACAATTGAGCTTTGCTCTAAGCAAGTGCAATTTCGATGGTGCTAGCAACTCATGCATGCTTTGCATGCACTTGTGCGAGTATGTGTCACGTTATCTGATTAAAATATGACCATGCAAACCATTGTTGCCACCACTGTTATATAATTGCAGCAAATCTTGTACAAAAAGTATGACACATGGCCAGAAAGGGTTAAGCAGCTTGCAGGCTAAATAACCGGGAGCCAACCTTTAGAGAGGTTACAAAGTATGCAAATAGTCATTAAGGCCATTCCATGTTAGATAGGCTAGAACTTTGATGTGCAAACCTGTACTGTTTTTGTATTACCTCTAATTCTATTTATGTGTATTTACATGGTTACCATTAAACCAGATATAAACAAACAGAGTTCCTGTCCATCACTATAGTTATTAATTCAGAGATCGAAAGAGAATAAACATTTAGATATCAGAAGGGTAGCCATGTTAGTCTGGATCTGTAAAAGCAGCAAAGAGTCCTGTGGCACCTTAAAGACTAACGGATGTATTGGAGCATGAGCTTTCGTGGGTGAATACCCACTTTGTTGGATGCATGTAGTGGAAATTTCCAGAGGCAGGTATAAATATGCAAGCAAGATCCCTAGCCTGATTCTTGCTTGCATATTTATACCTGCCTCTGGAAATTTCCACTACATGCATCCAACAAAGTGGGTATTCACCCACGAAAGCTCATGCTCCAATATGTCAGTTAGTCTATAAGGTGCCACAGGAAACATTTAGATAATTTTGGGTGCAATAAAGTCATTGTCTTTTTGAAGTTTGTGACAGACTCCATAATGGATAAATTGATTTATGTTAACTTGTGTAACAAATTACTGGTGGTGCTTAGGAAATAAGCCTCCATGATTGCCTGTTGTTCGCCGAAGTACTCCAACCTGTCCCCGTCAAAGGCGGCCTGAAACTGTATAAGAGGTTTGGGTCCTAAACCTTTTTATCTCAGATCTGCTTGGGGTTTCATGCAGGTGAAGCTTAAGCTATAAGGCTGAGATCCCAGTCCTGCCTGGACTACCCTGAATAGAAACATTGCACTATAACATGTGGCCTAATTCTGAAAGAACTCTTCACAGCTACAAAGCTCACCATCTCTGCTATGACTCTGAACCTCAAGAACTGTACTCATGTCTGTATGTGCACTGATCTTTTAACCAATACTCTGTTCTAATAAATTTTAGTCTAGTTAATAAGAATTAGCTGTAAGTGTGTACAGTCAAACCTCACAATAACGCGCCCCGCTATAACACGGAATCGCATATAACGCGATCATAGGTTTGCTCCCCTTTAAGGCATAATACAGTACGGTACGGTACCAGTGGTCCCCAACATCATGGCAGGGGAGAGAAGCTGCAGCCATGAGCCTGCTGGGGACAGAGAATTCCGAGGTTGCAGGCGCTGGTGCTCTCTGTCCCCAGCAGGCTTGGGGCCGCAGCTTCTCTCCGGCTTCTCCGGGGCTGCAGGCGCCGGTGCTCTCTGTCCCCTGCAGGCGCGGGGCCGCGGTATCTCTCCGGCTTCAAAAAGAGCCGCTGACTCCCGCCTGCCTGGGACAGAGAACTCTGAGGCTGCAGGCGCCAGTGCTCTCTGTCATTGGCAGGTGTGGGGCTGCGGCTTCTTTCCGGCTTCAAGAGAAGCCACAGCCCCGCGCCTGCCGGGGACTGAGAGCGCCAGCACCCGCAGCCCCCGAGTTCTCTGTCCCGAGCAGGCAGGGGGGCCGTGGCTCCTCTCCCCTGCTGGGCACTAGGCGGCGCACATCAATGCACCGCTTTGGGGACCACTGACAAACTGACTGGTTTGAAACTCTGCTATACCGCGACCCCACATTTAGCACGATGGAAGTTTTTGGATCCCAAACTTCACGTTACAGCGGGGTTTCATTGTATTTGGGTATGATCTGGAATATTCATTAACCTCAGAGGTAATGTATCTGATCCTTTGGGATTGGTAGAACTTTTTTATATGATGAATAAGATTTTCAGTAATCATATTTGACTTGGGTGTCTGGGTGGAGACATGAGGCTTACTGGGTTACTTTAAGGGAACTGTGTCGTTGGCTTCTAGGTAACCAGTGAGCTTTAAAGAAGATGTTCTGTGCTGGTTTGGTAAATCTACGTATTGGAATATCCACAATCTTTGGGAATTGTCTGCCCCATTCTTTGCAGTTCACTCTTATTGCCTGACCTCAGTTGGCTCCCCTAGGACTCCAGTCACAACATGAATGGGGTTACCAGCATAGAAAATGTCCACTGTGGCATTACACCCCCTATACTTCATAATATTATTACACAAGTATGGCATAATTGTGATGTATTTTGTGCAAGATGAGGCATGAGATATCATTGAAAGGGTTATGATTTACTGAATAGAATTATCCTACTTGTATGATTTTGGTATCTGAAGTTAGGAACATTGTCTATGCATCTATTAGAAATGTGTTTACACCTGGGGAAAAGATTGCCAGTCTAGATGGCTGGCTGAGAAGGGCCATTAGCTTGGACACAAAAAGTTCCTGCCATGTGTAAAAACTATTTAACGCAGGGGGATGACATCAGAGGTTTTTCAGTGACTCCCCACCCTAAAGAGACTCTTGGAAACACCTGAGGAACAAGGACTAAACTGGGGGGTGGGCACGTGGGGAAAAGTGCTGGACCCCAGCTCGAGGGGCTTCTAGCCTATGAAAAGTACTACCTGCGGTTTTTAAGCTGCAAGCAAGGGCAACTGACTCATTAGGATTCTCTAAAACTGGCTTATATCATCTTTTAGAGTGAGAAATTGCTACTCATATCCAATCTTAATATATTAAGCTTAGATTACCTAGCAAATAAACAAAAATGCAATCTGCTTTGATTAGTCTGTTAGATTTTAAGTGATTAAAAGGTTTATCTTTTGTAATTAATACACTGGTTTTAGACAAGGCAAAAACAAATGTATGTGGGAGTCATAACTTGAAGCAAAAAGCTGTGTATATTCCTGTCAGTGAAGGAGGCGGCAAATTTCATGAGCTTATGTTGTGCAGTTCCTCAGTGCAGTGCAAGATGGTATAGTTTTGGGTTTACCCTCCAAAGGGGGAGGTGTACTTGAGTAGCTAGGCAGTTCCTTAGCTGAAGCCTTCCCATCCAGAGCTGATCTCAGCATCGGTATGTAGCTGCAGCTGGGCAACTCCGTACCTGTATGTGTTCTGGAGGGGGCTTGAGGGCCTGTCACAGCAGAACAGTGTGAAGGGAGCCCAGGTTGGTGGGTCAGGTGGGCTCAGTGGTACCCTAGTGCCAGGTGGCATCCTCGGGGGAACCCGTCACCATCTACAATGCCAAAATTCTCTAATATAGACTTGCCTTTAAACCATGTAAGCTAAAAATACAGTAGAATGCATTAACTCTGAATTTCCCAACTTTCACAAGTTCGTATAAACTTACATACAATGAGATTCCAGAAATTGTTTGTTATGCCACATGATCTTGACTTGTCTACAAAAATAGGTTCCCAAAAAAATTTATCCTGAAGAGTAGATGATGTACTCAGATTCTTCTTGAAAATATTTATTTATGGATGAAAGAAATCACTCGATACTGTTCAATTCTGGTAAGGAACTTCACAAGTTCTTTTTCTGATTATGCCTTTAACAGAAATGTCTTTCTGAAATTAAATTCAGAGACTGAACCTTTGTACATTGCATCCTTGACACTCTGTGAAGATGGCAAAGGAACAGGGTGTATAGCTTAGAGTGCAGAACTGAAATAAGGTGATCTGGACTCCTATTTCCAGCTCTGTCACTGATTGAGTGACCTTGGGCAAGTCACAACTCCTCTTTGCCTTCATACCCTCACCTGTAAAATGAGGTATTACCTCTTAAGGGGTGTTGAGATTTTGATTGTAGAATGCTTCATGATTCTTGGATGAAGGGTGATAAGTACATAGAATTATCAAGGATTAAAATAAAATTAAGACATTTTCAGAACAGTAAAAGAAAGGTGATATCAAATAGCATGAGCTATCCTATCTGAAATATCAGCAAGTCTTATTCTGCACAGAGTATCTATCTTCATACTCAATAATTCAGTATGATTGAGAGAACATAAGTCTTCCGTTTACCTACATCTTATGAAGATGAATGTTCAGTTTTATCTTCAATACCAATATCCTACTAAATTCCCAAATTTCCAAAAGAGTTGTTATAAATGCTTTAAGCCAATAGCCATTACAAATAGCTTTAAGTCTTATCTTTGGGGTTTGGTGACCCAAAGAATTATGAGCATTGGTTTGAAGATATATTCCCAGCAGTAAACAATCATTTACACTTACTATTCAGACTAGATGTGATCCAAGACACTTTCTCCCTACACACAGTCATGCCTGAGTCATAGTCTTACTGCAACTGGAGATGGACTTCATGTGAAAAATTATTATTATGTGATCATGTAATTAAACATTGTATCAAAGAGCACTGAAATCAGGTAGTCTGTAAAACTTTAATTCTGCAATCTTCTAACTTCTGAGTGCTTGACTTTACTACCCTAATAATGTTATTTTAAATACAGAAGTGTGTGCAATTTCCTAGGTTTTTAAGAAAACTGAAAAAACAGAAATTCCATATCAACATCTCCACTGATCATCGGCAGAGCTGAAACCTTTAAATTAATTACATAGACCTGAGCCATCTGAGGTAATGGAGTAACTGATAGCAGTAGTATGCTGACATGCACTACAAGAGGATGGAACACATTACCAGTGGGTTTCACAGGTATGTGCTGAGAGCAGAAGAATGGTAAGTCTCTGGAATCTAGAGTTCCATTCCAGGAACCGTGCTTTAGTGGGAACAGACTCCTCTATACCATCTTATATACCCAGTCACTATTCCAGTTCTGTCTTCTTCCATCCCTGGCTCCTTGTCTCAGTTCCATTCTCTTCACCTCAATAGTTCTAGATTTCATTCTTCAGACTTCTCATCTCAGTGCCCAGCATGTCCTAGGTTCACCCCTCCAAACTCTACGTCCAAGACTAAGCCTCTCCCCTGCACTTTAAGTCTCTGTTCCCTGTGTTGCAGCTCCAAGGCCAGTCACCTCCCCATTCCCCCCCCACAAAACATTTCCCATCTCTACCGCCTTAGTCTCCAGTATCCCACCCCCACACGTGGTTCCTTGTTCCAATCTTTGTCCAGACAGTACCAGGTCTTCCCTCACACCCTGGCTCCCTGTCACCTCTGTATCCCCTACCACTGGTTCTCAGTCTCTTCACCTGGCTTCCTGTTCCAGTCACCTGCTCACTCCAACTCATAGTCCCTGTTTCCCTCTCCTCAAAGCTTCCCCCTCCACCCCAATCTACTACCTCCACCTTTCCCACAGGCCCAACTCTTGGCCACTTTGCATTTGCATCAGGCAATTTTCTCCTCCATGCAGCCTGGGTCCAGTTGGGGGAGGAGGAGGGAGTATCACTGGAGAATGTTTCTAAGTTTAGGTATTTGGACCCAAAGCCAGCATAGCCTCCAGTAGCCTAAAGCTACAGGAAAAGGACTGCTCAGCCTAGGGCTGAAGAATGACCAGTGCTGACAAAATCTTGAGAATTTAGCAACTAAAATTTAAGGAACCTCATAGTAAGCATGTGTGTGCTGCCATTTTTTAAACGCATATAACTTAGCCAAGTTTGGGCAGATTTTCATGGGGATGGCAAAAAGTACACCCTCACACAAAGGCCACCCACTGTGCCAAATACCCCAAGTTTATATTCAAAGAATAGGGACACTAGAGCTTTTTGAAGAAAAGGTCATTAGAATTTAACATGGGCAAAACAATTTTTTTCCCTAGCCTTGTTCTCAGATTGATGAACCATTTTGGCTAAAGTTCGCCAAAAAAAATATTCACCCTGAGGCAGACACCCAGTCTGGAAAATTTCAGCCTAATTTGTTAGTTTGGCAAAGTTAAAAGGAACTGAAAATAGGGCTTTATAATGGGAAATGTCAGGCAACATTAATAGGCAATGCTACCAGCACCGCCTATAATAATCAGTAATTTTGAACACAATAACTGGCACACTGATCAATATTATTCTAAGGTGGTGAAGTCTTTGGAGAATATATAGGACTTAAATCTCTTCCTAAAATTCAGCAAGACACAGAGTTGAAAAGGAATTACAAAAAGGTAAATTTTTAGTTTACCTCATTAAAATTGTTGTATCAATGACGACAACAAAAAACTTTAATTTGAAAAGGCAAATATGAAGAGAGTTATATTTAAGGCAAAAAGCAAGTGTTCTTGTCTTGCATAAAATAAGACTTAACCTGGACTTGAAAAATACATATGCCAGTAGTGAGTAAAAGCCTTCCCTGGGAAGTGAAGAGGGAATGCACCTAAAACCATCAATATTTAAAGAATTCAGGGTCTCACGGAAAAATACTTCCAGCACTTCTGGGTGCAAAGACAATCTTTAAAATATGAACCAAAGCAATGTTAGCTTCTTTACTCTGCAGGCAAATGCCTCTGCTGTTCCATTTTCTCCAAGTAGTAGCCAAGTCAAATTTGGCAAGATACTAATCAGTTCCACAGCTGTTATTCAGAACCTTGAAGGCAGCCATGAAACTTGGGTGAGCGGGTGGGAGGGAGGGAGAGAGAGAGAATCAGTTTCCCTCTGCTACTATTTGAGAACTATGAACAGTAGCAAAAAAGTTAGGCATAAGGGAGGATGACCCTTAAATAAAATTAAAAAAAAAAAAATATACAACCAAAAGAGACTGACCTAGGGAGGGTAGATGAACAGAGACAAATTACCCTTTGTAGCAGTCAAAAAGCCATGAGGCGAAAGAAGGCTTAGAGCAGCAAAGACACCTCCTGCCCCAACAATAGGCAGGAAGCTTTACCATTGGAAAGCAGAAGCAAAACCTTCTTTCTCCTTCGGGGAGTCCAGCAGCTGTTGGATCTCCCAATGTATTAGACCCCAAGTTCTCAAGGAGTTATCAATCTAACAAATTTTCCCATGTTTCACAATGAGACATCACAGGATGAAACTTGTGAGTGGTGATGGAGTGGAAGGAGATGTCTTGAGATATCGCCCTCCTCATACTGCTAGATGGAAAAACAAAGTTTAGAACCACCATATTAGACAATTAACAGGAGGTTGATACAAAAGATGGAGACTGTAAACAGGAATCAGGGACTGGCTTCTAGCACCTTGCCTTTCTTATCAGCAGTGGATTTTTCATCAAGACTGTTCCATGGACCTTGTTGTTTGCTTTCCCGCTCTTTTTCCAATCTGCTTCTGACTAGCAGAATTAGCCCTGTAACTAGGAGAAATCTGGTAATTTTTTTCAAAGCTTGGCCTAACTCCTTCAGTAGAGGGGAAAAAAAAAAAATACATGAGTGAGCGACCAAGGGTATGCATGTGTGTAAGCACCCAAAACAAGCTTCTGGAAGAGTGTGTTTCCATCATGGTATTTGCCTCTTCAACTACGCTTAAGATGGGCTAAAATATTTGCTTTGAACATAGTTCAGATTCTTTTAATGAGGACAACTTTTCATACAAACTAAAGAAAGTTTATTTTCATTCTGATGCTGTCTCAGTTAACTGCAAGAAGAGGTTCTATAGTAAAATAAAATAAAAAAATCTTTAATCATAAAAAGGAACCAGCCACCACATGGGGAAGTAAGAGGACATCTGTGGCCATGTGGTAGCTCAACTGTAGCCTGTTCTGCCCAATTCTAAAGCGCTCTTGGGAATTATATGCTATTCAGGACACAGTGTACATCTGTCAAAGGAAACTAGATGAGCAGCAGCCAGGAATCAATTTTAGGAGAATAATCATGTTTCAGAGTTTAGCTGATGATAACAAAGGAATTAATTTATTCTCTTCTGTCTCATGCATCTGCTGATTGGTCAAAAGAATGTAGAAGAAAATATTTTCTTTAAAAAAATAGGGCTACTACCAACCAAAAATCAGAAACTGTCTACTTTCATGGACACACCATGGTAGCAGCAGGTGCTAGCATGATAGGAAAGAAAAAATGTGCAAACTATCTGAGATTTTAATTGAGAGAGATGTTCAGTATCATCCCAAGGTACATAGGGAAGGAAGAGAGAAAATATAGCCTTACTTTTTTCACTAACAATCAGTCTGACAAATTTTCTCATGTCTCACACTGAGGCATCACAGGATAAAGGAGCTGAGCAGTGGAGGAACGGAGGGAGATGTCTTGTGATACCGCCCTTAAAAGTTAAATCAGGCTCCAACATGAGCAATGATAACGCTGCTTAAGGGTCATGTGCAAAATGATTTGAAAACTAATGTCAGTTCATTAGTTCTCCAGAGTATGAAAGATAAGCAATTTAAAAGGGGGAAGAGATCTTTAACAAAATCAGAGTTTTAAACATTGATTACTGTCTATTTAATTTCGATGATTACGATGGGAAAAAGTTTGTTTCAATACTGTCAACTAACATTCACATGCAAGAGTTGACAATATGTACTCTGAGTCATTGCTCCCTCCAGAAGTTGTCTAGAAAAACTAAGATGAGCAAAAGTTAGTTTTTCTGATTCTAGAAACATCAGAAAAGTCAACATTTCAGGCTGTTTAGACATCAAAGCAGCATAAAAAAGGTAAAAGGCCAGTTTTGAAAAAAATCCTTTCAAGGACACCTTTATATAGATGTTTCTATCACGGCCATCATCATAGTATACTGAATCTACCCAGAACACCAAGCCCACGTGAAGGTCTGGAAGAAGGGAAAATAGAATGGCCAGTAACATCCAAGTGTGCGTTATAACAACTAGAAAGAAGAGTATGTATTCACTCCATTCTAGATTAAATTTCTCATTGTTTGAACAACTATAGATTTGGTTAAGCATTTTTCAACTAAAAATAAGGGAGGAAATTTCAAAGACATTCACAAAACTATTTCCCTTGTTTTCAACCCTATGTATTACATACAATCATCATCCCAGGTGCCATAGTATCTGTTATTCTACTTTCATCTTTGGAAATGACTTGAAGAGTCACAACCGGAGCCTCACAGATTTCAGAGAGAAGATGTTTCTCTCACTCACTAGGAGGTGCAGATAAAAATAGCATGTTTGGATGCAATTTATGTAAAAAAAACTTTTTCACAGCCATCAGCCACCTTTCTAAACACTTTGTCTGCACCATATTTAAAAATTCTAGCCATTGTAAACTACAGTTATTCCAGATTGTTTTTAAGCACTTTCTCTTCCCTTTCACTTCATGCATACCAGTCTTACCCTAGACATAGCTGTGATAGCAAGGAAAGGAGGGCATATCAGCTGTTGCAACGCTCATCATTCTTTAAGTATTTGTTCACTTCCTCAGAAATGCCTGCCCAGTCCCTCAATACCACCTGAAGCTACAGATCACCCATGTGTTAGCAGCTGTGAAAGACTAGTCCTGTAGCCAACAAACTGCTGTTTAAAGGGATTTAATTTAGTCTTTCCTCAAAGACCATCTAGCTGTTAAAATCCCACACCTGTTTTCATTTGTCCATAAAAATGCTTTTCCACCAAGGCAACCAAAGTATTTCAAAACCAGATGTACCTCAGTAGCCTTTGTGCTGTTTGCTACAGTATCTATTCTACTACACCAGACAAAACACAGAATCTGGGGAACATCTGAGACCCCAAAATTGTTTAAGATGACTAATTGATGGATTTACTATGGACAAATTGGAACAAGTAGGAAAACAGGTATTCAGTTGCCTTCTATCACAGTCTCTACCTATCTATCCCCTTAAATTTGCCTAATGCTTTTCAGAAAAGATTTTCTAAGATGTTTGGGATTCAGCCAGCCAACTAAGAAAAGAATGAAACAAGCCCTCAGTATTTGGCAATAATTGTTTAAAGTGACTAGATGGTTTCAAAGTATTAATAATGGTATATGGATCTTTTTTAGACCACTGATTCAAACTCAGGGTCAGGATTTAATGGTAGTCTAATTGCTGTTTGGTACCTATATTAAATGAATTAGTGGCCTCAGTTCAGTTATCCTGGAGGTCTTATCTGCTTGCATGTAGAGTACTGAAGGTAACATATGTGATTAAAAAAAAAAAAACAACAAACAGACTTTATAGATTCTGTTCTGGATTTCAGACACATGGACAAGTTTTGAAAGTAGCCGATTTTACAAAATATTTATCTGAAATTGTACAATACTTCAAGATTGTGTTTTAAACTTGAGTTAACTCAACAATACCTATTATGCCTAAGTAGAGTATGGAATGTACAGTTATTTTAATTATACTGTTAAAAATAGGAGGAGTCTATTCTCTGAAGTTTTAATACATTGTAATGCTATGCTCAAAGTTCCAAGATATTCCAATTCTGAATCACTGATATTAATTTAACATAGCCAATATAAAAAAAAGGGAATTAGAAGTCATCCGGATGACATTCTAAAGAAGACAATGATCTTCCCAATTAGTTCTTATGCCAACAGTTGTAGCAATACCAATTATATCATAAGCTGAATTTAAACAAAACTTTAAAAATAGTGATAAATGACTATTTTCCTACAAAACAATACAGAAATACAACAAGGAAGGGATAAAACTGAACAGGAATGTTGCTATAATGATAATCAATTTTTATAGGTGACTTACTACCATGTGCTAGGCTCCCTTAAATTGATCTGTGGTAAACATTTTTTTGTTATCATCTACTGTGATATTTTAAGGATTTATTAAAAGTAATCTGAATTGCATTTGATGTACAGAAAGGAAAACAAAACTTATTACTGTTTAAAAAGACATGAAGTTCTCTTACCACATATTTTACAGCACTAATGAATTGGTTGTGGAAGAGCAGATGTTGAGTTTCATCCTCTGGATTTGATGCTGTGTAAAGCATTCCACAAATATTACAGGAAATAGCTCCAAATCTTTTCTGTCCTGCGTCCTATTTAAAAAGAAAATACATTTTATATATTAAATATATATATTGCTCAATATACAGTTGACACAACAAACTTTTCATAGCTAGATATGCAATTCACAAACATAAGCACATGTAGATTCTGCACTGAGGCTAAAAGGAAGTGGAGGAAAACAAGTAGTATACTAAATATATGGTGACCAAAAGTGTACCCTCCAATGGCCAGCATACAAGCTGAGTTACAGCAGAGGCCATAGACTAAAGGACACATTAAGACAACTTCTCCCCTACCCGAAGTGTTAATGGTAGTTCTTCCAGGTTAGAGTTAAGACACTGTAGGAGGACCACATGAAGAAACACTGACTGCTCACTTTTTCTTTTATTAAAAGGTAAGGCAATGACCTCTTTACCTACTTTGCTGTCTACAGAGAGTTTAGCTATCATGTATGGAAAAAAATAGGATAGATTCTGTTATTCCTTATGATTTAACTCCTGTCTGTCCTTAGATAGTGAGCTTCTTGAGCACGGAACATTGCCTCCTGAGTACCTGGAAACCATCTAGCATACTATAGGCACTACCACAAAAAAATAAAACCTAACAGTTATGGAAATGTGCATTGGAGGAACAGTAGTACATGTTATGTCTTGGCATTGTATTTCAAATTTCTATGGTGATAAATTAATATTAAATATTTTAAAATTAAAGTGTCTGGCACTATTTTTCATTTCTCTTCCCTCGAAGTTTTAGAGGTATAAGTCGCATTCTATATATAACAAATCATATGCATCAGTTAAGAATATACCCCTTGCCCAGAAATCTAAAGATTCTTAACTTTACCATGCTTTGTATTGTCTTGTTTTCTCCTAACACTGTAAAAAAGACCCATATATAAAAGGACCACTCAGTAATTTTGTTCTGACATTTAATCTTATTACTATTTGTAATCTATTACAAAATTCATTTAGCACACAGACAATTCAGTATTTATTTTGAAATTTACTGATTAAACATAAGTATTATTCATTATTAAGAGTACAAAGAACTAGGAATCAATATAATTAATGTCAAACAAGGAATAAGACCTTAAGTATAGGGTCTTTGTTAATTTGAACTAAGTAACTCATATGGATGAAGATTGTTCCAAAGAACAGATGTATATATTGATAAGGTTGGAAACTTATCTTTGGCTAATATATTTAAGTTTTGGTTTTAAAAGAATCAAATCTGTGTTTGGACTTTGTTTAAAAAGTGTGTATGAGAGAGGTAATGGATTATAAAAACACACAAGGTTAAAAATGGAATGAAGCTAGGCAGACATTAAACACACAATATAGATCCTATTACCATAGTATACAGTAAATACTACTACATGAGTAAAAGAGGGAATTTTCTAGGGAAAATTTTTAGTGATATGTGTGTGTGTTAATCTCAAAACATAATACTGCATGAATATTTACTGTGAATTTAATTTCACCTTTAAAAAAAAAACAGATATATTTATAGACTTTTTACACTATATTACTGAGAAGGTCTTTTTGCAGTACGACTCGATTTTTTTCAGCCTGTTTCCCACTCCATCTTTCAACTTTGAACAATATTTGGTTTAACTGGTCTGAAGAGATTAGATCAACATTGAAAACTGAACTATCAGAGAAACAGTTGTAACCTCAAGCAAATCTACTAGTGAAGTTAGAACTTTAAGAATAGGTTTCTGTTCTAAGGAACAGCCACATCCTAGTGTACCCTGTGACTTACCCCTGTAACCATGCTCTATTAATTCTAGTAATTTTTCGCAAGTTTCACTGTGTAGTTCACAATACACACAACAGTACTGGAAAAAGATAATAGGAGAGGGGATGGAGAAAACATGACAAGGAACATCACTGTGCTAGTGAGGTGCATAATGAGATTTTTAACCCTCTCTTTGAAGGCACATGTGCGGACCACTGCTGGAAGCAGGAAACTGGGACCTGAAGATCCACTGGTCTGTCCTCAGCATGGCAATTCTTACATTCCTATGGCATGTAATAGAGGGAAAAAGAAAGAATTCTTCAAAAGGAAACAAATGTTGCTCCATGTGTTGGCTTTGGGCTGGAGCATCAGGGAGAGACTCGGGTTCCAAGGGTGTGAAAGTTGAGACTGATGCATTTTTTCCCCTATCTCCAGGCCTCCTTTAAAAAGGTGTAGTTCAGAAGAAATTGCCCTTTTGGTCAAAAGAGTGTGTTGAATTTCAACTATTTACACACAAAGGAAGGAAAAAAGGCAGTTCAGGAGGAAGGATGCATGCGATTACCTTACGACCCCACTTGAACTGAACCTAATTTTTGCTATCTCAAGGATGGAGAACATGTCCCTGATGCTCAGGGTAGGATAGGTGAGGGGGAAGTCTGCTTTGATGCTTGGAGAGCACTTCAAAAAGATACGACATGTACATTTGAAAGTCAGCTAAATATAAAGCAACTCTTATATTTCAATATATAAACAGTACTGCAACAGTACTTGTGAAACAAGAAATCCTATTCAAATGATTGGAATGTTAAAATTTATTCAAAAAGTGAACGGTAGCACACTAATTAACACCCCAATGATGTCACTAAAACATTAATGCAAAGAAATCCTCAAAATTGCCAGTATTCTTAATTCACCCTATCTTGCCTGATCTAGCTCATATGCTCTTCTATCATAGTCTCTATAAACAAGAGCATAATACAGCCCAATTACATTTTACAGTAGGACAGAAATATTAGACTGTTGCTGGTATCTGGCAGACCATTTTTTAGGATTTCCTTGATGTTACAATATTATATGTATTCAAGTGTGTGGACAGGCATTCATATGGAGATGTTAAATATTTAAAAACTTAAGGCATTCCTCTAGTATTCATATACTAGTAGCTATTAGAAAGTGCACCAAGCCTTCTTTAAGGCTGCAGAGTGTGAAAAAGGGGTTTTATTTTATTTTTTTTTTAAACATTCGATAACCTTATGCAGCCCATAAAGACATTAGCCTGCCAGCATAACTGAAGCACTGTTCCAAATCCACACACTGCAGCAGACCATTCTTCAGACAAAAAATTGCTATATGAGATAGTATAGACTCTGCAGTGCAAAAGCAGGATGTGCAGGCTAAAATCAGAAGGAGCAATACAGCAGTAGGAATTAAATCTATTTGAGAGACAATAAATCTGCCAATTATTTTTAACCTATTATTACACATTAGCCCCTAAGATTACTACAAATGAAAAGAAAAGAGCAAAACAAAAAGTCTTTCTTTTTTTTTTTTTAAGCATTCGACATGTCATGTTTAGGCCATCATTTCCTATGTCTAGTTTTCCTTTTTGCATGGGTCTCACACAACAGTACCAGAGGAGAGAACTACCTATCTGAAAATAGCATAGTAATGAAAAGAAAAAAGAAAAACCTCTATTACTGAAAGCTATACAGGAAACAATTGTTTTCAGTTTATTTACACATTTGAGAGTACCTTGCACATAGCTCTTTCACTTCTGTTACTCAGAACTTCCTATTCCCATGCACTAGCATGACATTACTCTAACGCAGTGCTCTGAAGGGAGCTCACATACCCATTCTTCCTTCCAAATATGGAGTTTGCCAGTAACAGCCAGAGTTGTTGCAGTTTCTGGTTTGGGAACAGGATGGTGTCTCATTTCCATGCAGCATAATGTTCAAACTTCACTGAGCAGCTTTTTATTTTACATGTTTATTGCTACATTATGCTGCATGGATAGTATTTACAGTACTGATTTTTTTTTATTTGTCAGATTGATTCTGTAAACAATAGGAATATAAACTTGATGGAGCATGAAGGTTTATAATGGAATGAGAGCCAGTAATTAAAACTGACCAATAACTGTTTCCTTCAGTTTTATACTTTACTGCTTTAAGCCCATTGGTTTTTATCAATTTCATTATGGATAGCATTTTCACTTTCATCAATTTAACTCATGAATTTTTTGAGGCAAAAACATTTCACCTCTCTCATGAAGTGCCTATGTTACAAAACAGTTATGCTGCTATAAACAGTGATGTTGAAATGCCAGTACCAATCCTGGGGGACCCAGCCTATCCCTTGCTCCTTTGGCTCATGAAGACATATACTGACCGCTCAACAGCACGAAGGGAAGATTCAACTACTGGCTCAGCAGATGCAGAATGACAACTGAACGTGTTTTCAGTAGACTGAAGGGGCACTGGCATTGTTTACTCACAAGACTGGATCTCAGGGAGAAAAATATCCAAATGGTTATAGCCGTCTGCTGTGTCCATCTGTGAAGCAAAGGGGGAAAAGTTGCCTCCAGAGTGGACAGCAGAGGTGTTGCAGCTTTCGGCTGAGTTTGAACAATCAGACACCAAGACTATCAGAAGAGCTTAAGGTGGAGCTATACAGAGGCTTTGAAAGAGTACTTTAACAGCGAGCCACAGTAATGCACTGTGATGTGCTGTGCTCTACTTGGCCCTGCAGTCTGGGGGCTGTTAGGAATTGCGTGGTGCACATCTATGAATGTGACACAGACACCTACTAATTTTGCAGTGCTTGCTGTACATTACACAGTTTAATCACTGATATTATGAGTTGCGTCATGAGAAGCTGGGTGCTTTCAGTATCGCCAGCCATTCTGCAGCATATGCTGGGAACTACTGAAGATGAATTATTTTCCAAACAAAAGAGTAACAAAAAACACTTCCATAAAGTTCTGTGCAAGTTAAAAGCAAATCCATAAACTTCTTGTGGTTTTAATGTAACAAAGCTTAATGAAGGAGAAGGAACATTAATGTCCATTTTAGCAATATAGACATCAACTGTGCCTCTCACAGGTCAGTGTATGTGAAGCTGTAGTTGTCCTTAATGACCCCCAGTGGGGAGCAGTAGAATTAGCGAGGTGGCCACTGATGCCATGTGGAATGTAGAGAGGGCATGCAGGGAGGTGCTATACTGCATTTCTCCACAGACTGCAAAGGGAGGCAACCACAGGATTGTTGAACCTATACATTCCAAGAGTGTGCTGCATCTCTGTTTGCGGCTCAAAGTGCCCCATTATGTCTTCGTGCAACTCCCTCTGACTTCTGGGCCTGGTGCTTGTCTGGTGTCTCCTTCTCTATACAGTCTGCAATATTCATCCTCCAGGCCCTTTGTTCATGATATGATACAGCACTGGCTTGCATGATCTTGCTGAACAGGTCATCCCAAGTTCTCTGCTTTCTCTTCCTTATCTGGCTCAAGCATTATGCAGGTGCGGAGAGGGAACCACTCAAGGCTGCAATGGCAGCAGCTACAGAGAAAACATGAAGTACTATTGTCAGTATGCTCACAATGGAAAGCAAAGTTAAGATTCAGAACTCCCTTCCCTTGCTCCCCGAAAGTTTTAAACAATACATGCTTACTGACACTTTTGCTTCAGAGTGCTTGTGCACAATACCACTCACAGCTCCAGCCATGGTGAGTATGGCCTGCTAAGGGTGAGGGAAATGACAAAGGGATTGCTCAGTTGCATGGAACTATGAGTGATGGGCAATGGTACTGAATACTGGCACCATTTTCCACAGCAGTGGCGATTTCAGCACATCTCTCACTCCTGAAGGTAACAAGGCACAGAGAGCACAGCTGCTGTTGGAAACCCAAAGCCACCTGGGCCCGTCCACGCTAGCTTGTTTACTGCAATGGAGACTGCCAAAATTATTACCAACTGGTGTGGGAAGCTATCCTACCATGAAGGAAGAAATAAGGCTGCCATCCTAAAAAACTTTGGGAGAGGATTGCTGAGTCACTCCATGAAAATTTCATTGAGAGCTCCCAAGAGGACTCCGGGGACACCTCAGAGTATAAATGAGCTGCTCTGCACAGCCCCCCTACCTAACTCTACAGGGGAATGAAAAGCATATAACTCTACCTCTCTTTGTTGTACCCATACTTTTAGTACAAGTAAATTAATGAAAAGTCAATAGCTGTGTCCTGCTAAGCTAGAAGCACCATAACCGTAATGGAAAATAAATTTACATACTTACCTAAGGTTCTTTCCCCTGCACTGGTCTTGTACTTGCTCAGCTGCAGCAACTGACTGGGCTGTGGTGGAGTCTCAAACAACTCCTGGCTCACGGCATAGCTGGACCCCCCAAGTTGCATGTCCTCCATTCTCCTCGACCTTCTCCTCATCCTCTCTGTTCATGCAAGGGGCCTGTGCCTCAAGCTCCTTGGAGATATCCATGGTGTTGATGAAGTCTCTAACACGCATGGCATGCAGCTCTTTGTAAAAAGTGGCAGGTCCGCAGTTTAGCATCAGATCAATTGTTTGCCCCTCTGGCCTTCTGCTATGCCTGCCACAGTTCCTTCACTTTCACATAATACTGCTGCTGATCCCTATTGTACCTCTTCTCCTGAATCATCTGTGAAATCTACAGATGTCCACATTTCTATGACTGGTCTGTAGCTGTGCTTGCACAGACTCTTCTCCCCACAGGCCCAGGAAATCCAATATCTCCTGTCTACTCCAAGCTGCAGTTCATCTGGAGCATGTAGCCAATATGGTCAGTTAGGCAGTTGCACACAAGAACTTAGAGCTGCTAGGTGTGCTCACCAAGTTGGACAATCAGGAAAAAGCATTTCAAAAATTTGCAGGACTTGGAGTGGGGTCAGTGAGCCTTCTGGTCTCCAAGACCGCAGGACAGGAGTTCACAACTGTGACCCGAGCAATCAGTGTCAGGCATTGTGGGACAGCTGCTGGAAGACTGTTAGGGTATGGCTACGCTTGCAGCTGTACAGCACTGGAAGTTAAACCTGTCTTCGTACAGCTGACTAGGGAAAGCGCTGCAGTTTGTCCACACTGACAACTACCAGCGCACTGTCGTGGCCACATTCGCAGCGGCACTGGGAGCAGTGCATTATGGGCAGCTATCCCAGTGTTCAAGTGGCTGCAATGTGCTTTTCAAAGGCGGGGGGGGGAAGGTGGAGTGTGACATGGAGCGTGTGGGGAGAGAGAGAGCGGATTTTTGGAGCCGACACTGTGTCAGCTCCCTGCCTTGCAAGTTCCGACCCCCTCCCCCACCTCTCTCTCACTCACTGAAAGCAAACAGCAGCTGTTTGTTTTTTTCTCACATCAGATAAGCCGCTGCTCCCCAAAAGGAGACCCTTCTCGCCCCTCCCCCCCGCGCCGCCTCTCTCTTCAAGCAAACATTAGCTGTGGGCATTCCAAAGGGAGCCCCCCTGCCTGCCTCTGCTCATTCACAGCAAACAGTACCTGTGTTTGGTTTTTTGATAAGCAGCTCCCGGAGCCCTGAGTTCATAACAAAACAAGGAGAGGAACCTTCACTTAAAAGGATTATGGGGAGTTTCTAGAGGTCAATCATTGCATAATAAGGTTACTTCCCCATTTACACTGAAGCACCAGCATCTCAGCCACTCCGCAGCAGCTGTTATTCCTCTCGGGGAGGTGGAGTACCTTCAGCGCTGTAGCCACCGAGATACAGCGCTGTATGTGCCTTACCAGTGTGGACAGGGAGTGAGTTACAGCGCTGTGGGCAGCTTTATTGTGCTGTAACTCTCAAGTGTAGCCAATGCTTTAGGGTTATGCAGGTAGTGCAGTATCTACGTTTGTGCAGCACCAACCTCAAACACATTGACCATGGTTCAGTGTGCTTAGGGAGGTGGTATTACTATGTTGGCATTGAGGATGTCAGTATAAAAATCTTTAAAAGCAAATTTTCTTGCTTATGTTACAAAAACTATTTTATTAAAATTGAAGACTAAAAAAAGCTCCCTATGCAGTTTAAATTTTGCAGTCTTGGCAACATGGAAAAAGAATTAAACTATACATCAATTTCATTTTCAGGTTCTCATGTACTTGCATTTAGAATGGCCATAGTGTGTCAGACCAATGGTCCATCTAGCCCAGTATCTTGTCTCCCAACAGTGGCCACTGCCAGATGCTTCAGAGGAAACATACAGAACAGGCAATTATGGAGTCATGTCATCCCACTGTCCAGTGTCATCCACTCCTAGCTTCTGGCAATCAGAGGCTAGGGACACACAGAGCATGGGGTTCCATCCATGACCATCTTGGTTAATAGCCACTGATGGACTTATCCTTCATTAAACTTACCTATTTCTTTTTTGAACTCCATTAAAAAAAAATCTAGGATGTAAATGAAGCAAAGGAGTATTTGTTTAAAACTGTCTAAGGAAGGGGGCAGATCATTTCTACTCATCTTAAGTTTAATTTAAAAAAAAACCCTCAGTTTTGCATAAATATGGAAGCTCATTTAACTAGCAATGTCCACTGAATATGTAAGATTTTAGAAGTTATTTAAGGTCTGACTTCCTATATCATAGTTTATAATATCTCAGACTGGACTGTTATATTAGTCTGAACACAACAATAGACTTAAATTCTAACCCAATCTATGCAACCTTGGGCAAGTCACTGAATCTTGCTACATCACTTTCCATGGTTTGTAAAACAGAGATCATACTGACCTGAAAGTTGCTACAGAGATATAATGTTTTTAAGTAGCTTTGAACATAAAAAGATTCTTCCTCCAAAGTATAATTCTGAGTGTGCGTGTATACACAGTATTAGGTTTTCACTAGTCTTTTAAATTTGTTTTGTAACCTTCATAAAAAGAGGAAAGATGATCTTAAGGCACTCAGAAGATCTAGGCTCTACCACACTTCTTGGGCACTTTGGGCAAGACATTTAATCTTTCTGTGCCTCAGTTTTACATCAGTAAAATGAGAACAATAGTTGTAATGTGAGGAATAATTAATGGTTAGGTATGCTCAGACACTAGTGACATACACCATAAAAAAAAATTTGGAAAAAAAACATCAGTATGAGTGTTAGAACTTCAAGTTGTAGAAGATTTTTATATTGAGAGAGAACAAACTATCATTTAAAAGCAAAAAAAGCAAGACAATTTTTAATGCCTTTTGCAGACAAATTGAGCTTGTTATAGATTTTATACTCACAGATAATACAAAAAGGTATTCAGCAAATATACACACTATACAAAGGAGATAATATACGAACATCTTATGGACTAAATTCTTGTGAAACAGATAATATAAAATTGCATATGGGGGGAAAATTGTTTTACCTATAACATTCCCTCCAAATACTGAACAGAATGGTAGAATTTATAAAAATATTTGATAAGATTTATATCATAGCTCAGTCCCAAGGACTCTGGCATTGTACGAACAGTTAGAATGAAAAAGGGTCATAAAATACACAATGTAAAGCCAAAATATTAACATGGTCACAGCCACAGCAAAGAAGTGGTAATTAATGTTGTGCTTAAGGTCCTAACATCTTACAACAGAGAACACCTCTGATAGATGAGAGGTTTTTTGGCAAGTTAGAAGAGATGGGGTAGGGAGATAGGGATAGATTGATGTCCAAGAGGATTACATCTCTTAACTACAGGAGCCACCATAGGAATAATTTTCTTACCACTGATGATAACAAAACTCCTAAAAAAAATTGGATGTTTAATGTTTTAATTAAGTAGTGAATGAGTCTGAGCAGCAATTTGAACTATGTTGTTTACAATAAGAGTATAATAAAATGCTGCTCCTAACAGCATGCCAGAAATTCCAAGAGATGTAAAATAATATGTTTTCAGCCAATATTTGCAAGATAATTACTATATATTACATGTTTTCAAACAGTTATTAAATGGGCTGTACACATACTATACAGCAAATACTCATTTACACACTTCTTTAAAATACTAAATATCTGGAAATAGAGTTTGTCAAAAAAATATTGCCAATTATGAATTTCAAAAAACAAGTTTTGTTTTGTTTTTTAATTTAATGCAATTGCCACTCTTTCAACTGGTTCTAGTTTCACATTTTATAAAAAAAACTAACTTGGCGGAGTAACCTTCTGTGCACCTAGACTGAAGGCTTTAGTCAGTTTTTGCTGATAGGACAAAAGCCTATAAATCACTGTCTCATATATATTATTATATGATTAAAGTGAACTAAAAGTATAACAACTATATCCTTCATTGATAAACAGGGATTGGGTTAACATGCAAATGTTAAGAGTTGTACACAATTAAAACAAAACACAATCTCCAAAATAGTAATGTCAATTTCTGCTGAAGTTTAAAAGTCAAGTGTGACACTGTCAGTTTTAAACAAAATAACACAACGAACTAGTCTCAGATGTAAATTTGTTTTCCCTCACAGATTTTGAGGAAGACCCCTATGCTTTCTTCCTCCCTCTAAAATTACTACACTATATACTACATAACTAAGACTTTTCTTTTTTGTTGTGGCACTGAACAAACCACTTTTTAAAAACACTGAAAATGAGAAAAAATAAGCCAGCCAGTTACAAAAAGTATTGGTTTATGATCAGTGAAAATCATAGCTATTTTTTCCTTACAAAGAACCTATATCAAAGCCCGATCAAATTCTATTATTGTACAACCAAAAGTTGGGTTTTAAGGGCCCCATTCAGCCCTGCTGAAGTAAAGGGGATTATTTGTATGTTTAAAATTAGTCACCTGAGACCTAAACAGGCAATAATTGAGAATGTTTCAAGTAAGTGTTAGATATAAATCACATCTCTGAACAGTTTAATATTCTGGCATTTCTGAACATATTCTGTGTATATATCTGTTATCTTGTAATCCCACCCAGAGAGGCAAATTTCATGCTTTAGGAAAGAGAGAGACTTCAGGCTTGTGTCCTTAGTATATATTTTTAGCAGATTAAGGCTCTATTTATTTCTTAGTAATTCTTTAATATTACAAAAGTGCAGGTAGTGGTAATGTCTGCTCTAACAGGTTCAATTTTTTAATGGGTTCTGCTGCAGTGTTGTGTGGTCCTTCAAACTAGGACAATTTGCGTGCTTTTGCCCCACTTCACATTTTTAAATTCTTGGGTTCAATAGTTTTTGCTCTACTTTTTCTTTAGTAGAAATAGCTATTTGTATTTTAGTTTACCAATTTATTTTTAATTATTTAAATATACCTCTCGCTGTATCAGTTATTGATGGAGCTAGCTCATCAGTGATTTGTGGAAAAGTTCTTTCCCTATCTTTAATTTTAGTCAGTGCTTTGAAAAAATATCCATATCTCATTACATAAGTGTAATGCATTCATATGTAACCTGACACAGAAAAATCTGCCAGATAGAATCTCACTAGTGAGGATAAGCAAGTGTATTATTTGCATAAACTGAGGACTAGTTTATATGCAAAGGCAAATTTACTTCTCTTCCTTTCCACTTTCCTTCATAAGTGAAGCTCCTCTTTGTATTTGAGAAACCAAATACAGCCTATTGGAAAAAAAACTGAAATGTTGGAGGACTCAGTTTAAACAATATGGATTCAACAATAATCAGTCTAGCATCACTTTTTAATGTCAAAAATTCAATGAAAAGTGTGAAATGGTTAGTGATTACAAAGTTACAGAAACAACACTATGTAAGGATAGCTACATTTAAGACAAGTTCATAACATTTAAGAGGTGGGTCAGCTCATTCAAAAATATTTACTGTAGAGGTTATGTTAACATTTCAAGATGCAGGCTTATGACACATAGAAGTTTGAGAAATACACAGTTGGCAACATTAAAAAGAAAGTACTTACGATGATCAGCTGTTTGTCATCTTTTCCTGCTTCTCTTAGTTTTTGAATATGCTGCTCTGATGACAGGAAGCTACTGCACCTTGATGCTAATGAATGGTTTGGCAAAGGAACCCTTTAAACAAACATATTTCCTGTCAATAAGGCCCTTCTGACTAGGTATTTTCAAAAATGCATCTATAAATGTAAATCCATTTTAAATAAATTTAAATCTCAAAACAAGGACTAAAAGCATACATGGTTTAGTTTATAATTTTGATATAGTTCAAAACTATACCCAAGATGATGAACAAAATGGTCTATTTCATCTACGAGAGAGAGAGAGAGAGAGAGAGAGTGTGTGTGTGTGTACGTACAGTTACAGTAATTTTCCCTCTGACTTTCACGTTACAGGAGCAGAACAGTTTCAGTCTACACCACACCATTCCAGTCCCTTAAGGAAGATAATTCCTACCCCCACACCTTTGAAAAGGACCAGTGTACAGGCTATGTATACACATCCTGTGGCTCTTCTTCTCTCATAAAATGTTTTTAAAAGGGACTTTCCCACTGCATGGTGAAGAGAAGCCAACCTGTCACTGACTACATCAGAGGCATATCAAAAGTTCTTCCTAAAAGTTGGCTAAAAGTTCTTCCTGCTCCCACTTTCCTGTTAGTTGTGTTAGAGGGAAGCAGAAAAGGGATTGTTACCAACCAACCCACCCAGCCACCCACCCCCACAAAGCTCTAGGGAACTTTTTCCAAAAGGAGACAGCAGGAGAATTTAGAATGAGAGGCTCCTAGAGGTCATTAAACTTTCTCATGCAATAAAAATTTAAATTAAAAAAAACACAACCTCCACACACAGACATCACAAGCAACTCTATTTGGCAATTACTAATCCTAACTTTTTTGCAAAGCAGAGATCAGACAGAGCAACATAGTTCTCATTAACAAGATGCTAATAGTTGCCACAGTCTATTGCAGTAGATCCATTATAAGCTTTTACATACATTGACTTTTTGCTCTAAAAGTTATATCTAAAGAAGTGTTGGCATGCCAGACTTAAGACATGAATTTATGTCTCTTTCACTCGATTCACTATTTCTTCTGACTTGTTAATTACTGGAAATAATTATGTTTAAAAGAGTGATCTTTCCTATTACATCTTTTCTTCTTGGGCCTGCAGTGAAATTACACCAAGTGTGACATCATTTTTATATCAGGTCTCAAATAGGATTAGAGGAGCAGTATTTGGGACGTGTTAAGAAAGCACTTAAGAAAAAAAAAAAAATATCTTAAATAGCAAAGGGAGCACAAATTTATTAGCCAAGAAGTCTTTTTTCAAGCTCGCAACAATATGAACATCCTCCATTTCCAGACAGAAAACTTAGCTTAGGTGAAGTTGAAGATAAGACCACATTCACATCAGTAACTAAGAGCAACAATCTTTATTAAAACTCTCTAAACTAAACAAAATCAAAAAAAAAAGTTCACGATTAAATCTGCAAGAAACTCAAACATTTAGAAGTAGTCAGTCAAGATATTTAAACTTACATCTGGCTGTCCTTTTATGGCTTTTTTTGACAGTGGTATTTTTAGATCAAGAAAATTTTCTAAAAGTTAGTAAGTCCTCAACCTCTGGTTAATTTTGAAAAGCCACTGTATTTGTCCAGCTTGTAGGTGAAAACTGAAAATCTGAACTACAGAGCAGTGTTTTATAATTGGTTTCATGTCTCCATTGAGAACATTTTACTTTATGTCTAATGTAACTAAGATCACTGGTTAGGATATGGAATAATAGTGTCCATTACTTTGACTCTGTACATTGCCATCTGACACTCTTAATGAGGTCTGAGTAGACAAGTAACACATTGAAAACAATCAGGAGAGTGTGTATGACAGAGTGGCCAAAACTGGCACAGCCACTATATCATTAAAAGTGAAGCATCCTACTTTGTGTGGTTGCAAATGAGGAAAAAAGTCATGGATAAGGGAGTCTAAATTTCTGATTTTCTCACGGCCTCACTGTGCAGCTAGATTTAAGGTAGATTGGGCACAAAACTCAGTGTGCAGGGGGCTGGGGGACAACAAAAAACCTAAAACACTTCCATTAAGAAGTCTACTAACTAAAAACTACAGGAACCTTCCTCTTCTGAATAGGGAAACTGAATAAACTTAATTTTAGTCATTATCAATTTTTGAGTCTCAGGTTAGGATCTGGGAAAAAGCAATGCAAAATATTAAGTATTTTTTAGCTCTGCTAATTACCACTTTTCAAAAAAAAAAAAGCGACTCACATTGCAGCCAGGCTGTATGATAATTTTTTCACCAAAGCTGAAATTAGTGCTTTTTCCACTGACAACCTCCTTTGGTAAACTGGATTACACAGAACTCAGTCTCTTATGGAAAAGGATGAGACACCAATTTCCATGTTAAAAAAAGTTTAGGATGGCAGTGGAAAAGAGGGACAAAAAAAATTGGTCTAATAATGGTAACTTTACCTAAGGAGGGGCTACTGTCATTCCATAAATATATTAAAGAATAAAAAGGTACTATACCTCTTCTCACTAGTCTCAGATGTCTGATTTGTGAATAGAGTGCGCACCAACTGCTTGGGAGCCGAACCTGCAGTTAATCAGGTTAATAATGTCATTTCATTATAAAATTTCTGTTAATAGAAAAAGTAAACTTGGCAAAACATGTTAACTTTCACTACAGCAAAGAGATATGCAAGACCATGTTAAACACACTGTACTTTATTGGTTAAAAACAATATTTAAAAAAAAAAAGTCATGTAATGAAATGGTGCAAATTCAGTTCAGGATTCAGATATTTCTCCACACTACATTTTTAAACTTACTTTACGAGAAAATTATACATATCCACTGTTGCTGAACATGATTCTCTCGCCCAATAGCCAGGGAGGAGCAGCAGACAATCTGAATTTTAGTTTCAACCCACTCATGTTGACATCAATTGGGTACTGCTGTGTACAGCAACAGAGCCATAAACAGCCATAAATACGATCTCTGACTTGCTCAGTAGTAGGGTAGGGGAAAGAGAGACAGTTAAGAAATGCAATTGGAGGGTGAGGGAGGAATGTTTTTCCTAACCCCCAGCAACAGTAAAGGATCCTAACAATACTGTTACTGCATGTGGCACTTCAAAAAGCTGGAGCTGCACTGAAACGAATTGCACAAGTGTCATATTTTAGTAAACGGCTAAACCTGCTGATGAAACATTGCATAGAGCACAAGGTCAGGCACTATCACAAGGAGATGGAGAGAAGGCAAGAGCATGGCATTACATCAGAGAGGAGGAAGATGTATCAGTGATCTAGTAAGGATACTTATTAGTTTAGGACAGAGTTTGATTCTTTGCTTCTTGAACTATGAAAGGCGAGGGGGAGATTTTCACATTACACTGACCAAGACTTGACTATTGGAACAGTGCTGACAGGTTCCTGAGAGAGGTGAATGCAACCCTCTTCACACAGATGAACGGTTGCAAATTTGTGGAAAATTGGTGGAGAAGGGGAGGTAAAAAGTAGTAACTCTAGTTCCTCCTTGAGAAGAGATGCATACAAATAAGTGAAGAGGGTGAGAGAAGAGATGTATACTGTTAGAAACAAGGCAGTGGTAAACAAAAGATATGGAGAGTAAGTGAACCCTGTCAGCAACCAGAAGACTCAGATACAAAAAGAACACAGAGAATGCAGCTCCTCTTCCAGCAGCCAGAGAAGACGGAGTTTCAAGTTTATCAGACATCTACTAGCCAGAAGCTGACAGGAAAGATGGAACCATTGAATAGAGACCAGGGATCAGCATCCTAGAAGAAATTCAAGCACCCTTCCTTTTCTCAGCTGCTGCAGGGGAGCAACGCTTTTCACCTGAATATTGCTCCACTTTTTGTATCAGTTCATGATCAAGTGAATAAGTCTCCTTACTATTAAGTACCTGGTAAAAATTCCAAGTCCTGTGTGTAGATGTGCAGATGAAGGAGGGTGGGAGAGAATGAATGGGTGATGAGATAAATAAGGAGAATAATGTTGACAGAGTATATGGAGGGAGAAGTAGTTAAAAGAAAGTAGAGAATACATAGAGAAAAGAAAAGAAAACAGACACTAATGACAACTCACAAACCATGATCAGTTACTGGAAAAAGAGAGTTGAGTGAATACGGGAAGGAAAAGACGGTAAAAAAAAAAAACCAAAAGATGAAATAAGTCAATTTGATAGACTAGTACTCAATTAACACCTGATTTTACTGACATGTATCATATATTATATCTGATTAATATTTTTTGGCATTCAACTGGTTCTTGTAAGTGGCCAAATACTATTCTAATATACTTGATTAATTCCACCAGTAATAATCTAATATAGCCCAAAAAAATTAGGTATCAACAAGTGCTGTTGGTATATTACTTTTAAACTGAGTACATAACTTTTATTCTTTTAAAATTATTGGCGATTTGGCTCTGGAGGGCCTGGTTGCCAGATACCATATTTTTCACCTTGATAGTAGGCTTCGTTCTAGGACTGCAAGGTAAGTTTTCATGATCTGCTGACACCAATAAATTTTGTAACCTTCCTATTTTAAAAGCAAGAAGAGGATTCCTTCATCACCACCATTAACAGACCTCTCAGAGTGCACAGAATTTACAGTTTAGATTTTTTACCTTGAGAGTCACTCTCTATCTCCTTTTTGGCTTGCTTAGGTGGTGGTGGTGGTGCTGCTGTAGTACTTTTCACTGGAGTGCTTTCTGGACTTGTATCCAAATGCAAGCTAAAACTCTGAACAACACAACAGAACAGATGATACATCAAAGTCAAACTGCTCCATCTCTCTCTAAGTTCTGTCCCTATTTCATTAAATATTTTATGAGTAAAACCATTATTGAGTTCCTACAAGATCAGTTTAACACTTTTCTCAGTTCTCTTTAAGACTTTGCTTAATGAACTGATAAGCAACCCCATGTATATATCTGTGGCACTACCTGATGTGGCAAAATTTTGTTACATTCCACATTCAGTGCATATGGATGCTTATTTGGAAAGAATATAGTTATTACATGTACTCCTGTGTTCTTAGAACATTACATTCAAACAAACCTAATCATGAGCATAAGTAGTACTCTGCCCTCCCATTCCCTTTAATGTACATTTTCTGCAAAAGACAGATACGGTATTTTAAATTAATCAGTTATGACATTTTGATTTGTTGTGCTATGAGTGCTTGAGTTACTGGAGGAGAATTTTATTTTTTTAAAACTATTGCCCTTAGTAATACATAACAGATTTGTTTTCGTATTTGCCTTGGAGCAGAATCACAAGTCAACTCAATAGCAGATTAAGGTTCCTGTAATGAAATGTTTTATTGCACAAAATGTTACTGATGAAGCTAGTTATACAAGCACAGATAGCACTGTTAGGTACTAGAAAAAGTTTAGGAAAGTATCCTCCCACCACATTCCATAAATAAAAAGAATTACCTCATCTAGTGTTGGTTCCAGAACATGTTTTGTCCGATTATCCAACAAGCCATTTTCAGCAACTTTTTTTGTGGGTTGCTCTGTTTCTGATGTCACATCTTTAGCTCTGACTGTTTCAGAAGAAACTGCTCCCAATTCCTCCTGTACATGAATTGCACTTTTATTCTCACATGGCTTTGTCACAGACAATTTACCTTGGGCCTTTGAAAGCTGTATTTCTGCACCCGTGGCTTGACTTGATTCTGGAACTTTAATTTTAGTTCCTAACAAATCCAGCTTGGGAACACTTGCAGAGTTAAATTTATTTTGATGTATATTATTAGCTTTCACTAGTTTAATTGTGGTCCACTTAGAGTTTTTGTTTGCAGGACTATTTCTCCCATTCAGAACACATTTGACAGGTATTCCTTTTTTGCTGGGGAAAAAACGCTTGCACTGAGTGCTCTGATTTGGTTCCTTCTGAGTAAGCATTACAGTCTGTGACAGCTGTGTTTCTGCATCTTTCTCTTCTCCTTTTCTATATTCAGTGTTGGGAGAATCTCTTTTCACCTCTACTGTATCTGACTCAATTTCACCTGCAATTTCTTCACAGAGTTCAAGAATGCTTACTCGTTTGGACTTTACAACGTTCTGAGGCTGATTGGCTAGATCTTTTTCATTTACAGGTGGCTGCGAAACTCTCTTTGCTTTTACACTGCTTTTCACATTCTGATGCACTGGTTGTTTTTCCTTATTTATTGTCACAGAAGTTGGTTGAAGAGGACTTACCATTTCTACTTTTTTATGATCAAGAAATAATCTTGAGCCTTGCAGGCTATGCTGAGAACTGTTGGAATCATTGGTTTTATGGTCCATTTCACATTTTTTCTCTGGAAGAGAGCTGGTTATTCCTACAGTTATTTCTTCATCTCCATTTATAAAATTAGATTTTGTTTTCTTATTTTTCTGTTCTGTTTTCTGCTTAGGAGGTTTAACTGTTTCAACTCTAGTACCCTGAATACATCCTTTTGTTTGAGTGCCCTGTTGCACTTCTGAAGCTTTTCCTTCTTTAATTTCTCTATTACGAAGGGATCTTGCTGATGTATCTGATAACTGCTGCAATCTATGTGATCGTCTGGTTAGTTGCTCATCTGGGATAATGATGTGTCTTGGCATAGGAATGTCTTGTACTGACTTTTTCTGGCACACTTCCTTATTTTTTGTGGCTTTTGGTTGCTGTTGTGTGTCTTTGACAGCTATTTTAGTGTTTATGCCTGATGATCTTGTCATCATGCGCATTCCTAATTCAGGTTCACATTTGTTGTCACCGAAAGATTTAATCAATGGTTGTTCAGCATCTTGAGAAGTTGACTTTTTTGCAAGATTCTTTTTAGGACTCTGAACTTGTATCCCTAAATTTTTATCAGTCATTTTTACAGCTCTAGTACTTATAGAAGAATTACCTTCTGTAGAATTTCCCTTAATAGATTTCATATCCACGTGTATGTTCCTAGTTTCATTTAAAGTTTTTACAGACTGCAAGACAGATTGCCTAACACTTTGAGGTTTCAATGAATTCTTTTTAATATCTGAAGTTGACTTTGATTGCTGTCTCTTGCTTTCAACTGAAACTTTGGTTTGTAAAGCACATTTGTCCTTCCCTTCAGGACCTGTTTTGGAGGAAGTCTTTGTAGATTTCAAGAAAGTAGTATGGTTTATTTTTGAAGATCTGGAGGGTGTTTTTGTAGTAGATACCCTACCTAATGATTTCAGGGATGATTTTTTCATAGGTACTGTTTTACTGGATCTTTTCTTTAATTGAAGTTCACACTGCTTTGAACATTTCTGCACTCGTTTAGAACGGGAGGACTGCCTAGCACAATTATTGATGGCTTTATTTACCACTGACCTGTTAGGTTTGACCAAGATTTTAAGCATTGCTTTCTTCTGCGTTGCACTTTTATTTGGCTTTGATTTATTTATGACACGTTTCGTGGCTGACACCTCTTTTTCTTTCTTTGTTGATGATTTGCTGTTCCTATCTAGCTTCCGACGTTTAACAGAAGATTCTGCTATTGCTGACTTCCTTTTTTGGGCTGCCATTTCTGCAAAACAACAATTGAACCAAATTTCTACAAATTTTTTCAGCTACTTCTATTGTTAATGTACATTAGCAGCCATATTATATAAAAGGAGACATATTGGATTATTAATTTTGCCTATGTACTATCAGTGTGTACTAGTCACGATAAGAAAGCAAAATCTGTTAAGCCATTTTAAGTTTAGTATACTACATTTATTTTACTTACAGGTATTTTATAAGAAGCGATCGATGTTTCAGAAAAAGTAACTTATCAAGCTGTGCCAAAAGCATTCCTTATAAATTTGGTTGTAGACAAGGCATTACATGTCACCTATAAAGAATAAAACATTTATGGAGATATTTAGATCCAGTAAGTTTGTTGTGTTAACTTTTCCCTTCTATTTCTCAGTCTCTGAATTCAGGCATATAACTCCTGACCACCTATATTACATTTTTTCATTCTTTCAAATAATAATTAGCTTTAAAGTATGAGACTCTCAGGCAGAAGTGACATGTGGACTTTATGCAACCCTCCATATTCTGTCTTCATGACAGAATTTTAAATCAGGACCCTTCATTTGCAGTTGTAGCTCTGCATTCCATTACCCAAAGCCCCAAGGAGCAGAGGACAGGACAGGGCACTTTTTGGAGCTCCATCAGTACAATAGTCAGATGTCACTGTTACACAACACTATACGCGCTCATATGTATCCCTTACAGAGACTAATGATGCACTTTTGTACTCCCAGCCACCGAAATGTTATAGCATCAGGCAAATGTTATAGCATCAGACTGTTAGCACTTCTCCCAATTAACTCCATAATTAAAAAAATCAAGTAGCCTCTGAGGACACAGAAGCAGTTATGTGGATAACCTTTACCTCCAAGCCTTTCATCCTTCCTTACATTAATCAGTAAGGAAGCTATGATTTCTGCTAGTAAAAAATTTGGCTATCAAGTGCCATAGCACACAAACCTATGTATAGATACTTGCATTAGCTTGTAAAAAACTATTCTGTTTGCTACTAGATGTAATTTATAGGCCTGTTACACCATCTCGAAGTGTTCAAATGTTGATCCTCATAAAGTGAGCGGTATGCCCTGTGCACTGTCTGTGGCAGTTCTAAAGGCTAGTCACAGCAGTCTTGATTTTTTTTCCCCTAGCAATACACAGAGCAGAAAAGAGTCCACTGCCACTTCTGCCCCCCACATGAGTTACATGGAGAACAGGTTTGTCAGTGGAAACAAAGAAGATCCAATTCATGTGCCGCCCTCTTCCACACACAGCTGCTGCGGTTTAACTCTTCCCTTCCCTTCCTTCTCATTTAAGTCTAGCAGCACTAGGAGCTTTCTGGACATGCAGGCAGGGCCCAGTCTTTGCCCTGAGGAGGTTGCAGTCTAAGGCCGCGCAGAGGTTGGAGGAAGCAGGAGAGTGGACGGGGACTACCAGTTATAGGTTGATCAACGAACCTGGCTCAGGAAAGTGACGGAAAATACCAGCCTCCCTCACAGTTGGCTCCGAGCTGTGGGGGGATTCAGCGGGACCGGGGACCAAGCTACGAGAAGGAGCGGGCATCACCCGCGTGCTGACGCAGAAATCATTTGGGGCCTGTAGACTCTGCACCCCGCCCCCACGGGGGTGGGGGACGCAAAGCCTGGTCCAGGGGCCCGAGCCTGAGCCTCTCAGTAACAACCAAAACGGGGGTGGGGGCGTCTCCTCATGGACCTCAGGGCGCGGAGACCTGCCGCGGGGCAGTGGCCGTTTGGGGCCGAGGGCAGCGTTCAGGATCGAGGGGGTCGCGCTCCAGGGTCATCTTCCTCCCCCACCAGTCACTGCGCCTGGGAACCAGAAGAGGCGGCAACGGGGACTGAGGGAAGCGGCTCGATCACGAGGGAAGGGCCCGCGGCAGCTCAGCCTCTGGCGGCGGAGGGAGGCCGGGCTGGCGCCCCGCGGTCACTTACCTCAGCGAGTCTCCTCCGGTGCGCGCCCGCAGCGCGAGCCGCTCTCCTGGCTGTTCTGGGAGCGGGGACACGCGGCGCGAGCTGGGGGAGGGGCAGGGGCTCGCGTTAACCGGGTGAGTAGCGCGAGGTCACTGTCGCTCGTGCACCTTTCCCATGTCACCCATAAGTCTGCAGCCTCTCTAGAGAGCAGAAGCAAGTGGATGGAATCTCTTCACATCCGGGCACAGAGAGCAACCCTGCTACTGCCCCGCCCCGATTTATGACGGTTACCAGTCTGCGACGCTTGTTGTTGTTTCTCTCTGATCCCGAATCCGGAAACCTCTTCCCGGCACAGCGTAACTTCCGTCGGTGGCTGTTAGACGAGAGCCTTACTACGGCTAATGAAACGGCTCGGGAGCTGGAAAGAGGAAAGGAGCGCCTGGGTGTAGTCAGAGCGGCCCCTGGCGGCCGCAATGGGGGCCGATCCAGTCCCTTGTCTGGTTTGGGGCTGTCTGACAGAGGGCTTTGTCTTATAGGGGCACCGATTACCCCCACCTTCTGTCTCACTTTTTCACACTTGCTGTCTGGCCACCCTAGTGGCAGTTGCCCTTCTCATAACAGAAAAGGACAGAGCTAAGGATGTTAAAAGGCAGCAATAGTAATTCACATCTGAACTCCTTTTCCCGTTTACACTGGCGGAAGTCCCCCCCCACCCCCCACGTTGCATGGCCATGCCTTCCGGAGCCTGGCACCCACTTGTCGCTCTGGGATTTCCAGTCCTGTCCTCGTCACACTTCTTTTGAAAGAGTCTTTCCATACCATCCTGGGTCCCCCACGCCCTTTCTTGCTGTCCTCTTTAGGGTTGCCAATTTTGGAATTGGTTGGATGTATTCCTGGAGATTTCATCACGTGACATAATCTTTAATTAAAGATTAATTCCTGGAAACTCTGGGCCAGTCTGGGAGGGTTGGTAATACTAGTCCTCTTCCTCCTGTGCTTTCTCTCCTGGGCATTCTTCAGTTCTTATCACATAGGCAGCCCGCCTCAAAAATGCCATCTGTAGTCTATCACTGACAGCCCCACATTCATCTTCCCCCTAATATTTTACCATGTGCACTCTGTCTCCCCTCTGTTTGTCTGCCATTCTCCTTAGTGTGTTATTTTCTTCCACCTGTATCTCCTTTTCTTCCATCTCTATAAGACTCAACAATTAGGCAACAGTAATATTTTGTTTACATTTATTTATAGTAATAAAGTACTTTCCAAACAGAAGAGATGGCACAAGTCTTGCCCCAAGGAATTCATAATCTAAAGACAGTTGAAAAAGGTGGGTAGGGAGGAAAAGGGACAATATGCACACAATTAGATGATATTCATTTCAATTATATGTACTACACATGACATGTAAATTATTCCCAAATTACTATTCTAGTTTGTCATTGCCATTCGGCAAATTTTCTACCAGCAAAGTAATAAGAAGAAAACAAATCAAAGGATACATTTTATTTAATATACATACAGCACATGATTAACATCTGGAGCTCATAAATGTGATATCATTAAGGTCAAGCGTTTACTAGGATAAAATAAAGATAAGCTGTATAAATATATAATAAGAACATCTACAACCAACATTAGAAGAAAATGAAAAAGTTAGAAGAGAGATAAACCCTCATGTTCCAGGACTTGTGCCAATCTATATCTTCTCTTGAGGGCAGGCTGTGATAGAAGTTGTTCATTTATGACTTTATGCCATCTTCTGTTGAAGTATCTTGTTTTGGACGCTGCAATGGAAACTAAACTACTGATTTCATGTATCTTTCCCAAACTTTCAGCACTTACTCTTTGTGTATAGAATGGAATTTCTGAGCATTTCCATATAAATCTGTCAGTTTATTAGTAATATTTTTTAAAGTGGGCATTTTGAGAATGTTTTAATTAACTTGTTTAATCCCCTCTAATAAATGGCTTTCTATAATATTTCAATCTCAGGATATTCTATAGTTTATCTATATTCCTCAGCCCTTGCATTTGTATAGTATACTGTTTGGGAAGAAAATTGCTGAATAGAGTTAGCAGTATAGTGATGTTTTACGCTGCTTCTGAATCCTAATTTGTCATTTAGTGACATTGAAATGAAGAATCTACCTTATTTTGTAAGATCCTCTTTCCATGCACGCTTCAGTGAAGCACAATTTGTCCTGGACTGATGGAAATTTTCAGTAGCGTCAGCTTTGTAAAATAGCTGATAGCAGGAAATGTTATTTATAACTCCCTATAGAGCTTCTCCTTTAACTCACCGTAATCCAGTATGACTTTACAACTAATGTACCAACATGTGCTCTGCTTCTGTGTTACAATAACCTACAAAATAGCTTCCAGAAGCAGGATACCGTAATCATTTGGGAGCTTGTAAACCTCCTGGAAAATGTTAGATGCATCTCTGCATACTTCATGTTAAAAATGTAAATTCACAGATACATTTTCCCTTCTTTTTATTGTTAACATGAAGTATGCAGAGACGGTAACATCATCTGGGTGAATGTAAGATAACAAACTTTTTTACCTTATGATGGGAAGCCCTAAAGAATGTACCACTACTGTTATATATTAAATCCAAAAGTTTGAATAAAGCTGTCAAGGCTGAATCCCGACTCTGGCACTTCAGATGCAGAGGTGAAGGCCCTCAAGGATTTTAAAAATTAATACTTGCCACTCCTGGCTTGTTTTTACACTCCCAAGGTTACAACTTTTCTCTGACCTTGGCTTGGTAAACGCTGCCACCACCCAAATGCAAAAAACTTGAACGCAGGAAGGAACACTTGGGAATTCCTCTCTGTGGGGTACCCTCAAGCCCTTTCAGACACACCCCTCGGGGAAGAGCTGAGAAAGAAAACAAAGAAAATTAGCTGTTGCCACTAGTTAATTGAACAACATATACAAAAACCTTTTAGGACACCAAAAATCCAATCCTGTTCTTAAAAAAGGTACATTTTATTAAAAAACAAAAAGAAAGAAAATACATCTGGTGCCTAGGCTTTTGCTAGATTTTAAAAGAGCAATTCCAAAAATCAAGCACCCAAAATAGCTTGATGAAGGAGAAAGAGAATAGATTCCTGGCAAACCTGTACCTCCAAAATGTCTCACCACTATTTCAATCTAAATCCAGCGAAAAATCAAATAAGACCCTGCTTTGATGAGTGGAGGACAGATACCAGAGGTCAGTGTCTTGGGTAGCTTGTGGAAGTGTTACCCAGGTCAGTGGCATTTTTTAATTGACTATATGGAAGGCTACAGAGTGGTTAAGTGTTGAAATTAGGCTTCTATTCATAACTACATCATCCATCAGTGCTACTATAGCCATTCTCATGCCATGTTGCTTTGGGAAAGGTTCAGGATAGCGATACAGATCAGGTTGTTAAAGCTGGTTGCCACTAGTCTGCTCCAGTCAATTTCATAATCCTTATGAAAAAGAAATGACTGCACAAAAGTTCAGTATTTTTAAAGGTACGGAAGGGTCTTCGGGAAATGTGTCAATGTAGATATATTTAGGTTAAGGTTTAATTCCTGCACAGGCTTACACACATACTTAACTTTAAACATGTGAGTTGTCACATTGATTTCAAACAACTAAAGGATCAGGGCCTAAGTGATATGAGGCAAAGAAAGGAAGGATAATAAATCTGCCATTGATTATGTGATTTACAGTTGCACTATAAGAAGTTTCCTTAGCAAATGTCTTTTAAAGAGGTTTAACACGAGCTATGAACAACACAATTATGTAAATATAACATGAAGAGCGTTGATTCCATAATTTATTTATTGGTTAAGTGACATGTTGGAGCCTGCTTGTATGTGCACAAACTTTTTGTTCTGAAAATGGATATGAGCACACATAAGGCTTCTAAAAATCATTCATGTATTAACATGTGCAGTTTCATTTGGCTTTTACATTTCATTTTTCTTGTGCTGGCTCTACAAGGGCAGAGTTAAGGTTATATCTGTTATTTGGCTGAGATTCAATGCCTTGTTTTAAAAAGTTAAACCTTAAAAAGAGAATTTTTTTTAATTGACTAATTTCAATTTTCTGTCAGAGCATCCTTTTTATAGCATGTCCTGAAATTTATTTTATATATTTGCTTACTCGATGAGATGTAGAAGGCTCTTTGGAGCAAGCTAACAGCAATGCCACCAAACATGCTCAGGTGTATCGTTTGCCTTGTGCTCTCTTTTCCAATGCCTGTTCAGGCAGGTGGTGAAGTCAGCTTTACAGCCCTTGTGCCAGAAGAACTGCGCAAGAGGACCATTGTAGCTCCAAGTATTTGTCAGAGCATCAACAAAACAAGGAAGTATACAAAGTGCTGTCAAGTGCATAAAGCAAGAAAACTTAAAAAAATAGATTTCCCTCCCCCACCATTTCTTTCAGTTACTTGTTTTAAGTATTACTTGAGACAATAGCAGAGACAACTTGTTCAGATGAAAATGGGGTTTTAAGGTAAATAGAGTCATAATCTCCTGACTTTCTAATGTATTATTTTTTAAAACTCATATGTTCTTGTAGGGTAATATAAACTTAAATTATAGAATTATGCAATTTGTTATTTGCCACCTTTATATGGAATAGGTATTACATATATAACACTACACAGGATGACATAAATTAGGAAGTACAAAGTGTGTTAGTTTAAAATTATAGTTTATTACAGTACTATATTTCAACAGAACCTTTGGTAATATATAAATACTACAAATTAGCTAACAATGTTAAAAATAAACATGTAAGACAAATATGGTATTGGCATTATAAATAAATAATAATTAATTGATAATTAAAAAACAGCCCTAAATCTGAATATTTTCTTCACAAGGTAAAACAGTAAATGAAATGATCAGTCTAATACTGCTACAGTCCATGCTTAAACCTAAAGATTACTTTGACGAATCAGTCTTGTTTTATGTTCCTTCTATTTTCATATTTCAATATTTTTCTCATCAATGCCCTTAGAAATGGATCAACTTGTAACATGCTTTAAAATATAATACATGTAATTTTGAGAGTTAGTTACTAAAACTGTTATATTACAAGTCATCTAAATTGAGTCTCCTAAAAATGACCTGTCTTAAATTAACCCCCTGAGGAATTATAACGTTTGCTTAATGGTTTTAGTTAAGTGCAATTTCATATATTTAGAGTGTTGTTTTATTTAAGGTCATTCTTGATAAGGCATATTAAAAAACTACAAAAGTGACAACATAATATTTATTTCTTGCTACAAAATTTTAGGCAAAAACTATTTTTTGCACATAGCAATGGATTTCATCCAATTGCTGGCTTATTTGCTGTATACACAGTAATTAAAATTTGTGCATTAGGCTGAGCTGCTCTTGTCAGATCATGCTACTGTGCTGAAACTATGGGCTGGACAAGATGCCTCAGAAGAGCTACATGCTGCAGATTTTGTTTCCATGCTCAAACACAGCCTGCACAAACTGCTTGAAGACTCTGTCCATGTAAGTATACTTCCTTGGCCACATCCCTTCTAGAAAACCAATGTGGCCTCCACAAGAAGTAAGAACCAAAGCAACATTTGGATTTTGTTTGGCAGTTTCTATAGGTATAGCTGAAAAGAAAAGAAAAGAAAAGTATAGTAAGTCTCCCATCTCATTATTTCTCTCTAACAAATACCATGCATCCTAATCGTACAACAGAAATACAGAAGAGGGCATTGCAGAATTGGGATCTTAAGATGTCAAAAGATATCTCACTTTGAATCATTAACTCACCTCATTTGTGCAAATTTCTAGATGATGCACTGATTGATCCTCTTCTCACTCACACTGATGTAAATTAAGTGTAACTCCACTGAAGCCAATGCAGATTTACAATAGTGTAAAAACAGCATAAGTGAGAGGAGAGTCAGGTCTATAGTTTAACATATGTGCTTCAATATTTGGCAACAGATAAATGATGGATTGGCAATGAATAGTCCTGTTCTTGTTATATTAGGTATGAACCCTGCAGTCATTTTAACATTTTGTATTTAATATATTTCTGTAAATAGCCTTGTAAGAATTTGTTTACTTTAGGAATCTGAGTTCAATGCTTATCACAGTGAAAGGCTAGCAGCCATAAAGACCGAGATGTTCAATGTCCTTATACAACTATGTCAATGCTCAGCATCAGTACAGGATTATTAGTATCATCATTATTATGTATTATATGTATTACAGTAGCACCTAAAGGCCTCAACCAAGATTTGGGCCCCAGCCAAGATTTGGAATCCATTGTACTGTGATCTCAATGGGAATTAGGTGCCTAAATACCTTTTGAGGATCTGAGCTCGGGCAAGAGACAGTGCCTGCACACAAGAGCTTACAATGTAGACAGGCAAAGAGTGGGAAGGGAAAGAGGCACACAAGAGTGACTTCCCCAAGGTCAAACACCAGGTTAGTGGCCCTCTCTAGGTTAGGGACTGCTAGTAAATAAGTTACTCAGAATTAGATCAGTTGTGTAAAATTAGACTCTAAACTGCAATGATTTGGGCATATGCATACATAGAAATTACAATGAATAATTTTGTCTTTTGATTTCAGTGAATTCAGATGGCCAAAAGTATTCAGAGCTGAATGGCTACAACATTGATCCACTGGGTAACCTACAGAAGAACCCTTGATAAAAGAAAAATAAAGGTAAATTAAATTCATTTTAACAATATAGAAAGCACATGTATTCACAAAATGACAGATCAATGCAACTGTCTAACTATTCTGACATGGAATAACTATCTGACATGACATGATGTTACTGCAACTTAATGGAATTGTTCATGCTCAGGGTGTAGTGCAGGGGTAGGCAACCTATGACGTGTGCAGAAGGTAGCACACAAGCTGATTTTCAGTGGCACTCACACTGCCCAGGTCCTGGCCACTGCTCTGGGGGGCTCTGCATTTTAATTTAATTTTAAATGAAGCTTCTTAAACATTTTGAAACCTTATTTACTTTACATACAACAATAGTTTAGTTATATATTATAGACTTATAAAAAGAGATCTTCTAGAAAGGTTAAATGTATTACTGGCACGCAAAACCTTCAATTAGAGTGAATGAACGAAGACTCGGCACACCACTTCTGAAAGGTTGCTGACCCCTGGTGATTAGTTATTTAAAGGAGTTGCAATTGAAAAATGAGTAACTGAGGTTTAATGTGTGTTAAATATATTTATTTTTTACATACCAAAAGGCCCTGATTTACAAGGCTTCTGCCTTTAGTGTATAACTTCAGTTTTCAAATATGCTTTTTTGCAGGAATGGAAATAATAAAACTACAAAAAATTGTGATTAGATTCTACAAAAAAATTACATTATATTTTAACAGAAATAAACAGGTCTTCTGCCAGACAAAGTATATTTCTTCACCTATCCCTGTCTCGGATGTAAATTAAGCACTGTAAAACAATGGAAGCCCTATTTGCATGTAGAGCTAACAGGAAAAACTGGTTGATTGGGGATGTGAAACCAACTGGGTGTGGAGCATGTTGGAGAACAAACAACAGGGAGAAGAGTCTTATCTGGGGATGCGCTTCAAAAGGGACATGTCAAAGATTTACTGGACTATATGAGGAAGGAAAAAGGTGCCCTTTCTGATCCTTCACTGAGGGAGCAAAAAAGACTTCGCTTTTCACATTCATGAAAACTGGATCCTGGCCATGTGGACTAGTGATGCTGGGAGGTTGCTTTAGGGGAGAAATTGCTTTAGACAAGGATTTAGCCTGTTAGAGTTAACTTTGGACTCTAAGAATCATGTTATCCCTTTTGTTTTACATGTAACTTCTTGTCCTTGCTCACTATGTCTTACATCTTAATCTTTGTAAATAGATTCCAGTGCTGTGTTTTTGAAAGGGACCTTATCCTGAGTTGTGTCAGTCAACCAGAGACAATGTATTTCTAGGAGTGTCCAGTGACAGGGGATGGATACTACAGAGTGGGATGCTGGCAGAGGGAGGGACTTGAGAGATGGTGTGCCTCTGTCACTAGCCTGCACAAGAGAGTGTGAGGTCTGTGGAGACCTGGAAGTCAGTGCTTGTCTGTTGCCAGAGGCTGTTGGTTTCAGGGGGCGGAGCTATAGCGGGCATCAGGCAAGACAGCTTCACACTAAGGACAGTTGTGGTGAGGTGCCTCACAACCCTGAGTACCACTGGGGAGCATCACAGTGCAACCTTTGTTCAAAAGCTATTCTATTCTTTATGTCTTCCATCCCTGACAAATTAAAAAAACAAAACAAACCACACACCCTAAAGCATAGAACAGCATGAATTTTGCTAATTGCCTACTCTCATGTTTTCCATCCCCTTCTTTTGACTCATTTCTCTGTTGTCTATCCATGAATCCCTTACTCCCATTTTCTGACTCTTCCCCCATCCCTAATCTTTTTATCCTCTCTTTTTTTTCTTTGGTCTCTTCTGACTAGTTCATTCCATTGAATTGTCTGCAAAAAGGAATGCAGAGTGAAATTGAACAATGATGTCATGTTGTAAGTTTAAACCCCAAAAAAAAACAGAGTGAAGAGAGAAAGATAGTTTAGTAAAATTTACACTGTGGTCTGAAGAGGGCACAGATATTAATGGAGTGGAATGGTAAGGACATGCTGACAGGGCACTAAACTGCAAGGTCAGAGTCTCAGATGTGGGATAGTACTCTCTCTACCAGCACCTGGCAGACCATTAGAATGAGGAAATTTAGGTCACACTGCATAATATGCCACTGAAAGGCAGTGATCAAAGAAAATGATAATTCAGCTAGAGAGTCAAATATGACACTATGATGACCGGCACTACTAGTGTCTGTTTTGTTTTGTTTTGTTTTGGGACAGATGAAGGTTTTTTGCGCAATTCAAAATAAAAGCTGAAATTGGCTATATCATGCCTTTCCTCATACCATGAATTGTCTGGATTACTCGGGGTGAGAAAAACGGCTTGGGGTTAAAAATACTTGATGCAAATGACACTTACTTTTATTAGTTATATACTCTGAGAACAGTCAAGATTTGTATATATTATTGTATTTTCATACAGCTGCATCAGCCATGCCTGCACTAGGTAATTTAAACTGAAACTGCCATCACTGAGGCATGCCTGGAAATAATAGATACAGCTTCTTCATATTGTATGAAGATCCCTGTGTACATTTTTCTGATTATAGATCCAATCCATGGTGTCTTCCACCGTTATGTTTATAAGTGCAAAAGATATCAAAAACTGCATTTACAGATGATATAAGAGCAAATGGCTGTGCAATTAAAGGAAACAGATGCAGTGTCTGCATTTCTTATGGTCAATCAGCCTTGAACAATTGAAAATGGGGATAAAACTTTCTAAATTGTAATTAGAATGTTAAGTGACACAGACTCACGTCTGGTGGATTTGCAAAACATCTAGCAGACAGGTGCAGCCAGCTTCATACAGGGAGTTGTCTGGATACGAGAATAATCCCGGAGTAGCTCTTTTTAGAGAACACTCTCTGCTAGGCTGAGGTTGTGTTTCCAAGTGGCAGCATTCTAAGTTTGATCCTGTCTGGAATTGTGGCGTTCTAAATTTTTGCTACTAATGGGGAGCTGAAGCATGCATGAAAGGTTGAGAAGAAACCACAAATTTACTGGAAGAAGTGTGAGGAGGCATGCAAAAGAAGCCAATTCCTGAAATCAGTGAAAGCTTGGAGTCCTCCTGCTCAGAGTCGTTCCCAGCTCAGCACAGGTCTCCACAGTCTAGTAGGGGATTAAGCCTCAGAGGGAAAAGGGGTAAATAGGTTTTTTATTTCTACCTTGAAAAACTTCTGCTATCCAATACATCATCACTTTCTAGTAGTCAAGTAAATGACAGCTAAGATACCAAATTCATCAAAATGAGTGTCTGAACAGATTCCTCGCCAGTGGTTTTTATCCCCTCCAATAATATTTCTCTATTTTCTATGCTGTATGAAACATTACCGACCTTTGACAGTAGGAGGAGCAAGGACCAAAAAAAAGCCCGAACATCCAAGAACTTTACTTAATGGAGAAATGCAGGTTAGAATCAGATTTTAAGGGGAAACACAATCACTACAAAAAATTGTAATGTTCTACAGTATCTTTCAGTTCTATACAATACCCCCACACCAGGATGTGTTTAAGTCTCTATTCTTGTTTGTTTAGCACCAACAATGGCTGCAAGACTGCATGATGTATACAAAAAAACACAAAAAAACAATCCTTGTGCAGCCCACAGTTCAGTGTGCATTGTGTCCCCCTTCGTGCCAGATTCATAGAGGATATGAACGTGCTACAACTGGCAGTTTTAGCTTACGCTGTAGAAGCTTGTGCTTTAATTCTGGGGGTCCTGAGTTCAGTTCAAGATGACTCTTGAGTCTGAGACCTTGTCTTTAACTGAAGTGGGAGGAGGAAGAAGGTGGTATAGCCCTCACTAGAGGCCCTTGAAAGCATTATGCTGGCAGGAACCAGGAGGAGTAATGAATGAATGGATCATACTACACCAGGGGCATGGGGAAAAAATGATCTCAGTGGTGGTTCCCCCAATACCCATATAACAAATGTAACCTGTGCTTCAACCACACAGCCCAATAGCCTCAATAGGCAGTGCATGAATTTCAGGTCTATGGTCACACCCAGATACTCCCAATCAAGAGTGGTGTGTGTTGCTTGCCAAAAGTGGTAACTGCCTGGTCTCCACTTCTTTACACTACCAGTGCAGGAGTTCTAAGAGGGTCAAAAGAGGTCTCTCCTTCCTGAGTATACCTGTACTGAAGCAGCCATAGCTGATTTGCCACAACTTGTTGTGTGATCCTACTTAACATTAAATTAGTGTAACTTTTAACATATTCATGACACACATATAATCTCCCTTCAGTTTCTTTAAACTTCGGTTCAGTACTCTAATCTATTTGCACGATCTCCATGGTGTCCTAGATTTTCTTATGAAGATCCAGGTCAATTTACAATGGCAATGGCAAGTTTCCCTGCATCAAATCAACATTTTATACTTCCAGATGTCAGCAGTCCACTGCAGAAGATTATGTCATTAATTAGCTCAGCCCTGGCTAGTTTCTCTTTTACAACTTTACTTTTATTCATGGAAAATATAGCCATCATGCAGACCACAGGACCAAAGAAATCTTTAACCATGTTGTTAACTGACTTAATAGGGTCAACAGTAAAAGCCTGATTGCACTATCCAGTGATCAGGATGAACTATTTTAAAAAATATATTGTGTTTTTACAGCTTAACTGTTATTGGCTGACATTGATGCGTGTAGGGCAACTTCATCCTCCAGTCAGATTTCTACTAATATTGATATGGGACTTACTGTATAAGATCACATCATCTGTGTCCCTTCTGCTGTTCTGGACCAACAAGAAAGCCATGTCAGCACTTTGGCCAAGGTATCAAATGAGATTTAAGGATTCTAAACTTCCTTCTTATCTTTAATCATCAGAGGGAACCAAATGATTTTTGCATTAGGTATTGGACCTCTATGTCACAGAGGTTATTGCCAGGGATGGCTATAGAGGAGTTCAAGTACCCTGAAACATGAGCAAATCACAGTATGACGTGTTTTATAGGAGCTGACTTACAAGAATGCTGGTCAACAAAAGAACTAAGGATTTTTCACCTTGTATTAGTTAGGCCTCTCCAATACCTTCAAAGTTAATCAGAGTGGAAAATGGGAACTAAAAATATCACTATTGATGTACAGTAGTACTTAAATATATCTCACTCAAATATAGCCTGTTCTTGAATCTATGCAGTTTTCCATCTTACTGATTGCATACATACATACAGGTATAAAGAAAAACATAAAAAAGCCTCCACTTACCATGACCTGGTGAAAAAACATCATCCAGAGAGTTTAGACATAACACTGGAATTCCTATTGACTTCAGCTTGTGACATGGACTAGCATCTACATAGTAATCATCAATGGTACGGTAGCCAAACATGACTGAGGTAAATTGCTTATCAAACTCCCTAATGGTTTTAGCCTGAAATACAGAATTCAAATCAGGAACAACATCAGTATTTGGAAACCAAAACATGAAATCAAAAAGAGAAAACATCTATCCATATACCTTCATGACAAGATTCATATCAAATAATTTCTCTAACATTTGTCGATGTCTGGAAAAAAAATGAGGGGAGGGGGAAGAAAAAAATGATTTTACAGATGTAGAAGTCATCTGCCTTACAAATATATACTCAAATAAATATCATCATAGAGAAAGAACACATTTGTTTTATTTCTCAGACTTATAAATCCATCTTTCCAGGACACTAAGCAATGTGCACTTACTTACAAATACAACCAGAAACTAGAGCTGTCAATTAATCACAGCTAACTCACGCAATTAATTCAAAAAAAGTAATTGCAATTTAAAAAATTAATTGCAATTAATCACAGTTTTAATTGCATTGTTAAATAATAGACTACCAATTGAAATGTATTAAATATTTTGGATTTTTTTACATTTTCAAATATTTGATTTCAACACAGAATAAAAAGTATATACTGCTCATTTTATATTATTTTTATAACAAATATTTGCACTGTAAAAATAATAAACAAAAGAAATAATATTTTTCAATTCATCTCACACAAGTATAGTGGTGCAATCTCTTTATCAGGAAAGTGCAACTTACAAATGTAGATTTTTTTGTTACATAATTGCACTCAAAAACAAAATGTAAAACTTCAGAGCCTACTCAAGTCCACACAGTCCGACTTCTTGTTCAGCCAATCACTAAGAAAAACAAGTTTGTTTACATTTATGGGAGTTAATGCTGCCCACTTCTTATTTACAGTGTCACCTGAAAATGAGAACAAGGTGTTCGCATGACACCCCAGCATTGCTATGTATTTACATGCCAGGTATATTAAACATTCGTATGCCCCTTCATGCTTTGGCCACCATTCCAGAGGACATGCTTCCATGCTGATGATGCTCGTTAAAAAAATAATGCATTAACTGATTTTGTGACTGAACTCCTTGGGGGAGAATTGTTTGTCTCCTGTTCTCTTTCACCTGCATTCTGCCATATCTTTCATGTGATGGCAATCTCAGATGATGACCCAGTATATGTTGTTTATTTAAAGAACACTTTTACTGCAGTTTTGACAAAACGCAAAGAAGGTACCAATGTGAGGTTTCTAAAAGTAGCTACAGCACTCAACCCAAGCTTTAAGAATCTGAAGTGCCTTCCAAAATCTGAAAGGGAAGAGGTATAGAGCATGCTTTCAGACGTCTTAAAAGAGCAACAGTCCAATGTGGAAACTACAGAACTTGAACAACCAAAAAAGAAAATCAACCTTCTTGGTGGCATCCGACTCAGATGATGAAAATGAACATGCGTCAGTCGGCACTGCTTTGGATCGTTATCGAGCAGAACCCAGCATCAGCATGGAAGCATATCCTCTGGAATGGTAGGTGAAGCATGAAGATGAATTGAAAATACTATTACTTTTGTTTCTTTTTTACAGTGCAAATATTTGTAATAAAAATAAATATAAAGTGAGCACTGTACACTTTGTATTCTGTGTTCTAACTGAAATCAATATATTTGAAAATGTAGAAAACATCCAAAAATATTGAAATAAATGGTATTTTATTATTGTTTAACAGAGCGATTAATCATGCGATTAATCATAATTATTTTTTAATCGCACGATTAATCTCGTTTAATTTTTTAATCGCTTGAGAGCCCTACCAGAAACATGGATGAAATCTGCATTAGTCATTAGAAAGCTGACGAGGATAAAAAGGAGAACTTTGATTTTAGGAACAAAAAAATCAATTCTTTAAGACTACATGTGAGCTACTCTTTCTCCTCCTTTTTGTTTTCAGAGGTGATTTTTTTTAACAAATTCATATCTATGTAGCCATCAAACTAAATGTGTTAATATTGGCTAGTTTATAAAGAAAATCAAATTGGTGCCATCCATCGAAATCATGAGTAACCTTACAATAATCATTGTGTGCATAATCATCAGTCCTGTAGAAAGGGACAGCACAAAGCTTATATACCATTTTAAGTCCCACTTCAGATTTATTTTGAAGACTGCAATGGTACATAAGCTGGCTCTCTGTACAAGAGTGAATTCCATCCATGAAGAAAATCTTTCAAGCAAGGAGATATTTCCATTTCAGAATTTCCTGAGATTACACACACAAAGGGAAGTATTATGCGAAATGCAGCAATAGCATTCCTTTCCCAGGAGGCCATATATCTGGCTTATATTGCATACTAACATCTTCAACCTTTCTAAATATTTCAGAAGGTGACTCACCTACTAATAGAGGACTGTAAACAAGTAGTCAAGTAGTAGTTAAAGAGAAACCAGTTTAGTGGTTTCTCCAATGATTCTGCAGACTCAAAAACATTCCAACCGGCTGAGAAAATTGCTGCTGCCATCAAAGGGGTTTCTTGGCCACTTTGGCCCAGGTAATTTAAAAGAAGCATGCTACAAAGAATAAGAATAAGAATAAAAAAAATCAAATGGTCAGATCACTCATTTACATATAATCACATGTATAACAATCTGCCAACTTTAAGCCTATTCTTTTGTAAATGGGTTCTTGCACTACCCTCATCACCACGGTATCAGCCTTCCAATAGTGCCGTAAGTGATGTGACTAACATCTGTCATGTGTTTCATTTTCTCTCTCATCCTGTCCCCAGGAGGATGAGGGTATGCAGTGTTGTGTTGTGTTTTGTTTTGTATTGGATGGGGGTATATTTTCAATATGTACAAACTGCTAATTGTTTACATTAGAAAAGGCAAGGTCAGTTAAGTGTGCCTTGCTCTTGGAACAGAAAGTTTTGCTCTTGGAGCAGAAAGTGGTAGGTCTTACAATATTTCATTTTTCTTAAAACTCTTGAAAACTGCAATCTACCCAGTGAGACATGTGTGGGCTGGCGACAGTATTTTAGCCTCCACAATCACATTACACTTGGGAGCATGTATGGTGGGCACAGTTCTTGAATATAAAGGAGATGAAGAGTTATTTAAAGTTAGGAAAAAATATAGCCCAGAACCCCTGGCCTAATTAAAGTCTTGCCTTCCTAAGTACTGCTACTTAAAGTCTCCATTGCTGCTGTATGCCTGAGATGAAGGAGAGCTCACTGATACCTGACACTGCAGATGCAGAAAGATTAAAAATAAATCAGGAGGATGGGTAAGATAGTACAGGAGAAAAACAAAAGATGGCCTGAAAGCTAGAAAGTCAAAAGTTTCACATTCCTTTGCTGTCTAAGGGCAGATTGTGGCCCACCCTGCCTGCTTTCACAGCGGACTATTGGAGTATAAGGCATCCCTTTCCTCCCCTGCACCAGCTAGTGATGGGTACCAGTGCAGAAGGGAGAACAGTCTCCAGAGGCTGGTACATCCCAACCCTACACATGTTGGAAGGGAGCAAACAGGAAAGAATGTGACATGTTGTACTGTCCGGCATACCCGGGGATGTAAGCTCTGACTGGGATAAAGCTGATACAGGGTTTGTATCCCCACATCCTTGAAGCAGTGGGAAACTGGGAGGCAACACAGGTACATGCTGCCCCATACACAGAGCTTATGGAAAAACCCACAACTCATTTCTAAGCCAGTAAAAATGTTGATGTGGTAGAACAGGCCACAAATGGAAGTTGGAGAATATATGTGGTGGGAAAGATATTGAGAAGCTTCATGCTAGAGAAGCAGTGCCCCTTCCAAAACAATACAGACCGAAAGTCAAAGAGAAGTGTACTTTAATTTAAATGTACATCACAGGGAAGTAAAGTTAATGTTTTATTTTCTTCTTAATCAGCCAAAATTAAGTTTCTTTTAGCCCTGCAATCTTCTTATGAAATGTTGTGGGTCGTGTTATATTTTTAAAAATGTCTGTCAGGATTCTACTTGTATTTTTGTTTTCGATTTAGAACATTTTAAAATTATTGAAATAATTTAAAAAGTTCTTTGAGATGAGTATTTTGAATAGCTGCTTCTTATAAGGTCCTGATACTGCAAAGACCTATGCATGTGCTTAGCTTTAAGCAGCTAAGTAGTCCCATTCACTACGAAGATGCTTAAATTTAAGCATGTGAGTAATCCCAAAGTAGTCAATTTGGGACTACTCAATTGCTTAAAATTAAGCATGTGCATAAGTCTTTGCAAGATCAGAGCCTAGAGAAGGTAACAAGACAAAATAGAGCATGAATCTATTATATGATTCAAACATAAAAGACACAATGAAAAACCAGTTAAGATTACTAAGGAACCATGGCAAACTTAAAATCACAACAACCCCAGGGAATGCAGAGTAAATCCATATACATACATTCATCATCTTCTCATATATGCAAACCAACAGACAGTCACAAACACAGATTGGTGGTTCCCCTTCCAAATTGAGCCTATTCAACCACAATCAACCAGGTTACACCCACCTACCTTGATTCTGCCATTTGCAATAATCTATGGGGAAAAAATGTGTTTCCTACATACGCAACAATACAAATCCAATACACCTGCAAATGACACATTCCCAAACAAACTTCAGTGGTACAATGAAATTACGCATAGCAAAATATTGATATTTCACCATTCTAATGAGGGTGTTCAGACAGAAAATGTGAAAAATCGGGACAGGGTGTTGGGGGTAATAGGAGCCTATATAAGAAAAAGACCCAAAAATCGGGACTGTCCCTATAAAATCGGGTCATCTGGTCACCCTAATTCTAACAGTAAAAACCAACAACTGGTTAAGCTGTCTAAAGGGGAACAGCACCAGATTAAAAATCCAAAACTGGAAGGAAGTAAAGATTAGTCCCACAGGCACTCTGAAGCAGGTAAATCCATTCCACAGAATTATTCATTATGCAACCAAATGAGCTACACTATGAAATGGGGAGTGCAGAAAAATCTCAGTCATAGTTTTTTGTGATATCTCTTATTTTGTATTTATAACAATAACCACAAAAACCCTGCAATGGTCCAAATCTTGGTTCCATTGAAGGCAATAGCAAAACTCAGTTGGACCAAGATTTGGGCCAATAGGATTTAAAAGCTTCAAAGTTACTTATTTACCTCATTATCAATAACTATGTCCACTGAACAAATCTGTAATTATCCAATAACTTGCAAAGGTCAGTATGGCTTAGTAGGTAAATGCCAGTACAGATAGCCATATTGTATCCATCCTCAGCACAACCCATAAGAAAGGAACAGAGGGAGTAGGAATTTCAGTCCTGAACTCACAGAATTCCCAATGAAAGTTTCCCCTCCCTGGAACTCCTTAATAAAGAGACTCTCTGGGTGTTTCCCTTCCTACCTTGCAGCACAATTTTCCAAGAAGTTGTGCTGGCACTGCACATTGTCCATTCTAATTGTGCTGTACTTCCCTTCTCTGGATAGGGGCCAACACTGAGTGAGTGTTAATAATACTGCTTTTAGCAGCATTAACTCACTGGTTTTGTTGACAGTATTACTTCCTGCTTCCGAATCATACATCTCTGAAGCCCACCCTTCCTCTAACAAACCCTAACTATAAAGTCAGAAGCCCTGCTAAAGTGTAGTTAACTCCTAGGGCTCCCACAGGCTGCTAGGCAGGGAAAGGAACATAATACATTGGCTCCACTTCCTCTATTTTTTGGCTTTGTTTTATTTCATATCTTCTTTCCTTCATCCTTCAGAGCAGATGGAAGTAGAGTTGCTATAATGAGGAAGTTTAGGAAATACTGATTTGTGACATTTTAATAAGTGCCTGTGTACTCTGCAACAAGATGGACCAAAGTTCTGCAACCAGGCACCCAGCTTCTGGGGCACACTCAGGGCTTGCCTACATTACCCTCAGGATTCATGCGCACCGATCAATCCAGTGGGGGTCGATTTATTGCATCTAGTGAAGATGCGATAAATCGACCGCTGAGCGCTCTCCCATTGACTCTGGTACTCCACCAAAGCGAAAGGTGCAAGCGGAGTCGACCGGGGAACGTCAGCAGTCGACTCACCGCAGTGAAGACACCACGGTGAGTAGATCTAAGTATGTCAATTTCAGCTACGTTATTCACGTAGACCAGGCCTCAAAGAAAATCAGCAGAACTTTACAACAAACTTTTAAACAGAGGCTTTATTTAATTAGATCTGATGCTGAAGAATGAAATCAGCATAGAAGCCCCACTTATTTATTTTGATATCACCTTCAGTTTATTTTACATTACCCCACGCTTTCAGTTTTTCTACAGACCAATACCTAACTGCATGGTGGCAGTTGTCAAGGAGAAGCCAGAGTTTTGACAGCTCAGTACTTTTGGCATCTGGGGAGGTGCAGCTCCACTTTGGGATTCTGCAATAAACGCATTGGGCCTGATCCACAATCCACTGAAGTAAGTGGAAAGATTTCCTTTGATTTCAATGGGCTTTGGATCAGGCCTACTAGTTGGATGTTTATGATAAAATGATCAGCAGTGAAATAGTTAACAATAAGACACTTTGTATTGTCCTGTTTAGGTTTCATAATCAATAATCCAGTGTAATGAATGAACAGTTCACACCGCTCAGAGCTATTGTTTCAGGCTGTCTGCAAACACAGAAAGATATCATTAAATTGGCTATATTCAATTTACATTTTAAAGATTTTCAGTGGAATCATGGGCTTGTCTAGACAAATATAAAATATATTTGTAAAGGTGCTAGTTAACATGCTAGCACATTTGAAAATCATAGTGTAGACAGGTCAAATCATTCTTAACATCTTAGCTAGTCAAAGTGAACTCAAGGCTCCCCTTTATCTATACTAGCACTGGGAATTAAAACTGCAACTTGCCCTGTCTATCCTGAGGTTTTAAAATATGTTAGTTAAAGATGGTTTTCAAAACAAACCTTTTATCTTATTTTAGACAAGCCTCATGAAGTATAGGAACACTATTTTCTAAAAAGTGAAATAATGGGTTTTAGAGCATAATTTTATAACCAAGGTGATTTCCATGGCAAATTCCACAATCACAAAACAATTAATGGAGACCTGCCTACATGGACAAAACTTCAATTTTACACCCATGGGTTTCAAAAAAGATTTAATAAATTTGCAAAACCTGTTTGTGGGGGCTGAGAAATCAAATTCAGCCATGTAGATAAGCACCCATCCCATTGAATCATGCAACCTGCTGAACAGAACCCTTAATTAGGATCTTTGTTGATTTTTGTAACTGTATTAACTATTTTAACTCCATTTCACTCCAGAAAAATTACACTGCACTAAACTACAGCCAAACAGCAGCACTCTTAGTTCATGACTGGTAAACTAAAGGGATTTCTATTATATAAATTCTTACCCTCCCATAGAAACACCTGCTGCCATAAATGGAGCTGAGGCATGCATGTTGTGTATATGATGAATAACAACTCCCAAATCCTCTGTGTTAGCAGCACAGTAAGTCCTTGGTGTCTGTAACGAGCCACATGGAAAAACACTAGCATAAACTTTTGCATCATCCTTAAGGACAAACGAAAGTGGAAGCTGGATGGTTAACATAACATGATAAACTTAACATTTCCCATCAAACTACAGTAAGATGAACCTACATAAATTTGGGAAAGAAGTGGCAGTAGGAGTCATATTTTTTAGCACAACTAACAGCTGAGAGGTATGCTCAATATCTGCAACTGTCCAAAAATTAACTGGACAAATTCTGGACATAGAGTCTATGGCTGAAATTTGTTCAAAAATTGATAGGCATCATTGCTAGTTAAAAATCTATGAGGAAGTAAAGCACATCATGAAGACTGCAATGTGTAGAAAGGAGAGTGGCCTACAAGAACTCTCTAAAATGTGTGTAATACCCATTTCTTCATCTTAATCCACATGTAAATGTGCTAGCAAATATTCAGTAGAATTAAATTTACATATAGAAACTTTTAAAAAACTAGTCCATATTTAGGTATTACAAAAAAATCTTGTTTAAAATAGCTTTAGTACTAACGCTATTAAAATCTCTTTTAGGCTAGGCTGTCCCTTTGAGCAGTTTCCAATTCTAATTTAGGCCAGAAATGAAGAAATGAAGAAAGCATTATAACTTCTGATATCTTAGTTTGTTGCAGAAGCTTAAAATACAAAAATATTTAAAGCTGGTTACATTGAAAGGCATCCAAACAAGAGATCTGTTCATTAAAGCTCTGATTTAGGAAAGCACTTCCGGATGTGTGTTCTCCAGTCCTGTTCAGGACAACACTTAAACATAAGCTAACTTTAAGCATCTTTTCGAAGTTCTGAATAGGAATCCTTTCTTGATCTGGGGCCTGGAGAGACTCCCACTGCCTTCAACGAAAATTTCTAGTCCTTATTGTCCCATTGCCCCTCCACTTACCCAAAGAATAAACAAGACTTTATAGTTTTACCTTCCCAGGTTGTGGAAGGCAGTACAAGTGGAGGCATCTACCCTCAGGCACAATAAGAACCCAGTAAAATAGCCACCCCCACCCACACATTCAGTTGTAACCTGTGTATTTCACATATGCAAAACAAAGATTTTTAACTATATACTGGTTATTAAAGATGCCAGAGAAAAATCCTGACCCCACTGAGACCAATGACAAAACTCCCCTTGACTTCAACAGGATCAGGATTTCACCTCAGGTATTTAAAATATCATATAAGTACTCATCTAACATTATCATTTCAAAACAGTAATTCAGTCTAACAGATTAACATTCAACAGAACACCAATGACAGTACAGTATTTTTTAAGTCTCGATTCTTTAAATAGGCATTGTTTAATGGAAATTTAAAGTTAAATCTCTCTCTAAAGACAAGAACAAGAATTATTTTCATTACTACATTTTATTATGTTGTCTGATTATGCTTCAGACTCATTACTTGGGGATTTTATATAAATACGTGGGGGAAAAAAACTGCAGAAAAAATGTTATAACTTCAGCTGTTTTAGTCCATAGTAAGATCTTATAAAATATGTTAAGCCGATTATACTGAAATAAACACAAAGCATTGAAACAAGAGATCTTTTCACTTACTGAATCTGAAATTCATCAACAAGGACTTTGTGTGTCACAAAACAGCTTTGTAGATACATCTCCAAAAGTATGCAGAAAAGTGACTCTTAACATGGCAGTGTTTTCACTGAAACATTTTAATGGGTTAAGAGAAAGCAAAATGGGCATTTTTAAGTTGTTTTAAAAATCAATGGATTAAAAAAATGCAAACCACAACAATACACAGTATTGTGCACACTCATAACAGCTGCAGAACTTGCCAACAAAATATATTTGTAGAAACAAAGCTTATTCAGCAATATTTCAGCACATCTTGATCTTAGCTGCAAAAAGTACTTAGCTTTAAGATTTCAGTAATTTATCACTAGTTTCTAAAATAATATACTGTGTAAATCCTGAAAACAACCCCTGCTAGTAGCTCATCTTGTATTGTAATTGTTGGGGAAAAAATAAAAGTAGGCTTATTTAAAAAAAATCAAAAAACAAAATGTTTCAGATAAAACTGGTTCATTCATACAATAATGCATAACGGTGGGTCAGTTAATAATGGCAACGTTTTTTCAAATTTTATCCAGGTCCAGTTAAAATTCATACAGACACTTTGCTTTAAAGTAACTGCCACTGCTTATTTCTCATTTATGTGTTAAAACATTAGAAAATATTGCAATGGATATGTACATTTAGATATTATAGTATTTTTGAGAAGAAAATACAAAAGATATTAATTTTGCTGGTAGAGATATTAAATTATTCAAATCTTTCTAAAATGAAAGATATCAATTTAATATACTACATCTTTATTGTGCAGATTATAGTACATTTATTTATTGCTGCAAAAGTCATGTTATCCTCCAGAAAAGTAGCTATTACGAAGCATTTTTATTGATGACATCCAACCATCCAAAATTCAGAAAATGACAGTATGATTTCTGAACTTTAAATGTCTATGGTTTGCTATTTATCAAGAAACATGGAGCCCCTACAAGTAAAGTAGATGCCATTTAAGAAATCAATATATTTCTTTTTCATCTTTTAAAAGATGAATATATGCCAGTTATAAAATCAAGAACTAAGGGCCTGACCCAAAACTTACAGAAGTCAATGGGAATCTTTCCATTGATTTCCAGGGCTTTTGATCTGGCCCTAACTGACCAACCACATTTTAGCATATTTCAGTATAAGAACTTAGGTTAAAAATCGAAGATGGGCGCTATTCTAATCTGAATAAATATAATTAGAGATGTGCATTCAGACAACTACAGGCTATATTCTATTTGTTAGTTTTCCACATCAAGTGTGGTCATCTTAGATTAGAATCCAGCCCTAAGAATTAACACTGATGACTTCCATATGAGCTGTCTATACAATGAAAGTTCTTATTTTTTTTAAAAAATTATCCTTACCAAGAGAGTCTCACCAGCAGTTCCTCGGTTGTTAAAAACCACACATCTAAAAATTGAGAAAGTAAATCTGAATATATACATTGTTTATTGTATAGGCGTGTACAAGAATCATCTTAGAATTACACTTTTATTTTTAAAGATCATTTAAAAATAAAAATGTAATGAAAATACATAAAGAAATGTGTTTCAATAAGAAGTCTAAACTTATTTACTAAATATGTAAAGTTCTTATCCTGCAATCTGACCTGCTTGGATGGACCCTTACACCTAGGGTGACCAGATGTCCTGGTTTTAAAGGGACAGTCCTGGTTTTTGGGACTTTTTCTTATATATTACCCCCCACTCCTGTCCCGTTTTTTCACAGTTGCTCTCTGGTCACCCTGCTTACGCCTGCATAGAGATTCACTGAAGTCAATTGGGTTGTATATGGACACGTCTGCCCATGAAGATCAAGTTGCAGGGATCAGAGTCAGTCTATCTAATGCTTATTTGGTAGCAGTCATGAGCCAGAACCAAAACCATAGATCCAAACATCCCAGAGTTTTGCATGGGTTGTTAGGGAGGGGAGTTTTCAATCAGTGCAGCATGGACCTCTCGCTATTTGATCCTAGTGATAGTGGCAAAACTTTTTGGTAGTAAGAATTACCTTGATTTAAAGCTCTTTAGTTTTCTTGATAAATCTTATTGTTCTATTTGTCCTCTCTACTCTACTCTAAAAACTTTTCGTTTTTAAAAGATTAATTAAATGAAAAAAGATTGACTTATTTTTCTTTTAATTCTAGCGATTTTATTGCTTAAAATTAATTTAAAAAACCCCACCCTATTCTGTTGTGACCTGACCTAAACTTTTTTTAAAAAAAGCTATATTCTTCCACTCTTGGGTGCCCTGCTGTGTAAACATTTGTCATGAATACATATAAATACGTCTATTTAAAAAAAAAGGTACCCAAGTGTTTTAGGTTTCGGGGAGGGGATTCCTAAGTTATTTTACAATTTTTTAAAAAAAAATACAGGTATCCGAACCTCCATGTGGAGACTGAGTAGCCAAACATAAATTGTCATACCTGAGCATTTGCAGAAGTCAATATACTTAGTGCCAGAACTCAGTCTGCAGTGACAAATCTCAATAGTCTTGAAATAGGGATTCTGGAGTAATTGTAACGCCAACAGCTCCCAGTCATGGGCAGGCGGGATTGAACCTGAGACCTGTGGAGCTTAGGGCATGAGCCTCTACTACATGAGCTAAAAGCCAACTCTCTCTTAGCCAACGCTATAGAGCAAACTCATTAATCTCTCTCTCTTTTAAGCGGTCTTGGTGCCACTAGATGGGCAGAACGCCACACCCAGAAGGTGTGTGGGTTACATAATCACAATGGTACACCAGGTTATTTCATCCTAAAGCAGAACAGCGGCGAAGTTATTGCACCTGTGAGCCCTCGTTATGATCCAATTCACTTCCCTGATCCAACTCTTCCTCAAAGCCTGAATAAGTGGCAGAACAGACCATGGGTGATAAAATCTATCCCTTAACCATCAGTTTCAGGAATGGAATGCTGCCCCTCTGCACATAGTAGATAGGGGCTTGTAGTCACTGAATCAGTATGGATCCAGTAGCCCATGCCAGAGCTGGCACCCAGCCATCCCCCAACAGTCCCCTCCACATTCGCCCGTTTGGCTCTCAACACAACAGCCCTCCTCTTGAAGGAACAGAGGAAAGGTTACAAAAATAATTAATAAGACACATTTATAAAGAATTTGGGGAATCATTTTTCATTCCCTTGCACCTTGTGTGGTAATTTACACCTGAGCAAAGTATGCAGCAAAGCTGCTGCTCTGACATCTTGCATTTTTCACACACTTTGCACCAGGTGAAGGGCAGTAGAGAAATAGGCCCATACAGTGCTCTGTACAATTCTTATTTATTATTATCAAATATTATCCTATGCCATTGATTTCTGTAGATATCTGTTGCTCTAGTAGACATCTTATACACACACATACATACAGTTTTAGTTGAACAAGCAAAACGCTAAAGTTAAGAGTACCTATATCCCAGCATTTCACTCTGTTGGATCATGTGAAGAATGTAGGATTCCTTGCTTGTTCCTGTGAGGCCAGGCAGTAATAGGATAGTGGGTCTTGTGCTGGCATCCGGAAAACATATGCTGTCATCATTATCAAACCAATCCAGTGAAATCTGTCCTCCATCTGGTGTTTTAATAAGCTCACTAAAAGGAACAGTTCAAGAGACAATACTGATTAAGGGTTTTTTTAAATGTACCATGAAAGCTATTTACAGTTCAGAAAATATTACCTGTGGAATTTATATCCTTAATCTTATTTTAGTATTAAGAGTATTAGATAGCAAAATTCATGGGTAATTATAATTCATTAAGGGCCAGACCTTCAGGTGTGTATGTCAGTATACTTCCACTGCGGAGCTTTGCTGATTTCCACCAGCTGAGGATCTAGTCCTTTGTGAATTACTAGTGAAATCCTGGTCCCATTGAAGTCAATGGGAGTTTTGCCATTGCCTTCTAAAGAGATTGTAATTAACATGCTCATCACTGTAGTATGAATGCCATCCAGTAAGACATTAAGCAATGTGACTAACTTCTGTCACATGTTTTTTTACTCTCATCATCTCCTTGGGGGAGAAATGTGTGCAGTGGGTTTTGTTTTGGTACGTTAAGGCGGTTTTGTGTGTGTGTATATTTTATTGACACAAACACATGTTGCTTACATGAGGCCAGGTTGTCACCTATGTCAGTGGTTCTCAACCTATTTACCATTGTGGGCCACATATGCGGCCCACAATGTATTATGTGGGCCGCATCCAATACTACCTGTACGGCCCTGAGGATGTCACATGGGCCACAGCTCTGTGCTGATTGGGCTGTAAGTGCCACGCAGGCCACAGGTTGAGAACCCCTGCCCTATGTCTACAAATTTTGCTAGTCAGTACTTTTAAACTCATCATCTTAAGACTGCAATAAACTTGATAATATGCCAAGAAACCAAGCAAGGTTTAAACCATCAGATCAAGTTCTGAGTCAGTTTTATAAGCATACTGTATTTTCCCTGTCATCTAGCAACTTTCTGATGAAGAAAGTGAACAAACACTCATATGCTCTATGAATGACCATAGTGAGGCCTGTCTTGCATATAACTTTTCTTTCCTCAGCAATACAAGTACAACACTAGCAGCACTTACTGAATCTCATATTTTAAAGTGACTAAGCCAGATCCTGGGCCCTGCTAAGTCTGCTTTGCACTGCTTCAGCAATGAGAGGCAGACTTAAAGTTGCTCTAAGTGGCCAGTGAGGATTGTTCTTGCATGAGGCAAAGCTCGAGTGGCACAACATCAGTGTTCCCAGATCTATGCCACCTTCCTCACAGACCCGGGAATAGAAGAAATGTTGTGGGGCAGGGAAAGGGGGCTGGCCAAAGCAGTGCCGTTCTCCAGCCATCCTAGCTGTCCTTTAAAATAGTCCTTTGGGAGTTTTTGCATGCTGAAGCTACTCTACGTTGCACAAGGGGCTGAAGTAACATCTGCCAGTGGGCCCAGGTTCAGGGGAGTTGTAAAGGTGACATAAAACCACTTTTCCCTCACCCTCAGGGCCTGTGCCAAATGCAGCTTTGAAGGATCTGAAGATTGAGCCCCATGTGTGTGTAAGGGAGATTATTAGAGAAGGAGCAATAAATATAAATACCTATTCATGTCCTAAATCAAGCATCCAAGAACAAAGGATAAATGTGGGGGCAAGATTTATCCCTGGAATGGAACTCAGAAGCGTTGTACATACTTACCAAAGAGCTGAATTTGGCTCTGGTGGGGAGTTAAAAGGAATACTAAAGGAACAGTTTTGAGCTGGGAAAAAGAGTAATGGTATGCTGCCCCCCTCCCCCATGGTATGGTGTACACTAACTAAAACACATAGATCTATCCAGGTAATTATACCACAGGCATTACTGTGGTTCCTAAATTAGTATTTACATGAAATACTAACAGCATTAATGACAATGTGGCTGCAGAAAAATTAATAACTTGCAAGAAAGAGGCACTCACTTCCTGTACTGCACTGGGAGTCTTGAGGTTATGAAGGGACGCAAGAGGGTCTGCACCCGGCCCTCCCAGCACCATACTGTGGGGTAGTAAGTTTCTGTCACTACAGGACAATGTTCTTGGAGAAAGCGGCTGAAGCTCTCACTGCCAATCACCAACTGAGGTTTCTAGGGAGAGAGACCACAGTCAGGTATGCAGCGTCCATGAACAAAACTCAGGCAAGGCTGTTTCATTCTCTATCAGAGAGCTAATTTATTTTTGTAATTAATTTTGCTTTAATTTTAAAAATGTAAGTACATCAAAAAGCACCAGCAAAAAGCAAAGAACAACACTATTGATTCTAAACATAATGGATTCATGAGATGTTTCTAAAACAGATTATTAAAGTATTTACACTCTCATGAAAAATAGTTTACACTGGCACAATGCCTTCCATCAAAGGATGGAAAGCACTTAGCAAACATGACCTATGTCTCAAAACAAGCTTGTGTAATAGGCAGATATTTTTACCCGCATTTCACAGATGGGGAAATAAAGAAACACAAAGCTTAACCAACACACCCTTTGTACAGGAAGTTTGAGGTCTGTAGGAGCGCTAGTGTTGATAAGTTGCTAGTGTTTTAAACACGATGTTACTTAGTCCTCTCTAGCTTCTCAGCAGTAGTGCAACAGTGGGAAATCTGAAGAAAAATGCTAGACACAGCCTAAAGCCTAGTCGGCAACAGGACCAAATTCTCCTGGCACCCAGTCTTTTGCCTTAACCACAAGGCCATCCTTCTTTTGGTGGAAAAGTCTCTGTGTATATTCCCAGTAATCATATACACTGTTTCCTGTACTTTCTCAACAGATGGAACATCAGGCCAAATCCTTATCTGGTGTAAATTATATCAGATGAGGATCTGGCTCATTGCATCCAAATTATTTGAGTCTGTGATGTGGGGTCCACCTCACACAAGCCCTGACCATGTTAATGTGGGACTGGTAGGTTAATTAACCTTAGATGCTGTATCTCAAGAGGAATCGGGGCTTGATAGGGCCTAGTAGCAGACAAAGCCCAGCTGGGAGCAGATCTGGGCTAACAGTATAAAGTCAGGAAGTGAGAGTAGGAAGGGGCTGTAGGGAGGAGGTCTGTAGTCACTCTCTAGAGCAGTGCTTCCCAAACTTTAACAACTTATATCAGATCTCGTGAACCTCCTCCTAAAATGAATATTTACAGGGATTTTCTCCCTTACCTGAGTATAAATTATAGAAACAGTGATCTTGGGAACAATTTGGGATTTTTATGACATACTAATTACACACTATTTATTATTACGTTATTATCTATCATTACATTCATAATTTTATTACATTATGAAAATGGCAACACTCTTCCAAGATTTCACTTTTGTAGCTCATATCACTCTGATTAAGCCTCCTACATGTTTCATCAAGGAGTACCAGACGTGAAACAGCATGAAGGCATTTAAGAAGCTAATGCAAATAAAGAGTTCCTCCCACAAGCATTCGGGTCTTGAGCAATCCAGGCAAACAATGCATGACTACAACAAAGCTTAAACTTGTTCTGCCAGGAAATCATGGTCACGGGGCTCGGACCACCAGCCCCAGCGCCCAGGGTCCCTAGGGATGGCTCTGTCCGCCATTATAGAATTTTTTTCTGAGAACCCCCGATAACATTTTGTGAACCCTAGTTTGGGAACCACTACTCAAGAAGGAAAGGGAGTTAGCCAGGGGCAAGGAGGAGAGCTGGTGGGAAGGTAAGCCCTGTGTCCCGTCCTGGACTAGGCAGTCTCACAAGAAGTCTAGAGGGGGTGAAGTAGCCACAGGGAAGCTCTGCTGATAAACCCAGAGACAGGCAAAGCGATACAGAGGTGGGGTAGGAAAGAGGAGGGAAACGACGACTGAGCAGGTCTGGACTGCTAGTCAGAGGGTCCCTGGACTGGATTAACAGGAGGGCCTGGCCTCCCCTACTAGCCACTGGGAAGTGGTGCAGGACCTAGAGGTGCAATGGAAGACCCTCTGAGGTGGTTTCCTAACAGCTTGTCTGGTGTGACTGTGTTACCCTGGAAGCAGGGATAGGGACAATAAAGTGACCTGGTCAGAAGGCTGAGTTAAAAGGGAGCATCCCAATTCAGACAGAGGGCTGACCAATAGAAGTGCCAGATGAGGTAAAAAAATAAAAACCAGACCCAGCCACAATGAGGTGCACCTGTGGTGAGCGAACCCCTTCAGAGTTAATTATTTGTGAAATACAGGGAGGGAAACATAGAAGTGTCTGAGCTGCATGTCAAAGTATGCATATCTAGCTAATGACAATGCAGAAAACAGAAAAATTGTATAGAGGAGAAAGATAAATTACTTTCTTTGGCACAATGTTAGTAAATGTTTAGAATCAGACAACAGATGGTTTAGAAAGGGGAGAATTTTCTTACTTTCTCCTTCCAACACTCCTTGTACCCAAAGTCTGTCTACTGAAACTGATAAAAGGGTGCTGTCAGGATAATTTTCTCACCATCCCCTGCCCACCCCCAGAAAAATTGGATATGAAAAAACAGACTTAATAAAACTAAAAATCCCATACACCAGTACAAATGAGCATTCCCCCGGCAGTGTGTGCAACCCAAACAAAGGAGCCCCCCTTCTAGTACAGGCGACAGTGACATTGACTGGAAGCCGCCTAGAAAGTGAAATCAGTCCGTTTTGCTTTTATTTGTCCAACGGTGAAAGAAACTTCAGACGCGAGGAAAGGGGGCGAGTGCTGTAGTGTCTGCGGTTTGCAAATTCCTCTCGGCTTTAGCGAGCTAGCGGCGATTTGTATCAGAGCCAGGGACATTTGCCTTTTTAAAAAAGCGTTTGAACCTGACGGTGACCCTAGTGTAACGCTGTCAGAGCATCCTCTGTTCTCTACCCCAAGAACCATCCTACTGCCTGTCTCCACTCACCTTGGCGATGCTACTGAAGTAATAGCAGGCGAAGGCGGCGCTGAAGCCCAGCACCAGGGACAAGCCCACACTAGAACCGAAGAGCCCCACCGGCACCTGGATATCCAGGTAAAGGGACAGCTCCCGGGTCAGGACCTGCAGATCGGTCTCCAGCAGCCTCATGGCTGCAAAGGCGGCTCCGGGCGGCGGGATGCTGCACACGCACGGGGAGGGAGAAGCGCCCGGCGATGCAGGGCTGGGGACCGGCGCATACACCCTAGAGAAGCACAGGGGGAAGGAGCCCGGCAGCTGACTCCATTCCTGCTGCTTCCCCGGGATCCAGACGGTGCCGAATCTGCCGCAGCCTGCGGAACGTTCCGGGGCACCCCAGCAGCAGCGGAGCTTCCTCTTCTTGCGGCTGCCCAGCCTGCTCCGCCCCTGTCCCTCCCCTCCGGTTATCCAAGGCCGGGCCCGTGTGCTCGGGCGGAGATTACCACAGGGGGGGCCAGGGCGAGACAGCTGTGACAAGGCGCAAGAGCCACACCTGGGTAGGGGGCTAGAGAAACAGGGAAGTGGCGGTGGGGTGGCGGTGGGGAGATCTGCATGCAGGAGGATCCTGCCGCCCTCTAGTTGGTGATGGGGGTGGGGGAATCAAGCTTGTTGCAGGGTGGGCTCAAGGCCATGCTTCCAAAGCGCTTTGGCTCACTACCAGGTGGGAGCGATGGTGTAGCAAGGGCTCCCCTGCATGTCACATGTCCATCCATGCTTTGATAACTCACAGGGAGTGGCCACTGGCCCCTCAGAGACTGAGGTGTGCACAGGAAGAGTGATCTGGGCAGGATGAGTTTATTCTATGGCCCATTGTGAAAGTTTAGTGTCCTTGATGGGCCATCAATACATAGCTGTCTTGCACCAATGTAAATTCTATCTGCTGTGACCCAGGAATACAACACATGTATAAGATACCTGTAAATAGCCAATATTCATAACTTCAGAAACAAAGATGATACATGCATATAAACAGGATGATCATAGTTAGCAAATCGTAACTTTTCCATTGACACCTTGTGATATACTTTGTACAAGATTAGTTGCAATTGCATAACAATTGTAGAAACAATGATAAAAAGGGTCATAGTCAATGATACCTCACCATACATGCTGAGCCAGCTCTCTGCAGACAAGTTTGTGAATCACTGCTCTTGCAGAATAAGTCCATTCAAGGCCTGGGCTTCCACCTTCTCGCTTTCATGGCCAGTGTCTCATTTTCATTCAGTTACTTTGTGAACCACAGTTCTTCAGACAGACCTAAAGTGCCTCCCTTTCAGTGAGAACAGAGACCCAGGCAAGATTAGAATTTAAAATTAATGTGTCAGTTGTCAAAACACCAAAAAATATATATATTATTATTTAAGCATGTGCATATTCAGACAGTAAGAGTAACTAGTAATCTCTCACTTATACAGGGCCTTACACTGGCAAGAGGGCTGAACTGATTTTGTAAGATTTAAAAACATGAATCTTCATGGGCCACTTCATGTTGAATGTGTATCAAAATGTGTGTTAACTACTTATGCTAAACAATCTGTTCCTTCTTTTTAGCTGTGACACACTGGGTATGATCACACTGCAATTAAAAACCTGTGGCTGGTCTGTGCCAGCTGACTTGAACTTGTGGGGTTCAGGCTAAGGGACTGTTTAATTGCAGAACAGATGTTTGGACTTGGACTCTAGGACCCTGAAAAGTGGGGTAGGTGTGCCAGTAGCTATTCTTCCTAAAATGTTTCTTTGTATGTAAAAAGCAACAAAGAGTCCCGTGGCACCTTGTAGACTAACAGATGTATTAGAGCATAAGCTTTCATGAATGGACATTTCCAGAGGCATGTATAAATATGCAGGCCAGAATCAGTCTGGAGATAATGAGGTTAGTTCAGTCAGGGAGGATGAGGCCCTCTTCTAGCAGTTGAGGTGTGAACACCAAGGGAGGAGAAACTGCTTTTGTAGTTGGCTAGCCATGCCTCAACTGCTAGAAGAGAGCCTCATCTTCCCTTGTTGCTTTTTACAGATCCAGACTAACACGACTACCCCTCTGATCTCTGTATGTAGCCAACTTAAGTCTTCTATAAAAAGCAACAATGAGTCCTGTGGCACCTTAAAGACTAACAGATGTATTGGAGCATAAGCTTTCATGGGTGAATGCGTCTGATGAAGAGGGTATTCACCCATGAAAGCTTATGCTCCAATACATCTGTTAGTCTTTAAGGTGCCACAGAACTCATTGCTTTTTACAGATCCATACTAATACGGCTACCCTTCTGATACTTAAGTCTTCTAGTAATTCTCTGATATCTTCTCAGAGATAAGTAAAACATGATTTTGTTCCTATGTACCAAATTCCAAGAGACACTGGAGTTGTAAATGAGGGTGGAGGAGAATCTGGTGTGAAATTTATTTATAGCTTTTTCAAAGGAGTAGAGTCCAAAATTCCAAAGATACTTGCTACATTTACAATGCTCTTTGCCCTCCATTCCTTAGATATCTTATTGGATCAAACTAGCTTTAATGTATCGAGAGGGAAGCCACAGATTTTTCTTTGATTTTGTATGCTTGTCTCTAAACCAGTTTATTCAAACAGATTACTCAACCTATTGTTTATCTAGTCTTCTTTGTAACTAGTTGCTTTGTAAAAGTAATTAAAAGAGACCTCACTCAGGTGCTCTGCTATTTTTGCTGCAAAGTGGTTATGCCATGATGGGGGGCTTTAGGGAGAATTATTGGGTTTTTGGATTAAAGAAGGTCTCCAGTTACAAAAATAATGATCTTGTGGGTGGAGGGAGCCTAGCTAATTCCTTTAGTACTTGTTTATTTTTTCAGAGAAAAATCAGGTGGCTATTGGAGCTGAGAGACCGTCTTGAAGAAAGAGGCTGGTGGGGAGCAGCAGTCGGAGAAGGGAGAGCTGGAACAGTGACAGGAGAATCAGAGTGTCTGGAAAAGGAGGAGTTGAAGTGACAGCCTGAGTAGGGGGGGAATTTGAGAGACAGCTTTGGCATGATCTGTAGTCATAGCTGCCAATGGACAGGCCAACTGGCCGCAGCGGGTAATTGAAGAGGCTTATGGGAAGAATTGCTTGCAAATGAAGAAGTGAGAAGAGTCTAGTGAGGAAGAGGGACTGAGGAAGAACAGGAAGAGACTGCCTAAAAAAAAGGACCTGAGATGTTTGCAGCATGACAGGAATTTTGCAAGTTCTTTGCTCTCACTGCAATTCTGAATGGGCCACCAAATTGCTGCGTAAGTATGAAACGCTTAAAGGGAAAATTAGACTTATGCACTCTATTTCTTTGTGAAGAAGTTCTGAAAGTTTTTAACTTTAAATTAAAAGAGGGTGCTTTTCTGCTTGTCCTTCAAGTCTTGTTTACCCTGGAAGACACTCAGGGTATGCCTACATGGGGATAAAAATCCCCATGACACAGCTGGCCTGGGTCAGCTGACTTGGGCTTGTGATGCTCAGGCTCCAGGGCTGAAAAATTGCTGTGTAGATATTTGGGCTTGGGCTGCAGCCTGAGCTCTGGGACCTTGCAAAGGTAGAGGACAAATTACATTCCGTGTCATGTGAGCTAATTGCCATTAAACCTAGCTTAGGCCACTGTTAATCATTTTAGGTGACATGATGCTGAACATAATTGTTCACAACCATGTTAAAACATGGTACAGTTCTGTGGCATATTCCAGGCTGATATCAGCCATGTTTGCCTGAAGTGCCCCAACTCTATTAGTAAATGTTGATCTTTCCGAGAAGGTTTGTGTTTGCTACTTCCTGAGACAAATGCTAAGCTGCAGAAATGCTAAAATATTCCTCAGTACTATGGAACTTGCTGCAAAATCCACTGTTTGCCACGGGAATGTGATCAAAATGTCATTTCTAGCCCTTATAGTTCTGAAGATTCCTCCAAAAGGTGACCTGAGTACAAACCAATACAGTGGTGCCTTCCTGAGTTTACAGACAGCATGAAACAATAATTCAGAGACGTGTGAACTCCCCCATGAATTTGATAATTCTGAAACTCAAAGATCACAATTTGTGGCCTACTGACAATGTGGGACAGCATAAAATAAACTAAATTAGTATAAAAATAAACTACTGTATTGGGTATATTTCTCATATTCATCTCTAATCCAGTTAAAACTGCCATTTAAAAAACTTATCTGAAACTGCTTTAGAACTGTGACAATTTTTACCAGACTGCCACAGAATCTAGGGACTTTCCAATAGAACGTGGGTTAAGTTTGCTGTGGAGTAACATAGACCCTTGTCTATAGCTACAGTTGAGGTAGCACTTCCATTTGAACTCTCCTATTTTCATTCCCTTATAAATATCTTTTTGTCTGAAAAGTTGCATGTTTAAATTAAGCGCAGAAACAAAATATTTTATAGTGTTTTATACTACTTTTAGTTATTAAAAAACCATCTCAAAGCAAACAGTGAAATGCTGGCTTCATTGAAGTCAATGGTAGCTTGGCCATTGACATCGGTGGAGTCAGGATTTCACACAAGGAGATTTTTTTCCACCTAAAAAATGGTTTAGATTTCCTTTTGCATGATAGCTATGAAAACTACTTATAAAACTTTTTGTGTAATCTTGAATGAGGTGTGTGTTTATATATATGTATGTTAAGAGTATGCACTGTACATAACTCATCAAAAATTCAGCAACGTGCACTAAGACAGGGGTCGGAAATCTACGGTACACGTGCCAAAGGTGGCATGCAAGCCGATTTTTGATGGCACATAGGGCAGGCTGAGCCTGTCGCCGCTCTGGGATTCCTGCTGCTGGCCCCCTACCAGCGGGGTCCTGCCGCTGGTCCCACTCAGCACCTGCTGCTGGCCTGGGGGAAGGAACCCCAGGCTGACAGCGGGCTCAGACCCCGGCAGGCAGGAGCTGGCGGCCGAAACCCCCAGAGCTGGGTCAGGCTGAGCGGCTCAGTCGCTGCTCTGGGGTTCTGGCTGCTGGCCCCTTGCCAGCCGGCGTCCCACACTCCAAAGTCCCACTCAGGACCTGTTGCTGGACTGGGTGAAGGAACCCCAGGCTGGCAGCAGGCTGAGACCCCGTCTGGCAGGAGCCTGCAGCTGAAACCCCAGAGCGGCGGCAGCAGGCTGAGCCGCTCAGTCGCTGCTCTGGGGTTCTGACTGCTGGCCCCTTGCCAACTGGGGTCCCCACCGCAGCCCCACTCACCTTGCTTCCAGCTGGAGTTCCAACGCAGGCCCCCTGCCAGATAGGGTCCAGGCCTCCGGCCCTGCTCAGCCCTACCAGCCGCCAGCTCCACTCACCTCAGCTGCTGATCTAGGGTTCCAACTGGTTAACAACTGATCACTCAGAAGCCTGTGTGCAGCTTAAAGTATCCAAATACGTGCCAGACATTGGAAAACTCAGCAAGGAAAAGCAAGGGCAAGGATCACACTAAACTGATAAGAGCTGCATTTTAATTTAATTTTAAATAAAGCTTCTGAAACATTTTGAAAACCTTGTTTACTTTACATATAACAGTAGTTTGGTTATATATTATAGACTTATAGAGAGACCTTCTAAAAAACATTAAAATGTATTACCGGCACGCGAAGCCTTAAATTAGAGTGTATACATGAAGACTCGGCACACCACTCCTGAAAGGTTGCCGACCCCTGCACTAAGATATGTGTCTTAGGGCATTTGTAGGAGCATTTTTCATAAATGCATATCCAAATAACCACACCTGGTGTGTATGAAATCTAATACTCTTATCTATTAAAACTTGCATTAATGTAATGTCAAGACTGAGTCTTCAATTGCTTATGTTAAAACATTAAAAAATTAAGATTATTGTGTATGCTTGGATTACTCAAAGTTAATCATTACTTTAACAGATAATTTCATAGCAACTAAGCCATTGTTTATCAGATATTATTTAGCATTTATATAGGCCCTGATCCAGGAAAGCCCTTATGCACATACTTAACTTTGAGCACATGGCAATAGCAGTCTTCAGGCACTTTAAGTACATGCTTAAATACCTTGCTGTACCTGGCCCCTGATCTTACATCTTCAAAGCACTTCAGGAACACAAACTAATAGATCCTGACTTTACCCCTGTGAGTTATATAGGTACAAATTACTATACTTTTAGAGATGGGGAAACAGATACAGAGAAGAACTGAGTTCCTGGATGCCAGTCCCCTGATTGGATCAGTAGACCATGCTTCTCTCTAATTTAAGGAACTGCACTTTTTCCTGTATAAGCATAGATGCACGTGTTGTATGAAAATGTAATGAAACCCTATTGCCTAATATTTGAAAGCATTTAATAGGTACATAACTTTTAACTCTACTGAAATATATTGTGCACAGAGAACTTGTATGGCAGCACAAGGAATAAAGTAATTTACAAAAAGCTATTTATATTGAGAAAGCTGGTGTATGTGCTATTGTGTATATATATGGCATCAGGTGGACTGGGCCCCAAGAGGGAACTGGTTCAGGCCGCTTGAACCTCATTAATAGACTCTGGAGACGGCATCTGGTCTCTGTAAAGAGCCAGGGAGGAACAGGAACCAGGAAGAAGAAGTTGTAGCAGAATGAAGCTGCTGAGAGTTAGTAAGGTCCTCCAGGCTGCAGTGCATAGAAAGTTTCATGAGAGTCTCAGACTTCAGGAACAAAAAAATTCCCACCAGGTAGGTCTGGGAGGTCTAGGCCTGCCAAAAACAGGGAAGAACCAGAGTGAAGCTGGAGCTTGAATTAGATTATCTCCTGGGAGAAACCCCAGGACTGAGGTTGAGATGGCAGGGGGAAAAGACTTCAGCCATGGAGGGCTGGGAGTCACTTACCAAAAGCAAGGGAAGACCACAGGCAGGAAGGCCTGGCAGTGATGCATGGGAGAGGAGGCTTCTCTCCTGGGAGAAGCCCCAGGATTGAATGTGTAGAATTGGTTATAAATAAATTAGGCCCCAAAGGGAATGTTCTATAGACTCTGGACTAGCAGAGTTTATTTAAGGAGCCCTGAAGAAGAGGGTAGCTGATGCAGGGTATGGCAGAGCCACCCCTGGCTATGAGGAGGTGCTGGGAGGCAACTGACTCTGTTGTATTGCACTAGATTGTTAGAGGATCCTTAGCTCTGACTTTTTGTCTGTCTTGTGACTTAAAATTTCAGCCTTCACACTTCATTAAGATTTTTCTCCTCAGCATATAATATAGATCAGCCTAGTAAATGGTTATAAAATCCACTTGGACTGTGAGAGGATCCCAATTTTTGGATTCTAAAGATATGCCTGCCTTAGGTGGGAGCCCAAACTCCCAAGTCTACTCCAGAATAGGATCTACGAATTCATTATTCTTCCCCTCAATCTGGCCCACTTTGCATCATTTTCTGTTGCCTATTTAAAGAGCACAGCTGCAGCTGCCATCTTGTTTGTGTGTATATGTGTGTGAGAGAGAGACATAGGTTTTCAGGAGGCATAGCTAAGATGAACAGCTCTCTAGAGGTAGAGTTTCAAAGTGAATAGAGAGAAAACCATTCTAAGAGTCTCATGAGCCATGGTTGCCTGCCTTAATGGTCCCTGTGACCTTGTCTTCACTAGCATTTTTTGTAAAATCTCCCACTATTGCAGCTCCACTGGAATGGCAAAGGTGGGAACACTTGTGTAGACAGGCTGGTGTTTTAGGACTGAATTACCTGTGTAACTTTAAAAATGTCAATGGGACTAAGAATATGCTTAAATACCCTGCTAAACTGGGATCCTAGTCACTTTTTAATTGAGATAAGATTAGATGACTTGGTGGTTAAAATGCTGAGAGCCTGTCTACATTAGCACTCCCACTTCTGGAAGTGCAAAAGTGAGAGATTTAAGAAAAATTATGTAGACAAGGACTCAGAATTGTCCATATTAATTATATTGCATTTTGTGGCCACCTGCTATGGCCAGAAAAATAGCAGCTCCTTTATGGCCATTATCAACTAACTGTACTGTAAGTGATTGTGACTTTAGTTTGTGTGGAAAAGAACAGGATTAGCCAGGCAGAGTGTTGGTATTCTTATGTTCAGCTTTGAAAAGGTTTGTAATAATAGTTTGTCCTTGCCACTGACTGAGATACTGTTCCTTTATAGTAAGATAAATGAATTTTGCCATATAATTTAGCACTTATGAAGTGCTTTTAAGTAATAGATTTTAAAGTACTTCACAAAGGTAGAAAAGCATTATTAGTCCCCATTTCCTGGGGAAGCTGAGGCAGACAGTGTCTACATGACTTGTCCAATGTCTTATGCAGCAGGGCATGGAAACCAAGTCTCCTGACTTCATGAGTGATCTATCTTTAAGTGAAATGCTCTGGTTGCGTGGTTCTCTTTGTCCTCCTAATTACAGCACAAGTATGCTACTTATTCCATAAGTACAATGGCATGGAACCTCATCTTTCCCCATTTTCTTTTTCTTGTAGACAGTCTGCCATCTAAATCAGCAAAAGACAGAAGTGAATTGGGAATTCAGGGTTACACACTCAGGATCAAAGGACTGCAACTTTAAACTTGTCTCTTGGCAAACCATGTTTAGTCCTTTCCCTAATCACTGAGGAAGAATGAGGTTAGCCTGTTGTTCACTGGGGATCATGTCACACATTTCATTTTGACACCCACCTCTGAACAATTAGCCCCATCACTACTGTGATGGCATACAGTCTGCTGTCTTTTGCCATAATATCAGCCAGCTAAAAATCCTGCTCCTTCCAAGTCCCTAAGAATTTAATCTTGCTCTGCAGCAGAAGGAGATGGTGTCCCAGTATCTTCTCCTCTGTGCAATGATTGTCTTTGCTGAATAAAATGAGAAGTTAGACTTCTTGGAGGAGGAATCGAAGGTATGGGAAGTGGATGAAATGTCTGTTGTACTGAAAAACTTTACATGAAGACATCAGTAATGTGTTGTTTTTTTATAAAGCATAGTGTGTTTTATAAGAACTTGTTAAAATTCACCAACCGTTTTAAAAAACTTCATGCACATTTCCAGTGGTGCTAATTGTTGCTGAAATGTTTTATGAAAATTGGGAAGAAATTAAAATGCATTATTAATTATCAAGCCGGTAAAATAAAATGTAATGAAGAAGGTGAAACTGAAACAAAGTGCAACTGTTAAATATATACATACACCTCTACCTCAATATAACACGACCTGATATAACATGAATTCGGATATAACGTGGTAAAGCAGTGCTCTGGGGGAGGGGAGGGGTTCTGCGCACTCCGGCGGATCAAAGCAAATTCAATATAATGCGGTTTCACCTATAACGCGGTAAGATTTTTTGGCTCTCGAGGACAACGTTATATCAGGGTAGAGGTGTATCATAGCTTTAATAAATGACGGTATATGGCCACAGGAAGGCAGCAAAGCCTGAGGAATGATAAGGGTATGCTGTATTTTAAACCAGATAGAGTAAATGTGGTCTATAGAGGAAGCCCATGACTGCCCTACAGCTGGTTGCAATTTTTAGTGTCCATTTCTGATTAAACATTTTTTAGTTGATCAAAAAACCTAAATTTTAGCTGGGCAAAATTTTCCATGTGAACTATCAAAAACTTGCCGTGGGTTGGTTTTTTTTTTGGACATTTCAACCCTCGCCCACACACAAAAAAATTGGTAGAGAGTCTTTGGCTAAAACAATTTTGTTTTGTATCAGTTGTTGTCATGGGAATTTATTTCCCCTAATCAGCTCTAGGCTCCCCATAATTCTTAAAATAGAGATGGGGCCTGAGGAGACCTGAGGTCCCAGTTTGCAATGTTCCACTTTGATCCAAGTAGCCAGGATATTTGGACTAAGAGCATCATCTGTGGGGATATATTTTATTACCCCCTCTGACCTGAGCAGCTAGTCAGAGTTCAAGGCCCCGGGGATGTTGAAGTCTGGCATTACAAGGAATGTAGAAACTCCTGCTTCTCTGAATGCTGAAGGAATCAAAGGCAAAAGGACTAGTTCCTTAGTTTATAGACCCAAGATGCTTCTCAGCCAATGCCCCAACCCGGAACCTCTATAGATTTTTCACAAGGTCATCCCATGGTTACAGGTTTCTGCTTAGTTTTTTTCAGGCTTTCTCTGTGTGTCTTCCCTCACGTATACTTATCTAAAACAATACTTGGCAACTTTCCCTACCTCCCCAGGCCACATTGTCCAAAACTCCTGGGCAGCTCTTAGGTGGAGATTGTGATTAATTTATCCTTAGCTATGTTAAATTGGGGGTACACTGACATCCGTCAATCTCAGTGACTCAACCAATAAGAAGGTTTCATCCAGCTCATAACATTTCTATAGGGTGCATCTGTGTATTTAAGACAGGACAGCTACAATCTATTCCATTTTTTGTCTTCAGCTCTTGAATAGTTGTGTCTGCAGCCCTTGGTGTGACGAAGTTTGGGCATTTCTGCTTTAAATAGATAGTAGTAACTGACTGCAATGATACTAGTGTAACCAAGGACTACTCAAGTAAATGTGTTTGAAGGATCAGGCTCAGTGCTTCTAAAAATGTAATAACTGTTTTTATAGGTGTTCCTTAAAACTGAAATGTGACTAGAACTTAATTGGGAGACTAGACACACTTTCTTTGTAAAGTGTAACACACAAGGCTAGAGTCTTACTTATAATCCACAATACATAGCCCCAGAAAGCAGAATAATAAAAACTCAAAGCAACGTCTGCATTAAACAGTGTTTTTTAAAGGGAACTGCTTTTCTACAGAAGGCTCACTGGATAAGATAGGCCTCAAAATGAAGTCTTGATTTGACAAAAGAATCAAAAGTTTTAGCCTTTCAGTTAGTCATATAATCCTATCCCAAAATCAGTATACCAGGAGAGTATGTCATACACTGTATGGTATAAATTATATTTGGGAGCTTCCCCAGATGTTAGTCTTTGTCCGAGTACGTATACATTTATAAATCTTTCAGCAAACTCAGCCAAATGCAAAATCTTTCACTAAGTGAGGGAATTCACAGTTGGATTGCAGCCCCTTTACAATGGTTGTGTTGCTAAGGAGCCCTGGTGGAAGAGAGGAGATCTGGGATCCAAAGAGGGAGGTCATGTGCTTCTTGAAGATCCTGGGGAATCAGTGACATTTGGGGGCTGCCACTGAACCTGCCTCCACAGGAGGAAGCCTGGAGACCTTGTCCCCTGCAGTTTTTCCAGAAGTGTTTTTTCTCCCCACATAATAGTGACTAGTGTGTGCCATCTACTGGGTGTAATCTGAACTGTCCAACTAACTGCCAAAGAGGATTCTGCTCTAGTTACAGTAAGAACTGGTGGTTATGGATCTGAATTCTATTCCCAAAGTCACTGTGGCTTTATATGTAGAAATGTGTCAACCAGAAAGTTCTAGGTGGTCACAAGCTTTGTGGTGGCCACAATATAGTTACTAATTAACTGGATTTTAAAAAAATATTATTTTTTTAGACTCATCCATGACATTATTTATTCAGTATACTTGTGTGTCACTCAATATATAAGTATTAAGTTACCTGCCCCCTAGAGCTTACTATCTTAATTGGAAAGGTGGCTTATCAACAAATGATCAACAAACTATGGGTTTTAGTGTAGCTTTAAGAAGACTCAACAGAGGAAGGGGAAGGGAATAGTTTTTGGAAGAACATTTTTTTTTAAACTGATCACTTAGTAGTTCTGTTTCATATTTTTCTTTCTTTGATACCAGCTAGAGGAGAGATCATTAGAATAGAGATTAGTAGTAGAGCGCTAACCAAAAGTAGTTAATTTTGAGGAGGGATTTGAAGGTTACTTGGCTCACTGAGAGATGGGGGCTATTCAAAGAAGAAAGAAGGGAAAAGTGGGGGCACAGCCAGATATGAAAAGTAAATAAAAGAGAACAAGAGCAAAGATGGGAGCGTGGCGGAGGTGTACATATGATCTTGAATATAAAGATGAAAAATCTGAATTTGATGCAACAAGAAACAGAAAGTGACTGAAGTGACATTTTCATAGATATTTGAAAATCAGCATTTTGTTTAGTATGAGAAGAGAGGCAATGAAGCCATAATGGAGTAGGTTGAAGAGGCTCTTATTCTGTTTCCAGTTAAAAGTATTGACTCCTGCTTTTCACAGGATAAGCACATTGGCATAGTTTCAGTTGTTTGTTGTCTCTCATAACTGGTCCCTTAAATGAAACTGAGCCCTGCTCTCCTGTCCCAGTCCAAGTGCATGTTGATTGGTGAAATGGGGAAGGCAGGGCTGTCTTTGGGACTTACAAATGAGAGCGAGCCCAAATGCAAGGGAAAGTCCAGAACTTAAGAGTCTAGAGAGAGGGTCAGAGTTCAGAAACAGAGCTGGGATGAGAGCTTCAGGGAGCAGATGCCCTGAAGAAGGTAGTGGTGAGAGTACCCTAGTTGAGCAGTGGAGCCAAATCAGGCTGGTGAAAGCAGAAGGCAGTCAAGAGGTCACCTACAAATTTCCCCAGGCCAGAGAGCCATGGCCAGAGAGGGCAGAAGGCTGAGAGCAGCAGAGAAAAATGCCTGCTATCTCTCTCAGCCAGCGAGATGAAGCTAGAGATCCCCAGGGGCTGAAGGCTGGGTGATAATGATGAGATTGGGATGAGCCTGCTAATGTCTCCTGGCAAGAGATAGCACCAATCCTGAGAATGAAGCAGGGCATAGATGCACCCCAGCTAGCGGGGATGGGGTGAGATGTGGTGGGAGATGCAGCACTGCATCTGAGAGTCTAGGTGGGATGAGATATTGGGACTGTACCAGAGAGCTGGGGCATAGTGAGAAATGGCAGAGCTATATTTGATTTGTTTCTAGACTGTTGGGCCTTGAATGTAGTGTTTGAATATTGCTGGGAAATTGTGGACTATGGTTGTGAGACTCTCTTAATTAACCTCTCAATGGGTTATTTATGTTTGGAAAGCTTGTATGGAGTTACTGAGGCCTCTGGAAGAGGGAAATAGAGGCTGGGGCTGCTGGCAGGATCACCCTGAGGCCATGAGGGGGCACCCTGTAAGCCACTGTCCTGTGACTGGTCTCTATCTAGGTGTATTCTCTTGTCCTCAGGATTGTTGAGACATCATCATTCTTGTTACCACTCAGGGCTTTCCTCACACAGCCTCTACACCTGTCATATCCAATTATGTGTTATAAATAGCTCATTCCTTGAAACCATAATTTGTCCATATATTTTGCAGCTTAATCTGGTTAACCCAAGAATTGTATTAAAAACAAAACATCCCACCACATCAGTTTTTTGTTAACACGAGTATTTGTCTTTTCAGAACCAAGATTTGGAAGGGACACTATGTATTTAAAAGCATTGAACTCCTCTCACTCAGGCACAAGGAAGACTTCCTCAACCATTTCAGCCAAAGGGTAGTAAAAAGTATATGCTTTAGATCATCCTCAGCAAGAAGCACCAGCTGTACATTTGCTGATAATGAATATCTAAAAAGTAGAATTGATGAGATGAGAAAATTATGACCCTAGGGCCATCAATGGATCCTCATAAAATCAAAGACCCACACTGGAAAGAGAAAATGTTCTGGTAATTTGCCATTCACGACTCTTATGAATTTGTGTACCATTGAATGGCTGCAAAATGCCCCATAGTAATGTAGTAAGTTCAGTACAAGCAAAATTCACTCTCAGCATAAAGACATCCGAGCAGTTTAAGAATGACACACCTTCTTGGCATGATACGTGTTAATCTTTTGAGGCTTCCACTGCAGAAGTGGAACTCAAACTCTGTGGTAGGGAATGGATGCACAAGGGGCACATTTTCACATTAAAGAAGCTATTCCTTATGAGCAAATACTTTGGAGTCTTAGTATGGTGGAGGAAACAGTGGGTAATGGGATCAATGCTATAGTCGTTTATAAGTTTTGTATCACTGCTGTGCTATACTGTGAGAAAGCTGTATGCAAGAAAAGTCAGGAAATGTTTTCATGAGCTCTTCTACCACTGGCGTGTAAAGGAAGTACAGAAAGGGAAATAATAACCTAGTTATGAGGGAAGCGCAGCTACCTTTTAGCAGTTATTTTTTCTCTTCTGACTAATCACTTCTCTTTCAAATCCTGCCTAGGATGCTTATTACTCAGCATAGCACATCCTTGTAAGGACAGATAAGAACAATGATAATATCAGTCCGTCTTTTTTTAGTTATATCCTCTGTCAATCATAATATGATTTCTTATTAGAACAGAAGGGGAAAACATTATTTAAGATGCGTAAACATCAACTTGGCATGTGTGGAATTAACCCAAGAATAATCTTTAGAGTGAAATATGCATGTGTGTAGATTAATTAAGAGCCATATTCTAGATCTTTGTGCAAAGTCTGGGTTTTGTGCAGAGGAACTTCATGGGGAGCCAGAGTTGGGTGAGGGTACTGTCATAAACAGATACGTAAGAGTTAATAGAACAGAAGTACTTCATATCTCTTTTGCCTGTAAAGGGTTAACAAGATCAGTGAGCCTGACTGT
>NC_133770.1:216505077-216525340 GCF_003597395.2 Chelonoidis abingdonii
CTGGCATCGTGGTCCAAATGGGTGAAAACCTTGCACGGTTGGATAACTGCCTTGAATGATAGGATCATAGGGAGCTCCTATCCCTTCCTAGGAGGTTCCCAGTTAATTAGGGCAGAGAAGGCAAACTCTTTCCTGTCAGTGATGCTCTTCTAATGCCACATGTCAGGATATTGTCCCACTAGAAGCTTGCAGATATCCTCCCTAGGATTGGCATATTGCTTCTGTCGGAGGAAGGGGCAAAATACTTGGTGTGGGAGGGGATCTGGCAGTCGGACTGTGCTGGAGTCTCCATCAGTGCTGTATCGTGCTTTTCTGATTTCTCCTCCTCCCAGTGATTGTCCCCTCAAAGCATTGCATGGCTCTGGTGATTACTGGCTCTTTCTGCCTTTCTCTGCAGTTGAATGGATTATATTTAAGCTTGGCTGCCAAACAGTCTGCACTTCTCATTTATATTACCACAGATGCATTCTGAGCAAGCGAGGAGGTTGGTGTGTGTTATGAATTTTCCCCAGTTTGGCTTGCGGATCTCTATTAGTCCATTTTCCCAAACTCTTCCACTGCCTCCCCTGTGGTTCCACCCTCATTCGCACATGCGTTTTGTCTGATGACTTCAGGCATTTAGTAGGCAGGCTAGGCAGATCGTGACTACACTCAGCGACTTCCGCATTGTGAGGCTCCAATAACGTCGACGCCTATGCCAATCCCTAGAGCATAATAACTACTTGCTTTATAGTATGACTCATGCAATAAGACTCCGCCTTTGGCGCCTGTTATGTAGGTGTGAGGATATTCCTCTGGAGATAACCTTTCGTGTGGACATAGATAGATTGCGTGTAGAGACATCCTCCTTACTTTTATCACACTAGGTGGCCATACAGAGCCTCTTCTACAATGGAGCAGATATTAGTAATGTTGAAGACTTGATATGGTACTATACTGGAAGAGCTACTCCGCACCTATGGCCAAATTAATGAAGGGCTTGTGGCGGTAACTGTAGGCAGGATCTCCAATCCTCAGTCGTGCAGAGCCGTGAGGTTGAACGCCCTAGGGAATCAGAGCGCTACTGTATCCATGGAAATCAGGTACTCATATCCGGTGAGTGTGGTGATAAATGCTAACCCTTCAGGAGGCAGTTCTCCTCGATCGATCTATATCTGCCGACATCTCCACTTAACTCAGTGTGGACCACTCAAGTGCCCAGACAGACTTTATTGCCTCCCACAGCATCTCTACCCTCTGTATATGGCCCTCTCAAGGATTAATCACAATCCTGGATTAGCGGGCCAGCTCAAACCACTGAGCTATACCCCCTGGATCTCGAGTGTTTTAATCAAGGTCTGATGCTAGTTAGGGAAGGGTGGGAGCCCACTGCCTCAAAGCAGTTATAGGTCGAGTCTTTGACAAGCAAATATCTGTGCTGAGGTCATAACCTAGACTCTGCTATGCAATCAAATGTCCAGCATGGCAGGAGAGCCCAAAGATGGATGGCTAAAGTCAGGCCCATGGAGCCAGGTTCAGCCTTGTGGAGCTCTTGCTGTACCCTGCATGCTTTCCACCATACAGAGCTCAGATCACACTTCCACCATACACTCTTGATCCAGGGGTGTAGCCATTTTGGTGCCTGACTGTTCTTTCTCTCATGAAAAGATGAGGCCACGTGCGTATTTGCTCTCTAATGCAATTCAGTCAGCTCTGTAGCTTCTATTAAGTTTTCCATGTTTGGCCAAATTTGGTGATCCTCTGCACAAGGGATCCACTGTAAAATCAGAGGCTTAAGGTGCGTTTTAAGCACCAGTGGATGGTGCCCATGAGAGCCCACTTTCTCTTCATGCTGAACCAGCTAGATCAGGCCAACCCCCAAGCATCTGTCATTTCAGGAAGAGTTGAAGGTGATCAGCTGTGAATCTGGGCAGTGTTGCACAGTAGTGCTGTATTGTGCAGTCGGTAACAGTAAAAGACAGGTTGTACAGTGCTGATGGAAAGCCTGAATGAGGCCCAGGAGTGGACTGGGGAAGGGTAGCTGCCTTTCTCACTAGGGTGGGCACTATCCTGAGGATGGTTGGATTACTTAGCAGGGGACTGTAGTGGTGAAAAGGGGTGTTCTAGTCCTGTCTCAAGGATTTCTGTTGTCTGTGACAGTGCCGCTTCTTGAGTGACAGTCGTACTCTGCATCTCCCAATTCCTAACGTGATGAAGTTGGAATTTGTCCTCGGGGAGTGGAACTAAATGGCTGAGTGAGTGTTTGAATAAACTGTGCCTGAAAGAGTTACACTCCCCCACTTTTCTAACTGGCTGAATGATGCTGTGAAGGGCTGCAACATCTCTATTAGCATTAAAGCTCCCCAAGAGGAGGCGTCACACAACTACTCCATGGAGACTCACCTTTAATATGAGCAGGTGCTCTTTAATTTTAACTGGGCTTTCAATTAAAACTACAGAGCTGCACTTAGTTTCTGTTAATGGTTTGGCAGTACGCTGTAGACCCTGCTCTCTGAAAGTACACGCACTTGGCCATCTATTCCCCCCCCGCCCCATCCTCATTGCCTGTGAATATTAACTCCGCTCTTCTTTCAGCTGCCACGCTTTTCTTTCAAAGGTTTAATCATTTTTACTCAGAGGTGTGTAAAGAAGAATCTCTCCTCTCTATGTGAAAATGAGACTTGGAATGAGTTTGTCAGCAGAATGGTCTTTTCCCTTCCTTCTGGTTCTCTTTTTCTCTCTTTTTTTTTCCCATGCTTTTCAGTGACTCCAGCTCCCTGATTTTTTATTGAATTAGTCAGTCAGACAGGCTGATGACAGTTCAATTATTAACAATGCGTCTACTTAAGTCGTGAATATTCACTCGCTCTATGTCTCCGTGAAAGGGCGACTAATATGGCGATGCGCATTAATATGTGCGAGCTGATATAATCTGATGTACCAACCCAAGCTGAGAGTTGTTATATAACCAGCATGACCAAACTATGGCCACATCTCCATCCATCATCCGTGCGTATGCTTCTTGTTTGTTCGAGCTCATTGATAAACTTTCATCAAGAACCTTAAGAGTATGTTGAGTAGAACTGGCGAACACATACATTCATAGCTGCTCGTATTTACTATAGTGCGCACAATCTGTTAGAGGCTCCTGCTCAACTCTAAGGCACAAGGAAGGCTCCTCCAAGTGCCAGTTCAGCATATAAAGACGCGTTAAGTGCTCAAACAAGTATAGTTCTCTAGATCCAATGCCTCACGCACTTATCGGACAACGTCTCACCACCATGTCTGTGGATTCTATGCATGGCTCGATATACTTAAGTAGAAATATCGGTACAATAGGCGTAAAGATAGGTGAATAGATGAGTGAAGGACTTCCCTGCTACTGAGCAAATGAGGCGACACATAGCAAGGAGTGTTGTAATGCGCGTCAATAAAATGCTTAGGTACCGCGCACGCTGTTGAACTGGACGAATAAGTTCGCTATCCTCGTAATTCTGCTCTCGCGATCGGTTGCGCTATAGTCATCTGTGCTTCTCCTTGGCTCCTACTTGCAGATGGCTGCGAAAAGTCGTCGCGCTTCTATCTTCCCAAGTCTCGGCTGGATTTAGTTACAGTGTCGAAGTTATCTCTATACGCAAACTAGATCTCACTCTCATGACGATAAAGACATCCAGAATCGGATGTCAAGGGCACATGTATACACCATCTCGTTCCTCTGCGTCATGATAGCTAGATATGAACTACTGTTCTGTCGCTCCAGAGGATACGTGCCCGAGAGCCTGAGATCTCTAAGAAAACTTCACCTTTGTGTCGGAAGGCGCTGATGGATAGGCCTGCTCGCGGAGAGACTTACTTCTCTCCATCCATGTATAACCAAGAAATCTATTACTTCGAAAGACAACAAAATACTGTGAATGGGCCGTCTTAGTATGCGCGGAACCAGTGGTGATACACATGGAACTCAGGCACATTTCGACTCTTCTAGCTCGCGTGAGGTAAGAGCTCTCTTGTGGTCTCACTGTCTTGCGTGCTGGATAAGCTGTTAGAGTCACTAGAGCGTGGTATGCTAAGTAGATAGCTCGCGAGGAGTGTGATATATCATGGAAGACGCTGCTTATGCTTAAGCCCAAGTGGCGTGTAAAGTTGAGTAGTAGAGGCAGGAAACAAAGGCTTACTGTCCTAAGTGAAGTCGCTAGTTATAGTGCCATGCGCCTACACTCGTCCAGCGAGACTCACTATATCTAGCCGCCTCTCTCTCTTCCTATCTAACTAGGGAATCAGCTTCTGCTTTCTATCTATGCGATGCCATGAGAGTGTGCTGGAGTTATCTCGAGTGCATAATCAGCCAAATCGCTGCGACAGCATTGTAAGAAACACAGCATACGCGATCAATGAACTAGGAAGCATGAACTATATCAGTCCAGTCGTCCGTCTGATATCTTTAATAATCATACCCTCTCTGTCTAACTCCATAATATGATTGTCTATATTCCTGAGCACCCATCAGGCCGCGAAAAAAAGACGATATATTGTTAAGATGTCTGTCACTATCACCATTATAAGGAACATGTGAGACTAGAGAAATTCAACTGCACACAAAGGTATCTGACAGGAGAAGTCAGTGTGTAGATTTGTGCTGAAGACAAGAAGTGTTCAGTGTTGTAATGTACTGAAGCTAGAGCGAGGTGTCAGACGATCATTCTAGTGAATGTCTAGGATTGTTGTCAGCTATAGTCTCTGAGGGTTTGGGTGCACGAATTGCTAATCTCTCATATCTCAGCGGTGTAGTGAGCATCGCCAGAGTGTTTTGTAGTGTGCAGTAAGACTGTGCAGGTAACTATTCCAGACTCTCAGACAAGATTAGGGCTGAGATGATCTCTCCCTAGGCTCAAGAGATCGAGACCAGTATGTGCTGTGTCATAGTCTCTGTGGTCCTACGTAAGCAATGTGACGTTGCTTCTAGAAGAATCCATGATCACCGTGAGCCATGTGACTGCTGACCTGACACACTCAGAGAACGCAAACTCTCTAGGGTGAACCAGCAAGAGATCTACTTTCTAACTTACCCTACTTGTGCAGCGGCATAGCATTATGTGCATCCGTTGCTCCGCTCGTGTTAAGATACTCTTGTGGGTAGTGTCTGTTCTCTTCGTGAGAGTTCGTGAGGTGTAAAGTGACCAGATTGCTGCGAAAAACCTATGGGAGTTATTCTCTTCCATTCAGGCTCCTATTTATATGTTCACGCCCGAAATAATCGTAGAACGTGCATGAGGAATCTAAGCATAGGCGCAGCTCCCGGCTTATGTTTGTTTCTCCTATTATGCAAATGTGCTCATTTGGCTGAAGCTGATGTTCAGGTGGTGTGTTTTGCTGAATATGATTTTATTTGTACTTTGTATACTTTAGGCTGGGAGGTTGTATTCCAGTGTCTATAGCTGAAAGACCCTGTACCTATTCTCATTTTAAAATTTGCAATAGATAATTTTTACTGTTTTTTCTTTGATTAAGAAGGCTTTTCCCTGGTTTAGAACCTGTATTGTTGTTTTATTTTCGGTGTGAGACCCCAGTGACTGGGTCTGGGTCCACCAGGGAATTGGTGGGAGAAGAAAAGGAGGGAAAGGGGAGGAAGGTTAATTTCTCTCGTGTGTAGGAATACTTTCTCTCTCAGGGAGAGTCTGGGAGGGGAAAGAGAAGGAGGAGGGAAGGAATTTTTCCTCTCTATTTTTAGATTCAAGGAGTTGAAATCACAGTGATCTTCCAGGTAACCCAGGGATTTTGAAGCCTGGGAGAGGCAACGGTGGGGGAAAGGGTTTAATTTCCTTGTGATAAAGATTCCAGAGGGTCTGGGTCTTGGGGGTCGCATCCTGGTTTTCTTCCCTGGGCAGGTTTTGGGGGGACCAGAGTGTACCAGGCACTGGAATTCCTGGTTGGTGGCAGCGCTACAAGTACTAAGCTGGTAATTGAGCTTAGAGGAATTCATGCTGGTACCCCATCTTTTGGACGCTAAGGTTCAGGGTGGGGAATTGTACCATGACAGGTACATACTCCTTTTCCCCCCAGTGTTGGAACCATTAGCATAGCTACTATGATAGCTTCTGGGTTGCAGTAGTGCCTGCTGCATCCCCACCTACCTTGGAGCTTACAGAGGCACTAGCTCCATTGCCTTCTCTGTCCTGCCACTCCTCCAACACACACACAGTTCCACCTTCTGCACTGCTGGGCCTGGTCTTACACTGAGTGTGTGTGGGGGTCTGTCGATCTAAGATATGCAACTTCAGCTACAAGAATAGCGTAGCTGAAGTCGACGTATCTTAGATCGACTTAGAATCACTTACTTCATGTCCTCGCAGAGCGGGATCAACAGCTGCCGCTCCCCCGTTGACTTTGCTTCCACCTCTCGCCGAGCTGGAGTTCAGCAGTCGACGAGAGAGCGATCAGGGATCGATTTATCGTGTCTACACTACACACGATAAATCAATCCCCAAAAGACTGATCGCTACCCGCCGATCTGGCGGGTAGTGTGGACATACCCTTGTAGAGCTAGATCTCCATAGTGAGCATGGAAAACGTAGAATTCTGTCAGACCACACCTCAGTCTACTTTGACTGCATAATGGAACTGCAGCGTTCCATTGCCTTTGGAGATTTGGCCCCAAATATGCATGGAAATTCTGATAGGTGTTCAACATTAAGGCTGTGGTGAAGTGTTCCTGCTATTTGGAAGCACGGGGTCCTATGGCAAACAAAGCTAGTGAACTTGTTATCTAGTGGATTGTCATGCTCTTCGTTGCCTATTAGACTTGTCATAAAATGTGAGTAAAAAAAAATAAATGGATCCACCAAGCTCACGAAATGTAAACATTTCCTGAGCTTGTAATCAAGCAGATGTGAAAAAATTAATCTTTGCATAGTGATGATCTCATATAATCTTAATCTTTTCTCTGTTTTAATCTTGCTTTGAACATGAGTTTCATGGTATGGAGGGCAAATGTGAGATCGAAGCCATTAAATGTCTGGAAGAAACGCTCACAAGGGGGAAGCAATATGTTTTGTATTTCTGACCCCAATATTGTGATACAAATACCTACACAAAAGGCAATTCCTATATTTGCGTGCTGTGATATTAAAGGAGAGTGGGTCTTCATAGCCTACATTTCCTTAATGGAGTTTGTCAAACTCATCCAATTAAATCCTTAGTTCCCAAGCCCCCATTTCTGATGTAGCTACACTTGACTCTCTATATCACCAGCATTCCTTACATTACGTCTTGCACAGGTGTCTTCTCCTTTTCTCTGCCTCTCTCTCAAAGCTATTATTTCTCCTTCTCTCTCTGTCTTTGCAGTTTTTTCGCCTTTTTTCCAGCTCTCTCTCTGTTCTCTTTTCCTTCTTTCCCTCTCTTTCATTCACCTCTGATCTCTCCACTTATTTCATTTTCCCAGTTTCACTCTGCTTTTTCTCTCTCTCAAAGGATACTTGACAACATGTAAACATTTTTGCCAGGAACAGTCCTTCTTAATAAGTAGGGTTCTGCTGCCATTAATCAACTCCCCCCCCCCCCCTCCTTGCCCTGAGCCCCTTCCTGTACACTGCACCCCCTCCCACACTCCACCCCCCCGCCTGCAGCCAGTGGATAGATTGATGGGCATGTTGAGGAATTTTAGGTTATTTTGTTTTTAGAAGGTGAGAATCAAATTGCCCCAGGCAGTTGGCTGATTTAAAAAATCATCCCTTGAAAACAATGTTGTTCCCTCCCACAGCTCACCATTCTCCCCCCATGGTTTACCTATCCTCTCACTACCGTGACATTTACTTGCAGGGACAGTGAATGCTTTCCTCTTGACGGTGCCCTACCCTCTTCCCCTGCTCCTCCCTCCAGTGCCCATATCTGAAATGCCTTCCATGCACTGGCTGAAATGAGTATAGCTGTAGGGGCAGATGCTGGCAGGGTCGAAGCTGGCTGCCATGGTCACAAAACCATGTGAATCCTCTTCTAACAAAATGGGGGGAAGCTTAATAATATGCAGTAGCAGAGGTGTGCATGGCACCACTGTTATTAGGTATGTGTACTGGCTAGAGGCCCCGCTTTGGGAACGAGGCCTTTTACTACCCGCAGCACATGAAAAGCTCCACAGAGAGCAGTGGATAATACTGCATCAAAGGGGTTGTGGTGGTGCCCAGCCTGCCAATGTACCGAAGCCAGGGCGGTCCATGCGCCCACAACGCCGTGTGCAATGCTCAACTCCTCTCCCTAGGTGGCGCTGATGAGCGACACACTCCTGCGTGGCACCATTCTTTCATGCACAGGGCCCTCAGATGCGCATGCGTCAAGAGCGGCAGGCGGCAGCGCATGCGCCGTGTGTGTTCCTGGCCAGAGGATGAGGCGGCGATGGTGGTCTCACTATCTCCCCGCCCCCCGGCTCCCGGCCGCCGAGGTGCCCGGATGTAGCGGATGAGGCAGCGTCAGGCTCGCTCCAGTCCCCAGGACGTGTAGGTGGCTGGCGAGCGGCTCGAGCCGGGTGCGCCGGAGCCTGCGCGAGCCGCATCCTCGCCCCGCAGAGCGACCGGCCCCGGCCAAGCGGAGAGGCCCCGCTCCCCTCCCCCAGTGCAGCCCCCGCGGAGACGCCCCCCGTGGCCGGGCCTCCCGCCGGGCCCTCGCATCCTTCCAGTAGGCCCGTGCGCGAGGGGCGTCCCCGGCATGAGCGGCGCCCGGAACAACCGCGTGATGGTGGAGGGGGTCGGGGCCCGGGTGGTGCGGGGCCCGGACTGGAAGTGGGGGAAGCAGGACGGCGGCGAAGGCCACGTGGGCACCGTGCGCAGCTTCGAGAGCCCGGAGGAGGTGGTGGTGGTTTGGGACAACGGCACCGCGGCCAATTACCGCTGCTCCGGGGCCTATGACCTGCGCATCCTGGACAGCGCGCCCACCGGTAAGGGCGCCCCTCCGGAGGGGGACGGGACGCTCCTTTCTGTCTCGCCCTACTTGGCAGGGGGCACGGCGGGCTGGGGTCCTCGGCGAGAGCGGGTGGGCTGTGGACCGGACCAGTGGTTTCTTCCTCTTCCCCTCTTCAGGGTCCGAAATCCTCCCGCTGGAGTTGATGGGATGAACTTCAGCCTCGGGGCATTGTAGGCTGGCCCTCGCTGTAGGGGAAGTAGTTTGGACGTCTCTGTTGTGGACATTTAAGTCTTGCTTAGATAAGGCATGTGTAAATGTACAATAGGGAACAGTTCTGCAGGAATGGGTGGGGTTGAAGGGAGACGGTGGGGCCCCAAAATTTCTTTCATCTTTACTTTTTATTCTAAAAATACCTCTCAAACTGGTTCAGTTACTTTGTATTGAGGGCAGCAAGATGTCTGGTAGCAGGTCTTTTGTTACAGCTAAACATGTAATCTAATTTAAAACATATTTTACTTACCGTACATTTCCCTTTATTTCTAGTATCGAAACAGCCATAGCATGTTAACACTCAAGTACATTTTAAAAACTTTATTATTTGAATTTTGAATTCATTCAGCTTGGACAATGAGTATAGAGCTGTTGGTTTAACTCTCACATTTTCTTGCACTGACACTATGCGGCAATTTTGGTGGTGTACATACTGCAGGGAATGTTCAGCCTAACACAAACCAAAACCCCTGTTTTAATTGAAATGTTCAGAAGAAGGAAAATCCCGGTGGCCTTAGCTTTTTTTCTTTTTTTGTTTCAATTAAAATTTGGGCATAGGCTTGCTGGATGGGATTGGTTTAGAGGAAGGATAATTAGTCAGATTTATTGGAATTCCTAGTGTTTTCCTCTTCATTTCATGTCTTATATTTGCATTCTTCCTTGAGAAGAGGAAATGAGTGGGAGGAGGAGAAGGCCATCTTTCATTCTGCCAAGGGTCCAAATTATATATACAAAGAAAAATGATGTAGAAAGCTTATGATCTTTATTTTCTTTAGCAGACTTCATAAGATACAGAAACACAGAACTTATTTAAATTTATTGTTAGTACAAATGTGCAATAGAGAGAAAACTTGGGTCATATTGAACACTTGTGGTGGATACCCATGATTCTAAATGTGGCACTGTTCTTGTTCTACGTGTCCTTTTGGTATAGTAGGATTGGACTGGGTATTCAGGAGGGATATGGTTTAAAAATGTAAGCTGAAAATCTTTTATGAATTGTTACCGAAACAATAAGGAAAGAGGGTGTGTGTGTGTGTGTGTGTGTGTGTTTTAGTCTTCAATCCTGATTTTGCAAATGTTTATGCTTGTTCTTACCTTCATTCACATGAATGGGCCTACTGAAATCAGCAGGCCTGCTCCTTCTTAAAATGAAGCATTTGCCTATGTCTGCAGGATTGGCACCTTGAATGCCTGCTGTTCTTGATCCATTGTGTAGATTTCAAAGGAATATTGTCATCTTGAAATGTATCTGAAAGTTCTTAGCTACTGCAGTTGCAAATGACTGTGGAAGTTTTCACCACTTTTTTTGTTGTTGCTGTTTTTCAGTTTTTGTATTTTTGACATAACTTGTGGATAGTATTAATTTGTCTCGTGTGTTAGCCTGATGACAGCATTTCTCATGCACTTATTTGGGAAAAGCTCATATGTTCGCTTCTCTCCAGGTTCCACATGAAGGTGTTTGCCATAAAAGAGAAGTAGAGTTGTTTCTGAGTTTTAGCCTAATGGATGTCTCCTCTTAATTGAACACCTACATGGAACCAAGGGGTAGCTGGAGTTGGGGTTGAGTAGTAAATCTCTTCTTCATGTCACAGTTCCCTGGGGTGTGGAAGCAATAGGAATTTGGAGAGAAGGGGAAGCAGCGGGGCCCTCTGAGAGTCTCGTCAACGGATAGGGCACAGCATTAGGATTCTGGACCTTTAGGTTCTAATTTTGTTTTGTCACTGACCTGCTGTGTGACCTTGGGTAAGTCATTTCACCTCTGTACTGGCTTCTTGTCTTATGTAGATTAAACTCTCTCTCACTGTGTGATTGTCTGTTGTCTAGCATAAGGGGGCCTAGATCTGAGGACTGGTCTACACTACGGGGGAGAATCGATCTTAGATACGCAACTTCAGCCGAAGTATCTAAGATCGAATTACTCACCGTCCTCACGGCGCGGGATCGATGTCCGCGGCTCCCCCTGTCGATTCCGCAACTCCATTCGGGTTGGTGGAGTTCCAGAGTCGATATAAGCGCGTTCGGAGATCGATATGTCGTGTCTAGATGAGATGCGATATATCGATCCCCGAGCAATCGATTGCTATCCGTCGTATCGGGTAGTGAAGACGTAGCCTCAGTTGTGGCCTCTAAGTACTACTGTAATATAAACAATAGCAAGAAATTGTGGGAAGATGTTAGAATTTGGGAATCAGCGCCTCAGTACTATTAGAGGGGCAAGTGAGAAGGAATCCACAAATGGAGGTGTGCACCCAAACATGTTTGTTGGTTTTGGGTCTGCTCACTATCCCTTACTGAAAAGACCATTATAAATATTAGCAAAGGAACAACCCCCTCCCCCCCCCCCCCCAAAAAAAAAAAAGGGTGTGTGTGGGGGACAGAGGGAAGGGATGGGAAAGAAGTGCGGGAAAAACCCAAGCAGGATATATTGTTTGGATGGGGGGTATCAGAAACTGTATGTTTTTTAAATTTTAAGAAAATTTGAGTTGACGGTGTCTCTAAAGTTGTCTTTAGTGCAGAATTCAGTCAAATGTAGATAATTTTTGTTAACTCCTCTCAGGTTAGCCTTCTTCCAGTGAGAGCACCACACTTTGAAATATGTTGAACTACATAAAGTGATTATGTTAGTACCTGATGAATTGTGCTAACTTGAGCATTAACCTGTACCCCCAGCCAGCTGAGGTTAAGAGCACTGCCATACTCGAGTTAAGGGCTTTTGTGTATAGACAGGGTTCAAGTTAATTCTGCAGTAAAGCAAGCCCAAAATATATTTCATGTGTTTCTGGAGATATACAAGTAGTTCTGATGTTTTATTATAATATATAATAAAATTTAACCCATTTTACACTCCACCATTACTACTAGGCTAATATACCACTGAAATAAGTGCATTACAGCTAGATAGATAACCAAAAATCATGGAATGATATTTTTATTCATCTCAAAATATTGAAATTCATCTTGATTAATGCGTAGGGACCTTGAAATTAAATTGCTTGTCATGTAATTCTTTGGGATATACTGTTAAAGTACTATTTATAAAATAAAAATTCAGTTGGTTTTCAAATAACTACAAATGAGCTAGCTCAATTTTATAATCATTCCTTGTTTTGAATACCTAATAAAAGGAATTATCAGTGTAATACACACTGTGGATTTGTTTCCACTGTTGGAACTTTCTGGTTTTTCTACCAGATTGCCACGAAATCTATGGACTTTGCTTTTTAGAATGTATATGGAATGTATAGTCAGTTCTATTGATTGAAGTGCTTGAAGCCAAAAGCTGTTCCTACTGTCAATCATAAAGAAACGTGAGGCCTCTAAACAGATTTAGACTTCCAAAATGGAATTTATTTTCCAAAAATGTATTTAGTTATATATATCAAACACTGACTTCAATAATTTGATTTCATTGCTTACAGGCTGTGCACTTGTCAAAATACATTTTGTAGGCACATAGCAATTGACAGATGCTATTTGTGTTTAAAAATTACTTATTTTAAATGTTTGATGTACTAGTTATAGACTGTAATCACTACTGCAAGGTTCTATTAATGCTTCATAAGGATCAAATCATGCAATTCCCTAGCATTTCTGCACCTGTTTTGGTTAAAATGAAAATTTGGTTAAAATGCCAAATTGTCCTGCTGGATCATGGGGGAAAATGAGGCTTTTATCTCTTAATCAGCAATCTTACTCCAGACCAGAGTAATGTAATGTTGCTTACTAAAACTCAGTGTTGTCTGAAGATTGTTCAGTGATTTCTGAAATGAAGTTCTTACTCCATGTCTAAAGGTATTGTCTAGACCACGAGTGGGCAAACTTTTTGGTCCAAGGGTTGCATCGGGTTTCGTAAATTGTATGGAGGGCTGCTTAGGGGAGGGAGTCATGGCCAGGCTCCCACCTCCTATCTGCCCCCCCTGACTCCTGCCCCATCTACACCCCCCCGCTCTCTGTCCTCTCACTGCCCCCAGACCCCCGCTACCCCATCCAACCCCTCCTCTCATTCCTGACTGCCCCCCCTGCCCCATCCAACCACCCCTTCTCCCTGTCCCCTGACTGCCCCCGGAACCCCTGCCCATGACTGCGCCCTGCTGCCCCATCCAACCTCCCCTCCTTCCTGACTGCCCCGGGACCCTTGGCCCCTTTCAACCCCTGTTTCCCCTCCGACCACCATCCACACCCCCATCCCCTGACCACCACTTCAAACTCCCCTTCCCTCTATCTGTGAAAGTTATCAAGTGAATTTCTGCTTCCCTCTTGTGAATATGCACATGGTTAATACAAATAATTTATTGGATTAAAATGTCAGACTCTTCATTAAAAATATTTAACTTGAAGAGTCATGTTCCACATTTATTTACACCTGTCTTAATAGTTAAGTCCTGCCTTAAATGTTTTAGAATTTCAGTTGTTGAAACTTTATTTTCATTTAAGTGAATAAAACATGTTTTATATTGATCTAGTAACAGACAGCTTGATTCAATCAAAGAGAAAAATTGTGGATTGCCAAGATATTTGGGATTCATCATAACACCATGTGTTTTGGTTGTATTTCTTCTGTATTAACTTTGACCAGATGAATGCTTCTGATAATGTAATTCCATACATGTTTATTTACTAAAACTGTGGATTTTTTTAAAGCTAATCCCCCCTCATTTGTTGCAGAATCACCTTGATATTTTTTTTAAAGTTTTGTCTCTTTATCTCCCTGCCTGTATCGCTTCTCCTTGGTAGTACTGATCAGTATCTTACATGATGTGGAGGTGGGGTGCATATTACCCCCAACTTTTCTAGAGTAGTCATTTGTAGCCCAACTTTAATTAAAAATGACAAATCCCTCTGCCCACCCCCCCCCCAACTTTCCCTTTCCCATGGTGTATAAATTGGTAGCCTCTTGGTGATCATTATTTCAACTTTCAGTATTGCACTAAACAAGATGCAATCTTAACTGTGAAGGGGGTTACTGAGTCAGGGATGTAAAAAGGAAGAGGAAATAGTCTCTGAAGAGACGATGATTTTAGATCTACCAAGGAATGTAAACAATGAGGAAAAATGATAAGTTATTTTCTGTCAAGTCCCTTTGAGGTAGGCACTGGGATGATATAAGAGGCAGAATAGTAAGTGGTTAGAGATGTTGCAGACTCTACAAGCAAAAAGGATTCACTTTTATTCACTTTGTCGAATTGGCAGTGTCATTCCATTAAGACCTCAAAATAGGAAATAATGAGTTTGGTGCTTTTGAGTCATTTTTACAATTTAGTGTGGTAAAAATGATATGCCTCCAATACCAGGGCATAAAAGGGGGTCCTCAGCAGGCAGCCTTATGGCTGTTTTCCACTGTTCCTGGGCTGGGGGAACCTTCACACACAAGCTTAGACGTTTGCTATATATCTTTATAGTCAAAGACTGTTAAAAGATGGGGTGAGAGGATATTTGATTTGTCTTGCCGGCAATGGGCCAGATAGGAAGCAGTTCTCTCTACCCTCGTGGTCCCTCCTCCAGCTGTTGGTAAAAGGAGTACTGATTCCTAACCACTGTGCACTTTGCAACTGTTCCATCTTTCAAATCAGCATTTAAGCTAGTAGTGTGGCTGGTAAATTTGAAACAGTCAGGTACGTCCTACCACTGCACATTACTTTGGAAGTAGCTTTAAACCGATATTACAAAAACAGATCTATAAAAATCGGTTAGCGCGTCCACAGTGGTGATCACGAAATCGTATTGTTGCATCCATGGTCCAAAGCTACCATCGATCTTCAGGAGCGGCACTGTGGTAGCTGTTCCTAAGCTAGTCCATAGTTATCCCATCCGGGTGAGCAGCACAGTGCCTGAATGGGCGCCAGAAAACATTGTAGCCCAGGTGGTCTGGGTACAGCCTCACCACCTCTCCTTTGTTGAAGGCAAGCAGGCAACCCTTGGCGGCCCTTTTTCGCGAGCTAGGGGAGGGTGGATTGAGCAACGCCACATAGCACAGCAATCATGGACCTGAGATCACAAAACGGTATCCTGACGTGTCAACATGACGAGCTGCGCTGTACTTACGGAATGCTAGGCAGTGCAAAGGCAGAGGAGGAGGCAGGCATTATTGCAAGAGCGGCGAGGACAGCGATGGCGAGATGGAGGCAGAAATTCTCCATAAACCGCTGCCCCAGCGTTTTGCGAGCTAACTGCTAAAACAGGGGCATTCTTCTACCCATTGAACGCCGAATTTGGGCACGGGAAACAAGCACAGACTGGTTGGGACCAGCATTGTGTTAACGGTGTGGGAGATTCGCAGTGGCTGCGAAACTTTCGCATGCGCTGCAATGATCATCTTTCTAGAACTTTGTGACATGCGTTCGCCCTGCCCTGGAAAGCACGCAGATAATATACACATGAGAGCAGCCCTCACAGTGGAGAAACAGTGGCAAAGCCTACTGGAAAGCTTGCAAACGCCAGACAGCACCGGGTAGGGCGATCATCGATAAATCAATTTGAAACGTGGCAAATCTACTCGTGGGGGCCTTGCATGTGAATGCAAGTAGCAAAAGCAATCATTAAGCTGCGTGACGAAAGGTTTGTGACTGGGAAACGTGCAGGTGATAGTGGACTGACTTTCGCTGAATGGGTTTTCCCGAACTGTGGTGGGCCATCGATGGAACCCATAATCCTTATCTTGGACCCGCAGACGCAGGGCCCCAGTAACGTAAACCAGCAAGGGTGACTTTGTACAATGGTGCTGCAAGCACTGGTGTGACCAAAAGGGACGTTTCACCCACAGTGCAGTGGGATGGCCAGGAAGGTGTCAATCGAACGCTGCGCGTCTTCAGGGAAGCACAAGTCTTGTTTAAACGGCTGCAGCAAGGGAATTACTTCCAGACCAGAAAATAACACCGTTGCGGAGTGGAAATGCCTGTAGTTATCCTGGTGACCCAGCCTACCCTTGATGCCAATGCTCATGAAGCATACACAGACAGCCTGGACAAGTGGTCAGGAAGCTGTTAAGCTACAGGCTGAGCAAGTGCCCGGATGGTGGTGAGAAATGTGCATTTGGCCATTTAAGGGTCGCTGGCGATCATTAACTTACTCGCTCAGACCTCAGCCAACAGTGTCCCGCTTGCTAATTGCTGCTCTGCCTGGTGCTCCACAATCTTTGTGAGACTAAGGGGGAGCAGTTTATGGCTGGGTGGGAGGCTGGGCCAAAATCAACCTGGCCGCTGAGTACGAGGCAAACCCTAAGGAGACCAGGGCGGTATTAGAAAGAGGCGACGAGCCTGAGGCCGCTGCCCCATCAGGAGACAGCCTTTGAGAAACGGAGTTCAGCAGCGAGCCCAGGGCGGTGTGACTCTGTTGCCTTCCCCGTTGATGACCCGTCTCCGCAACTTAATGGACTATTCAAGTGTAAGCAACGCCACCCCCCCTTCTTCATTCATGGTTGGTCGAAGGAAAGAAATTCAGTCTCGTTTAGAAATCATTTATTATTCATGAAAAAGATAATTATGAGCATGTTAAAAATCAATGTGTTTTTTCCTTACTAAACTGTTCCCTGTAAGCAACCCACCCTCCCCCCTTTCGATGAGTATCTTTATTACAAGAGGAACTATAAAAAGGCAGAGAATTAGGAAGGTATCTCCCTGGCTGCTGGCCTTTGTGAAGGAGGGGTGAGAGGAGAGGCCATTAAGCACATAGTAGCGTAATTCAGCCTTTTACACTTGAACTTGCAGGGTGGTGGAGAGGAGGTAAGGCGGGCTGCAGAAAGCCTCCCCCAGCGGTTCTTACACTCGGGTGAGGGAGAATGGGACGTGGCGTTGCAGGGAGGTACATACAAGGGCTCATGCGCACTCTGCTACTAGCGCTGCGTCATTGCCTGAAGAATAGACCTCACCATGACGTTTTTAGGATATTACAGTTTTTGAGCAACAGCAGAATCCTAGCTTGCATCTCGCCAACACTGGTCGCCTGCCTGAGCCCTCTCAGATCGTTCAACATAGCATGCTTGCGCTGAGTAGTGGGTAATCCGTGTGTTATTTGTCCTGTTTACATTCTGTTTCCTTTTACTATCATCTGTTACCCATATTGGGTCTGGAGAGAACTGGACGGTACACCTTCTAATTTCTTACAATCTGGTCCCTTCAACCTAGTTTCTTTCAATCCGCTAGGTAAGTAGGTAAACCTTCAGTTCCTGCCGACTTTCCTCTCAGTAAGTTATCAGTATGCATTGCTTTGGTTTTAAAACTCTATTTGCAATTTGGGATCTGGCTGGTTAACCTTTTATATGTTTGTAGTTGCTGGGAAATTTGATTTGTATGGGTTACTGGAGGAAAGTTTCTTTCTGTGTCTATAGATAGGAAACCCTGTATATTTTCATCTTGAGTTAGAGATAATCTTACTTTTCCTTTCTTTAAGCACCCAATAAATACGTTTCTTTTTTAAGAGAACCTGATTGATTCTTTTTTTTTCTTGCTTCCCTTGTGATGGCATAGTGGAAGACTTCGCAGAGAAAATGTGCAGAGGGGATTGGGATAACTCACCTTGCAATGGGGAAGGTCAACCAGGTGATAAGTATGATGGAAAGATTACCTTTTAACAGAGAATGATAGTACTACTCAGGCCTGTTTCACGGGATAGACACTATCGGGCCAGACTGGGGTTAGAGACAGAGGAAGAGGGCGATTAAGTGAATCATCATATCTATCATCAGGTCTCGCGTATTTTTGTATTCCCGTTTAATATAGACAATTGTATGTGTGACTTGTGGCCGATTCATGCCACACAATCTTTGTGAAGGGAAGGGACAGCTTCTCTGGCATTGTCATTTAAAGAGGTTGGTTGCAGTAATCTCCTAGGATAGCCCAGGGAGGGAAAGTTGGGAAGGGGAAAAGAAGGGGAAATAAGTTTAAATTTCTCCTTGTTTTTAAGAACCAGGGTTGGGTTCCTTGGGTTGGTCCAGGGGAGGTTGGGAATCAGAAAGTGCCTCCAAAACACTATATTTTGGGTGGTGGCAAGTTGCTATCCGATCTAAAGCTGGTATTAGCTAGAGAATTCATGCAGGTAACCCAAATTGGGGATGGCAAGTTCCAGATTTTTGGGGAATTATACCTATGACAGGGGCAGGGGCATCGTAGTTTTTCACCCAGTGTCCAGGGAGAAAGACCTGTTTCACACAACACTTGGCCAACTGGAACCCACGTTGAAAGAGACAAACGTACCTTTTTGGTTTCTAACTGAGAAGGGGAAGGAACCCTGGAGCTGGTTGAGGAGCTGCTAGCGCAGAACACAGACCCCGCAACACCCAGCTGCCTACAGTTTCTCCTGTAGCGCTGGAACAGCCCTTGGGGGCAAGACGAGTCACGAAGGTGGGAGAAGCTCAGACCAACAGGCAAAGCCAGTTTTTGGGGCTCAGCAGCCAGGACAGGGAAGACAACCTGACGCAACCACACTAGAGCGGACATGAGGGCTTCTCACCAAGGGACCTGGCCGCTTGCTGATCCTAAGGGCTAGTGTTGGGACGGCAAAGGGCTGGGGGATGGCAAGCCAAGATGGACCAGCCCTTGGGACGGGATCCAGAGAGCATCAGCTGGGGGAGAGGGTCTGGATCCTCAGGTGGTGGGCCTGTCCCATCTCAAGCAAGCTGAGATCAGCCTGGTTCTTAAAGGGCAGCAATTGTCCATGTCACAACCCCAGGAGTGATCACCAGAGTCCCCTCCCTCCCGACGATCGTACCAGGTGCTGCCACACTCACAATCCTTGATCACAATTAGGGATCTGTTCTGGGTGGCTGCACAGATACCCCTGACAGGGGGTCCCTGTCGTACTGGGGTGCCTCATGGAGCCCTGTCTATGAACTGGGGACCCCTGTCATGCCACACCGCACACAGGGGCACCCACAACCCACGATTCGGGCCCCCTCATGCAGGTCACCAACACAGATCCTCCCCTCCAGCTAGCACGGGCCGCACAGACACAATCAGAGCGACAGCTAATGGAGACAGAGGAAGGATCAGCCCGCTTTTTAGAATTCGGGGAAACTGGAGGCCCAGAGAGACGCAGCGACTTTGCCCAAGGAGTTCTGGTGGCAGAGCAAAGGCAATGAACCTCTGGTCCCCAGTCCTGTGCCAATTCCTCTCTCTACAGCAGCGCCAGCGGGGGGAACCGAGGGGGTTCCCCGACGGCTCCGCACGAGATCCTACCTATGCAGTACTTACCACAGCCCCACTGCCTTCTGTCCAAGCCCCCACCTCTGCCCCGCTACCAAGCCCCAGCAGTGACACTCACCACTTGCAGCACCCGGCAACGGGCCTGATTGCAGCAGTGCAGGGCCACGGTTGAAAGGCACCGGGAGTCTCGCTCTGCGCCGTTCGGGGGGGTGGGCAGCCAGGGATGAGTACATGGAGCAGATCTCACGCTCTTCGCCGTGCGTGGGAAGGACCAGAACACTAATCCGCTTCTGGCCAGGGCTCTGGGACGCGGAGAAATCGCTTTCACTGCAGCGCGTGGGGCCAGGGGAGGAAGGGACACAGCATCAAGTCACCCACCTGTCTCCAGTCCGCGACTTGAGGCCTCTTCCTCTCTAGGCAGCAAGGCCCTGTGGACTTATAGGCCAACAATCTTCAAGGGGATCAGAGATAGCAGGAGTTCAGTCACGGACCCCGGTCAGCCATAGCTTAAGATGAGCCTGGCAACCTTGGAGACAAGGCTGAATGAGATTACCCCTTGGGGAGGCCCGTTTGGTTGAGCAGCGGAGGCCAGTTCAGCTGCTGTTCCTAGACACCTCCCAGAGGAGGTGCACATGGGGCATCTCTGAGCGTTCTCCTTAGAGCATGGATGGGGAAAAAATAGGGAAGTTGGGGTTCTAGTGGGTAGAGAGGGGACGACCTCATAGATCCTGTGGAAATGCCCCATCACTAACAGCCAACCCATGGTCGCTGGCTAAACGGCCCACCTGGTGGCTTCTGCTGGCCTGGAAGACTCATAAGGGGGAACGGCGACAAGGTGTGTTGGGAGCAAGGACATGACACACCAGGCCCAGACACCCAGAGCCAGGGAATGAACGGCACCTCAAGCAACAAACCCGTCAGTTTTCCTCTCAGTGAGTTTTTCCAGTTCTGACCTGGCGTTCTCATAGCGGGCCTGACGGCAGCAC
>NC_133770.1:216541265-216573732 GCF_003597395.2 Chelonoidis abingdonii
CGCTTTCACGCAGCATTGTGTATCCGAGTTTTTTATTCAAATGCTTTGGCCGAGTTGGTGTTCTTAACGGGCTGGATACAACTGATTTTGTCTCCCTATACAGCGATCAGACTCTAGTATCTCCCGTACAGTCTATGAGAGCTACTTTTGCATTTAGACGCATCTGCACCGTGGCTTTGTCAAGCCCACCGTGGGAAAGCAGGAAATGTGAATTCATTAAGGTCATCGCGGACTTTTCCTGGTTTTGACCTGGCATCTCGCGCATCCGAGTTCAGTATGCGACCAGATCGCGGTTCGTGGCTGCATTCTGGGGGAATACCGCTGGTAGTGGAGGCCAATAACGTCGATTTCCGTCCACACGAACCCTAATCCGAGTTATCACTATCGAATTTAGTGCTACTCCTCTCGTCTGGGAGGAGTTCCGAAATCGATTTAAGGAGCCGTTTAACTCGATATTAATGACGACGTCGTGTGAACGGGTACAGCGTTAAATCGGTATATCGGCCATTAAACCGATTTAAAGTCGCAGTGTAGACCTGGCCTCACTCCCAAACCACTGTTCGTTCTGGGCAGGAGAAGGAACCTTTTATTTTTTTTGGTCTGTTTCCTCTCTGATGTCAGAGGTGCCTAACTGTCTTAAGGCTGGGTAACTGGGGGGATTCTCCGCTACTCTAACCCTTTTCCAGCATCCATTTTTTGTGTTGCCCTGATCACCGAATAGCACCACTGCTTATAGCTTCTGGTGCTCAGAACATTCCTAAACATTAGCTAACTTGATTCTTGTCCATTTTACTGCTGTTCACAGGGTTCTGAACATCAGCAGTGACAACTCTTAGGCCTGCTTGGTTCTTGCTCTGCTATAGCTTGGAAAAGCTGTGAGCATATGGAGAGACTTTGGGGCTCTCTTTTGGCAGACTTAGGAAACAATGCCCCAGCAGTTTGCATGTGGTTCAGGTTTGGCAAGTTACCTTAATAACGAAGCAAGATACTTAATTTTTTAAAAATCAAAGCATAGATTCTATTGAAATAATGGCAGTTGTCCATGAGAGCTTCCTACTGGTCACAAGCAAGTACATTTTTCAAACTGTGGTTAAAAATATAGATGGACAGAAGTTAAGCTCCTTCGTCGTCCTATGGATGTTAAATATAAATCATGCTAAAGCATCAGCTGTTAGATCCTTAACATAAACTGTGTCACTGCACAATAGTTGTTACAGTTCCTTATTGATCCATTGATAGAGAATTAACCTGACAGTTAAAACTCCCCAAGAGATAGTATTTTTGATGGGGATTTCTGACAATTTAATCTCTAGAAGTTAAGGGAAACTTCATTATCTTTCTTCTTTGAATATCTGTATTGAGTATATAGCTGGGAAAAAAATAAATGTGGTCTGTAATATATATTTAATTGTTGAGAAGGGAGGGACCTTTCAGCCATGGACTAGCAACCAGAAAGATGAATGATAGTCCCCAAATCTCTTCCCCCCCACCCCATCCATAATTCTTTGATTGCAATGGGCTAATATGGTTTCCCCTACTGAACCCCTACTTGCTCAAGTATTCTTTGACAATACATTTAATTGAATTTTGGATAGCAATAAAGATCTAAATAGTATTTTTAAAAATCATACCATTGTCACGTTCTTGTTTTCATAGGTATCAAGCATGATGGAACTATGTGTGATACTTGTCGACAGCAGCCAATCATTGGCATCAGATGGAAATGTGCTGAATGCACAAATTATGACTTATGCACAGTTTGTTATCATGGGGACAAACATCACTTGAGGCATCGTTTTTATAGAATAACCACACCAGGAAGTGAAAGGTAAAATGTGTGTTTTTTCCTGAGTTTAAATAGGGGAAGTAACTTATTGTAGATAAATAGTTTTTCTAACCGTTAATTTGGTTACTGTAAATTTAGCAATATAACGTATTTGCTCGAGACACAGATTCTGTTCCTGATTCTGCCACTGATTTATTTTGCAGCCTTAGACAAGTCACCTAACCTCTGTCATGCTTTCTCTCTGTAAAATGGGAATATGGTACTTGCCCTTTGTTAAATGCTTTGAGATTTACAATTAAAATTATTATGTAGGTGCTGAGTATTATGATGTCCCAAACTCAGTATTTCTTTTTCCTTACAGCATTCTGTATTGTTACTGTGTCAGAGTCCTAATTCACTAGCTGTACTTCTGGTTGTGAGAAGGAAAGAAGGCAGAACAGTGCATTCTTGAAAGAAAAAGTTTCATATACAAGTAATGTCAAGGAAAAGTCTTCATTCTTTCTGTGAAAGATTGAGACTGCTTTTCATATATTTTCTGAAACAAATATACATGAAGTAGAGTGTTTCATACCTGAGCTTTAACATAGCACGTATATGTTTGGAGAGACATGACATTTGATCTTACAGACTGTCCAGTAGAATCTGCAGTGTATTTTTCTGTTCATTTATCTTTGAAGCCCAACCATGACCACTTAAATGCCAACAGTAATTGCTTTATTAACAAATCACCTATCTGTGTATTTCTGATCTTTGTACCAGTGTAGTATACCGGCACCAAAATACATAATGTCAACAGGATATCTGTATTAGAAACAGGATTATGACTTTGCTGGAAGATGAGACATAAAGGATAAGTTGGGACAGTGGGGGGAAGATGTCTTTTTCAAACACAAGTCTTCAATAATATTTACTAGAACACAGAAAATGACCTGGAAGATAAATTGATTTCTGTACAAATATTTCTTTTTTCAAATCTGCTTCTGTTTAAAATCCCATTACACTGATAGGCAGAGTAGTCATCTTTATATTGCTTGATAGTTGAACTTTCCAGTCCCATTTAAAAAGAGGTATTTGATATAGCCAAAATGTTTCTATGTTTGTCTGTTCCAGCACATGCCCTTTTTGTCTTGTTTTCAGAGATAAGCAGTGATAGCAATCCATAGGCTCACCATATACTTATGGCCTCTTAATGCTCATCCCCTTAGCTTCTTCCTGTAGCCCAGTTTGACTTCTCCCTTGATGATGTAGCTCATATACACAGAGAGGCTCCATTAGCTTCCAGAAACTTGTTGCTGTTGGATCCACCTTAGCTGTGAAAAATGAACTGAAAATATTTAACTTTTTTTGCTGTGGAATTTGAGGGAAGGTTCAAAAGAAATGTTCAGAGATACCTTCACCAAAGAATAATGGAGTAAGTTGAGAGCTCAGCCAATTTAATTCCTGAATCCAGAATAGTATGGTGAGCTGCATGTTCATGTCAAATCTACTATTGATAAATCTCTGTTTTGTAGACATTTTAAAAGTTTTTTTGACAGAAGGCTAAAATTCTGTTCCAAACAAAACATCTCTTTATGGACTCGTCACGCTCATTCATTCGCTGGACAGAAAAGGTAGAAGGAATCACTAAGAAGACTTATGATCTGCTGTTTGCATAGTTTGCCATAGCAGCTTATTCTTTCTGTGACTCCTCATCTGCTGACTGTGATAAATTCAGCAGGAGAGTTTTATTCTCTCCCTAAAATGGTTGCGGGGCTGTAGGGGTGCAGAGGAGGAATCTAAAATTCTGTTTAGATTAAAGATATGCTTTGTCTGCCAAAAATCTCAAGCTTCCTGTCATTGTGACTTTTAGGGAACAGAGTGGGGGAGTATGGGCATTCAGAATGGTAGCTCTTCGGAGAAAATTTTAATTTTACCTATTCAGTTCTGTCCCTACCTCCACTTGCAGTCAAGGAAGTACCCAGTTCAGGCAGATCCATTGGGGACATGTAACTTAGATTCTGCAGAAAATTGAGGGTGGGCAGGAGAAGAGATTTTGAGAACAGTTTTGCACTACAGAAAAATAAGAGTGATGGAAGACAAGTTAAAATATTGAGTGAAGGATTCCAAAATGTGCAATAGGAAGAAAAAAAATTTGTCAAATGACCTCAAATATGAAAACAAGGGGGAATAATAGCCTGGTACCAAAATATAACTGTGATGGGTCCTGCCACCTGGTACTGGAGTACAACTGAGCCCTCTGTTTTACTAATCTGGGCTCCCTTCTCACACTGTGCAAAGCCTTCCAAGCTTGCACTCAAACCATCATTCACGGGCAGGAGCCACACCCAGCTGTGTTCATGAGTGCATGCACCAACAATAGAGAGGCTTCAGCCAAAATACGCCAAGCTCCCCAGCCTAGGATGCCAGAGCTATATCTTCCTGCCTTGGTCAAAAATGTGACCAGTATATGAGAGTTATTACCCAGTCTGTCCCATCCATCGATGTGGAGAGGAATATGCACAAAGTCTTTGTTAACTGAGCTGAGATTTTTTTTCCCCACACTTCACTCACATCATACTGTTTTAGGTAAAAAATATAAAATAGATTTATTAACTACAGAAATACAGATTTTGAGTGATAAGTGACAGCAAACAGATCAAAGCAGATTACCTAGCAAATAAACAGAAACGCAATCTAAATCTTATACAATACACAGGTTTTGACAAACAGTGTCTCATCTTGTTAGATAGTACAAGCAGTTTGTAGATGTTTTATACACAGGCAGGAATCCTCTTCTACCCTGGGTCCAGCACTTCCTCCAGTTCAGTCTTTGTTTCTCAGGTGTTGAGTTGTAGAGGGAGTGAGGCCTCTTGATGATGTCACTTCCTCCTTTTATAGTTTCTTCCGTAAGGTGGGAATGCCTTTTGTTCCAAGCCAAGTTCCCAGCCCAGTTTGTGCAAAAATACAGGTATCAAAATGGAGTTCAGTATCATGTAGTCTGGTCACATGCCCATGCATGCTTCATGAGTCATGGCAGCCATTAGCCATAGGCTGTCTGAAGCATCCCCTGGTGAGGACAAGCCTTTTGCATGGCCATTGTCTTTGCTGATGTGCCATTCGTTCTGGCTAGCTTCTTCATTATTGTACCTGAAAGGCTTGTTGTGGGTGCTTCCAACTTCACAACATCTTTCAGTAACACACACATAGCAAAACTTCATAACTTCACATATGATAGCACATACAGTCCAGCAGGGTATTAACATTCAGCAGATCAAGACTTTTAGAATGATACCTCACAAGGCATACTTTGTACAAAACATATCAAAATTATATGACAGTGGTGAAAATGGCGATGCCAGGGTGTCACAATAACTGCCAGAATAAAAAGAGGATACAGAATTAGGGGAAAATACAGATTTACGTAGATCTTGAAATTTGCTTAGAGTGGGCCCTGACAGGAGCAAAAATACATTATTTATAAATGCTGCTTTACTGATCTTAACAATATCTGATAATACCCGTATGTAGGTGTTAGCATCGTATTGCCAAAACAATAAAATGTATTATCAGGAACCCTGGAGATACAAATCCAATTATCTTAATATTACTTAAAATGTTAATCGCAAAAAAGTAAAATTTAGACATGGAAAGAAGAGCTTTTCAGCATGTGACTTTTCAGAATGCTGAATTTTCAATACAATGTGCTGAGCTTTCTCATAAAGATGAACTTACTCACTTAACCCTGCATTTCCTAGTTCTTTTAATTTTGTGGGATCTTTTAATGTTCAGTAATGTTAAGTGTTGGTTAAATGCTCCATTTCAGGACCTCTTGTGTGTTGCTTTTATTAACTTGTCATTTGAATTTTAACTTCAGGGTGCTGTTAGAGTCTCGTCGTAAATCAAAGAAAATTACAGCAAGAGGAATCTTTGCAGGTGCCAGGGTGGTACGAGGAGTTGATTGGCAATGGGAAGATCAAGATGGTGGCAATGGACGTAGGGGGAAGGTAAAAACAAAAATGGCTTAAATAAGAAAATACATCACATATTATTTATGGGTAACAAGTGCTTAGATTATGTCTCTCTATAAACTTCTGAAACATAATGATGTTTACCATTAAAGCGTTTGTTTTAAAATGACTACCACTTGTACTGCTGTAAGTTATTATAGAACAAGCATTCTCAAACTGGGGGTCATGACTCCTGAAGGGGTCATGAGGTTATTACAGGGGGGTTGCGAGCTACAGCCTCCATCCCAAACCCTGCTTCATCTCCAGCATTTATAATAGTGTTAAATATTTTCAAAAGAGTTCTAATTTATAATGAGGTGGAGGATGTTGCACTCAGAGGCTTCCTGTGTGAAGGGGGTCACTGGTACAAAAGTTTTAGGACCACTCTTACAGAATGTAGTCTTGAGCTTAAATGATCAAAATCGAAAATATGAGACTTGCAGATTATCTCAACTCCCTGTTTTTGGAATGTTCATGAAAATATTTTGGATGAGCTTTAGGACCATTCAGGAATTCATGTAAAAGCTAATATTCTCAGACGTACCCACTCAATCAACCTACACAATAGGGGATTTTGCTTTCTCTTCACTGCTATCAGACAAACCAAGTTGCTCTGTATATCACTGGCTCAGCAGGTTATTTTAAAATGTAAGTGCTTACTTAACAGGTTTCTATTTTATGATCTATTATTTTGGGGCTCTTCCAGTTGTATTAGATTTGGGTTTTTTAGGAGTTTAGACAATTCTGGAAGTTCTTTAGTTGGAGGTACTACATTACTGACTTGTTCATGAAATAGTTTTACGTGCTAGCCTGATGTTTTGGAATAAAGATCTCTTCAGCATGTTAAAACTTAATATAAAATCAAATGCAGTTCTGTTAATTGACAAATAATGACTCTAGGACACGGGTGGGCAAACTACAGCCCACGGGATTGCCACCCCCATGGCTCTACGGGCCCCACGCTGCTCCTGGAAGCGACCGGCACCATGTCCCTGCGGCCCCCCAGGGAGCTGTGGGCAAAGGGCTGTGCGCACTGCCCTTGCCTCCAGGCACTACCCCCTGCAGCTCCCATTGACCGGGGCCAGGGCAGGCAGGCAGGTTGCTTGCCCTGGCTCCGATGCGCGGCTCTGCCTCCCTAGAGCTGCTCCAGGTAAGTGGTGCCGGGCTGGAGTCTGCACCCCGCACCGCAGCTCCCTGCCCTGAGTCCCTTGCTACACCCATCCTGCACCCCAACCCCCGCTGCACCCCTCCTGCACCTCAACCCCCTGCCCTGAGCCCCCTTATATACCTCACACCTCTCCTCTGCCCCAACCCCTTGCCCTGAGCCCTTTCCTGCACATCGCACCCCCCCCACACCGCACACTCCCTCCCGCACCCCGACATTCATGGCCCTGCATGCAATTTACCCACGCAGATGTGGCCCTTGTGCCAAAAAGTTTGCCCACCCTGCTCTAGGAAACAAACTGTACAAAACATGCAGGAGAACTAATTATGTGCCCAGAAGAACTTGATCTAAATGTGGATTTTAAATAGAAAATAAGGCTTAGTATAATTTCTTTAACATGCATAAAAAAGAGATTCTAGAAAATGAGAAATAACTTATTGGTTTAGTGAATTGATGCTTTGAATCAAATTTATTTTGTGGTCTAAACAAGATTTAAATAAAATATTTTGCTGTGCAAAGATAGTTACTGTGTAGTCTGGTATTATGAAAAATCTATATACAATCTGGAGTTAGCCTCTTGGGATCAAAAGAGGGAGCAAATAGTGAGAGAGGTTTTTGGGTAAGTGTTGGGAGAAAGACAGTGAAGACAGTACATTCAGAAAGATGCTTGTGTGTTATGGATGCCTCTTCAGAGTTGCATTTGATACATGGCATCAGTATTTCAGAAATGCAAAGAAAAAATACAGAGACCCAATCTTTTCATCTTCACTCTCCTTCTGTTCTGGTATTCAAAGACTGGGATTAGACTTAAAATTGGGTAATATAATACAGACTGCTACCTGCAGGCTACCAGCCTGATATAACCAAACTAGTTTAAAACAAAAACAAGTGCTAAGAATAAATCGTTGCCATTTTTGGTATTTTTAGTGAGTTTTCTTTCTAGTGAGGACTCGTAAAAGCATTGTAAACCAGTAAATTTCATTTTGTATTTCTCTACCATTTTTAAACCAGTTTACTTGAAAAATATGTATCTTATGAAAGTGGCAATCTGGATGTTTATTTCCTAGGAATAGCATTAATTAAGGTGTATGAAGGTTGTTGGTAGAAAATGATAAAATGGCATTGGGGAACTGGAGTTCTGGTTTAAAAAAAAAAAAAAGCTTCAGTAAACCCACTGTATCATGCTTTTAACTATAGGTAGAAGTGGTGGAGGAAGTTTTAAGTTCAAAATATGTTGCTAAACTTTTGTAACCCTATTTTTCTGTTTTTAAATTCAATAGGTAACTGAAATCCAGGACTGGAGTGCATCAAGTCCACACAGTGCAGCATATGTTTTATGGGACAATGGTGCTAAAAATCTTTACAGAGTTGGCTTCGAGGGCATGGTAAGGAGTAAAGCAACACAAAGGGTAAAATACTTGGGGGGGGAGGGTAGTAAGAATAGCTTACGCTGTGCTTTTATTCTCCTTTTGTGATATCCTTCTGTCCGTTTGCATGCTGTTAATCAGTTCATTGTGAATACAGCTGGATGGATCATGAATATGCATTATGAAGGAAGTCTGATCTGAGAGTTTATTAAACATCGGTGCAAATCATTTAAACTTTAGAGCTAGCTTCTTCCTGAATATAACAGATATTTACATTTGCAAATGTAATTTTCCTCCTGTCATTAATGTTTTACTTTAATTAGAATTGGTAAAAAATAGAACTATTTATTTTTGGAGTTCCTTAAAAGGCCCTAACTTTCTCTTTAATGCCTCAGAATTTGGTTTTTGAAAATCTCAACAAATGCCAAGTGTCTCGATTAGAGCACTCCAGGTCTAACAGCTGTCATTTAATTTTCTCTGTGAAGAACAGTCCAAACATTTTCGGATAGTTTTAGAGTATTTTTTTCCTATTTTGGAGCTATTGTACTTCAGACTTTAGCACTAGGTTTCTCATTTTTATTTCACAACTTATAGAGTATAACGAGCACAAAAAGTGGGTCAGATTTGCTCATGAGACTTCTGTTGATATCTTTGTTTCCTTTTTATATGCTCTTACCCTAGTGTGGACCAACAAAAAGTTTCCTTGATTGTCAACTGCTAAAACATATTAATGAGCATTATCATTGCATCATTTCTGTTAGGTTTTTTTTTGCAGAAGGGAGATATACTAACTTATATTAGAATGTTCTTCTGTCATATTCCTGCAACAAGAATTAAATTTAACAGGATGACAAAGCAGCTTTTGTAAAAATAGTAAATTTTTCACCGTATCAGCACTTATAGGATCAAGTGTAGTTTAATTTAGGACAAAATCAAAATACAGCACTTGTTACTTCTCCATCCGATTTTAATCTGATTATACCTCTTAATTGACTGAACAGGTTCATATTCTCAAAGAGGAATATTTATAATTGGGGGAATTATCAATATTCTTACAATATCGGCTAAATAGATATTAGAGCTCTTAATGCCCAACCATAAATAGAATGGTTTAGTACGTGAAAGCCTCTTTGATAAATACTACTTTGTACAAATCAGAGATGGTTGATCAGCCATTTAATAAAGAATAGTAACCCATTTTTAAAACAATGACAATTAAAAAAACCTGCATTGTCATTTTTGTATCAAATGTGCTTTAATTTTCTATATTGACAGTTTATTTTTCACATTGTACATTTAAAACTTATCTTGCTATAAATCAGTTTCTTCAGTAACTTACTATTTGTTTCAAAGTGTTTATGTTTATCAGTTATAACTGTGGATGGAAACAGAACTGAGCTTCAGCATTGTCTGTAGCAAACGGGCACTGTCCACATAAGTTTTAGCTACAATGTTGTGACCAGAAAGTGTACATGATCACTTAAGATACCAAGAAATATGGTTTAGTGCTGCCATCACAACCACCTTTGTGCATCCACACCTACCACTACACCATATTTATATGTTAATTTGAGGACAATTAGGGCAGCTATCTCATGGTGCCTAGGGAAGTGATTGACTGCTAAAAGGACCTGTTCAGAGAAGCATCAACAGCACATGAGGCAGTGCTGTGTGGTGGACTCTACTGCATGGAACTGGGAGGAAGAAGGCCTGCACTCAGACAATACGCTGCTGGTTAGAGGAACACAGCCATCTGCTATCTTATATCACAGAGGTGAAACGTGGTTAACTGACCATGGTTGCTAAAAGACTTTAAACATTTTATTTGGATCCAAAAACAAGTTAGAGCCAGTAACATGTTACAAACATGTTACCACTACGGAGTGCCTTAAACCTACACATTTCTAAAGTAAATCTTGTTCCCTGGGAATTCATTTATTCACTCAGCTGCCAAATTTCCTTTGCTTAATAACTTTAAAAATTGTTTGCATTTCTACAATGTCCGTTCTAGCCTCCATCTTTTCTTTCTTTTCATTACAAAGGACCTTTCCCTCAATTGTGGAGAGTTTGGAAGAAATAACTTGGGTTTATCGTCCATTAATGTCAGAGTTCTCTGTAAGTTATCTCTGTGTGTGGATATTTGCCAGCAAGGTTTGAATAGCTACAGTGCTGAGAGGGTGAAGGAAACTGAAAGGATCCATTGCCCTTGTTTTCCTTTTGGCATTATTTTCAACTTTTTCTCTTCCTGACTGCCATTTGAGGCCTGTTCATCCACACACATTGTGAGTTACCTTAAAGTAGTATGTAAAAATTCTCTGAGTGGATTAAAAACAAAGCTTATTGACACACAGTTTAATTTTTTGAAGAAGTAAGAGAAATCTGTCATTACACCTAGGATATTGCTGGGGAATTTCATACGCAGCATTAAGGTAGTATACTACAGTAGAGGAAACTGCCTCATGGATCAGACCAGTGGCCTATCGAGTCCAGTATCTTGTCTCTGGCACTGATCAGACCTGATGCTTTAAGAGGAAATTGCAAGAAACCATGCAATGGGCAATTATGGAGACTTTTCATAGGGATCTTTTCATTTTAACTCAGTTCGCGGTTGGCATATGGCCTGAAGCGTAAGGGTTTTAATCCTATCGAATGTTCTTGGCCTCTTTTGCCATGTAAATCCTTTTTTGAAATCTGCTAAACTCTTGGCCTCGAATATTAATTATGTGTTCTGGTAAATATATTTCCTTTTACCCATTTTAAATTTGCTGTCTTTCAGTTTCATTGAAAAGCTCCTTGTTCTTGTAAAGAGAGAAAAGGGTAGCTTGGAGTGTCTGATACATCTTCTCCATATCATTCATTACTTGGTGTACCTCCATGTTTTTGTTAAACAGTCCCAATATTTTCAATCTTTCCTGATACAGCAGACATTTATTGTTTCTAATTATTTTTGACAGTTATCTCTGAACACTTGTTTCTGCTGTCATTTTTGACATGGGGTGATCAGTCTCATTTCTTGTTGTTAAATAGCCATATTTCTAAAGTTTAATGTCAATACCAATTTTTGGCATGATTCTGCGGCATGAACAACTATAGTGAGGTACTGGTGGGTTGACCATTCTTACTGCTTCATTCAAGTTATGTATCCCCTTTAGGATTAAGTTTAAAAATAGAATAAGTTTTAATAGGCTGTCCTTTAAATCAGTGGTACAAAATTGTTAAAGTTACTACCTCAAGAAAAAATCTACTAACTGTCCTTTGGTGCATGAAGTATCAATATTTTTATTATAGTAATCAGGAAAAATTCTTGAGCAAAAGGAGGAGTGGAATTTTGAGAAGCGTTGGTTAAGCATAATATAAAGAAGAGTGAAGATGATAGTTCTGTTGGTTTTGACTTGTATATCCCTTGTTATGTTGACAGAACATGGAGAGAATTGCTGTAAATTGATACAATCTGAGATTTTGCTTACTTAGAATACGTATATATTAAAGGTTTTTGTCTATCCTAGAATAACCCATACATATTGGAAAGCTGGCTATGCTTCTGCAGGTACAATACCAGATTCTCTAAGATACTGACCAATATCCAGGGGTTCTCAAACTGGGGGTCGGGACCCCTCAAGGGGTAGCAAGGTTATGACACGGGGGTCGTGAGCTGTCCACCTCCAACGCAAACCCCACTTTGCCCCCAGCATTTATAATGGTGTTAAATATATAAAAAAGTGATTTTAATTTATAAGGGGAGGGGGTCGCACTCAGAGGCTTGCTATGTGAAAGGGGTCACCAGTACAAAAGTTTGAGAACCGCTGTGTTACACACTGTAGTTTGCTGAGAACACAAGTGTTTGAAACAGACTACTGTGTGTAAAATCCTAGTAAAGTAGATGAAATCTTAAAATCAAGTCTTTTTATGGACCCAGTGTAGTACAAATGGTCTGTACTGACAATATACTTCATCTATACTGGTACTGTATCAGAAGAGCTGTAGAAGTATAAAATTTGGTGCACAGTTTTAAAAATGAATGTATGTTTATACTGGCATCTCTTCTCATGCATGTATATGTAATATCATTATTAAATAGTGGCATATATCTTTAAGAAGCTGAGAATTTATTTGAGAGGAGGATTCAAATCATACTGTTTCTAGTGCCTAGAGATAGTAGTGGCTAGGAGGTGGTATTGTGTGTTTAAAGGGATGTAAGCATTATATTTGTCACTATCTTAAGGATCAGGAGAGGCATGAATGTATTTCAGTTCATCTCTCTTTGCAAGAGACCTGAGGAAGTGGGAGAATGAGATAAGACCTTTATGAAAGCACGTTTGGCTTGTATATCTTCCACCACCTGTTCTTTTGTTCTCTCTCCCCCATTACTATAGTCTGAATTGCATTGCCCAATCAGTTTTCTCTTCCCATCACTTCAAACATAGAATGACCTTTGCCTGATGGGAATTGTGTTCCATAAAGAGTAACACCAGATGGCAGCAATTGGGATTAGGGAATATGCAGAAGCTAAATGAAGAGGAAATTATGAGAACTTTTAATTGGGTTTATACAGTAGCTGTTCTTCACATTTAATTTTTTTCATATTATGGGACAGGCCCTTTTGGAGAAATAGCCAGTAGAACTTCTTAAATAAAAAAAAATCTGATGTTAGTTAAACATAGAATTCTGAAAGCAACCAAAATACCTTTTATTCTGCTTTTTCTGATATTCTCCAGGGCCCAGAAGTTAGAAGTCAAATTTTACTCCTCTATAATAAGTTAAAATGAATGTCATAAACATCTTACACAAAAAATGTATAGGCTTTATAATGGTAACACTGACAAATCCTTACCCAAGCTGATGCTGCACAGGCAAGGCTATCATGTCCAGTAAGGTATTCAGACATTCCTGATTTCTGTAGTGTTAATTTTGTGTTCTTCCTCTACTTGTATTGATTTTTTTAAAAAGAAAAGTAACATTGTGAAACAGTTGAAAGCTTCTCTTTGCAATTCTAATAGCAATTATGAATATGATGTCTCTTGGTCACTGTAGTTTATCAGATCTTAAAAGCATTAATTTGAGCATTAAATTTAAAGCATTTAATAATACTGGGTAAAATTTATCAAATCCTATCAATGCCCAGGCCTGTCTTAAAGAAATAGATAGTAGAAATAGATGGGTTACAATTTTGGAAAATATTTGTAATTTTCTTTGCATTCAGAATTGGTGTAAACCATTTATTTTTGTATGCATGAGCTTTTCAGCCTCTGATGTTTCAGTGTATTTCTGTTCTGATTTCACTGATTTATGTCCAACCTGCAAGTTCACTCTGTTAAAACTAAAGTTGTCTAAATATCTTTCTTTAGTCTGACCTGAAATGTGTTCAGGATGCCAAAGGAGGCTCTTTCTACAGGGACCACTGTCCTGTGCTAGGTGAGTTGGAGAAGGAAAGGAATAGTTAGTTTTAAGTAAATAGAAACATTTTAGTGTCCCAAGTCAGTGTTTGTTTGAGAACTGACCCAAAGTAAATCAAAGTTCCTTAGCGGGATGCACAAAATAATTGAGATTTGAATGGTGGCATTTCTGTGCATTATCATGTTTAATGCTGCAATGATAATTGGTATCTTAATTGATATGTTTTAACTGAGAGATGTTTGATGTCAAACAGTATACCAAATATGTAGCTGGTAAGTTGTTAAAGCTGACTGTCTAGTTAATGTTTCTGGCTTGCATGTGTTCAGCGTTCACATTTTTCTCTTCATAGCAAAAGAAACTGCACAGTATTGTAGAATGGTTTAAACATCATTTTAATGCAATATTGCAGATTTGATCGTAAACAGGAAGTAATCAGCATTCACATTTCTAACTAAATATCTATAATTAGTCATAGTGGCTTATTTTGTTACATAAGTTGTGAGCTATTCTATATACTGTATGTGCTTGTTCGTAAGCCGAATATTTTGGGTAAAAAAATGATGCATCAAAGAGCGGGAGTCGGCTTATAAACGGGTCTGCACCAAAATTTGATGATTTTAAACTCTATGGAATCATTGAATTGAATATCTAATACATTATTGTTTTGTTTACCTAGAGCATCTGTGGACATGGAGCACCTCAGCTCTCTGTGGCTGTGGTTCGCCATTCCCAGCCAATGGGAGCTGTGGGAAGTGGTGCGTCACGTCCCGCAACTCTCATTGGCTGGGAACGGCGAACCGCAGCCACAGGGACCTGAGGGGCACCATTCCTGCAGACGTTCCAAGTAAACAAAACATCCCGACCCGCCAGCAGCTTACCCTGATGGCCAGGAGCCAAAGTTTGCCAACTCCTGAAATAATAAGGTCGACTTATGAAAGGGTCATACATTTTTTGCTATTTTTACCTAACCATCTTGGGGGGTCGACTTATAAACAAATAGGCTAATGAACTAGTATATATGACAGATTCTATATACATTCTGTACGCTACACTCACCGCTCTAGTATCTAAGCTGTGTGGTGGTATATAGATGTACTTTATTACAAAAGTAGTTGCAGGCTGTCTTTGCTTTTTGAAGTGTAGGTGAGTTAAGAGATAAGGTCCAGGGAGGTTTGGTGTAGAATGTATTACATTATATATATATAGTAGACCTTGACCTAAGAGGGAAAGGAACATGCGAAGTAGCACATCTTTAAAATTGTGCACTTGGCAGGCGTTAGCTATCTTCTTGAAGTTACCTTTATTACACTTACAGATGTTGATTTGGATATTGAGTGTTCTTGTTTCTTTGATTCAATTTCAGGTGAGCAAAATGGTAACAGGAATCCTGGTGGGTTGCAGATTGGTGATCTGGTAAACATTGACCTCGATTTAGAAATTGTACAGTCTTTGCAGCATGGGCATGGGGGATGGACTGATGGCATGTTCGAGACCTTAACCACCACTGGCACAGTTTGTGGCATTGACGAAGATCATGACATAGTAGTACAGTATCCAAGCGGCAACAGGTTTGTTATATATTCTCAAAATTTTCCTCTGACAGACTTCTTTTAACTTCACAAGTTGCAGGGCCTGAAATTTTTTTTTCCCTTCTTTGGTTCTCACCACATCTCACCATCCAAATAAGAGTTTGTCTTCTCATTGGCTTGCGTAATAAAGGGTTCCCATCTACTAGAGCCCAATGATAAAAACTTTTCTAGCACGTGTAAGAGGTTTTGATGGGAAAGAGATTATTTGCCATATTCTCACCTTTAAACTGCCTTTAGTTTAATATTTGTAGTGTTTATGATGTCTTTTTTTTCTAAAATACCCTTTACATTTTATTTTAATGTATGTTGTCTGTCAGATAAAGGTATTTATTACAGTTATTACTTAGAGAATTAATTAAAATGGTTACTTCCAAAAATTTCACAGTATGAATGTTTCGCAGCTCCATGCACTAAGCATCAAGCCATGATTGCATATAGCTTTGAGTAGTGTATCTGTTTATTTCTTTTGGCTGTGTCCTTAGGGAGCATTTTTTGAGAACAAGTGTACTACCATACAGTAGAGGTTAATGTGATACTTTTGTCCAGCATGAAGACAAGACAATCCCTTGATTCATATGTAATACGTATTGCCAAATGTGACCACTGGAGAACAAATTAAGACTCCCAGTAATTTCAACATATCTATACTATGTTCTATAATTACTCAGTTTTATATTTGGAACAAAATCCGTAAAGATAAATAGCCTTGCACAATAAATATGCTCTGAGATGCTTAGATTTATTGTTATGCGATTTCACAGCAGAGTCCATCTGCTCAGTGTAGTACTTTGTACTTCGTATCCTTGTTTCTCTTCCAAATTGTTAATCCAAGCTGCAAATTTATCGCTTCTTGGGTTTGAACAGGTTCTTACTTTCTGAAGATGCTGCTCTTACACAGGAGAGTGAGGCGTAAGTGGTTCTGATCACAAATGGCTAACTCTAGAGGATATTGCTTTTCTGATATGTGAGCATGCATTGCCTTCCCAGTTTGCTAATGTAGTCAAAAGCAGAAGGAAAATCATGTGTAGCTGAAAGTGATCAGTTACTTTTCTCAACCTAAATATGTTTGTTCAGTTACATTTGTGATGGGTTGGATCACAGAAACAGCCTGGGAGCTGCCAACTGATGTGCCAAGACTACTTCTGCCCCTGCTTTCCCTGCTCTCCCAGCTTGGGATTTCAGTGCCCTGCCTGGTTTGAGCCAGACCTGCTAGCCTGCTGCAGACCCAGACCCAGGTCTGAACCACATCCCCTAACGGCTGTAGGCTTAAACTGAAAGCAGCTTAAGAAGTGTTCCTGTCTTTAACACTCAGTTGCCCAACTCCCAATGGGTTCCAAACCCTAAATAAATCCTTTTTACCCTGTATAAAGCTTATAAATTGTTCGCCCTCTATAACACTGATAGAGAGATATGCACAGCTGTTTGCCCCTCTCCTCCAAGTATTAATACATACTCTGGGTTAATTAATAAGTAAAACATGATTTTATTGAGTACAGAAAGTAGGATGTAAGTGGTTCCAGAACAGAGTGAATTACCAAGCAAAATGAAATAAAATAAAACATGCAAGCCTATGACTAGTACAGTAATAAAACTGAATACAGATAAAATCTCACCCTCAGAGATATTTCAATAAGTTTTTCACAGACTGGACGCCTTCCTAGTCTGGGCACAATCCTTTTCCCCAGTACAGCCCTTGTTCCAGCTCAGGTGGTAGCTAAGGGAGATCTCATGATGGCTGCCCCATTTGCTGTTCCACCCACTTACATAGCTTTGGCACAAGGGGGGAATCTTTAGCCTTTCTGAGGAGTCCTCCCACGCAATGGAAAAGCACCAGGTTAAAGATGGATTCCAGTTCAGGTGCTATGGTCACGTCACTGTAAGACTTCATTACCCACTTGCCAGCACACAGGTATACAGGAATACTTACAAGTAAACAGAGACATCTACAGACAATTGTCTTGGTTAATGGGAGCCATCAAGATTCCAAACCACCATTAATGGCCCACATTTTCCATAATTACAATAGGCCCTCACAGTTATATTTCATGTATCTTGTATCTGAACAAGAAACAAGAGTGATACATTTATGTAAATAGGATAACCACACTTAGTAGATTATAATAGGCCTCTTGTAAGATAATGATACCTTACAAGAGACCTTTTGCATGAACATATTTTAGTTACATTATATTCACGTTCATCAGCATATTTTCATAAAATCGTATAGAATGCAATGTCACAATATTAAGTTACAATAGCTATTTGGATTTTGTTTTTAATAAATTATCTTAACTTCTAGGCAGCTGTCTTTCAGCAAACCATTTAGTTGTAGGGAGAAATGATGTAAGTCCTCCAGTCTCATGATTTCTTAGAAGATATACTCATAGACTTTAAGGTCAGAAGGGACCATTATGATCATCTAGTCTGATCTCCTGCACAAAGCAGGCCACAGAATCCTACCCATCCACTTCTATAACCAACCCCTAACCTATGTCTGAGTTATTGAAGTCTTCAAATTGTGGTTTGAAGACCTCAAGCTGCAAAGAATCCTCCAGCAAGTGACCCATGCCCTACGCTGCAGAGGAAGGCGAAAAACCTCCAGGACCTCTGCCAATCTGTCCCGGAGGAAAATTTCTTCCCGACCCCAAATATGGCCATCAGCTAAACCCTGAGCATGTGGGCAAGACTCACCAGCCAGCACCCAGGAAAGAATTCTCTGCACTAACTCATCCCATCCTGTATAACATCCCATCATATACTTTGTGTGATGATATTAAAAGGCAGCCTGTAACTTGTTCATTGAAATATAGAGGCTTCTTACACAAACACATATATTGGTAATCTTTGTATTTCACCAAAATAAGAGAGCTCCATATGTCTAAAACAAAAGTGACTCGAAAGAGAATTGTATAGTGCTCAAAAGTGTTAGGCCAGGGGTAGGAAACCTATGGTACGCATGCCGAAGGCGTCACACAAGCTGATTTTCTGCGGCACTCACGCTGCCCGGGTCCTACCCACTGGTCCAGGGGGCTCTGCATTTTAATTTAATTTTAAATGAAGCTTCTTAAATGTTTTAAAAACCTTATTTACTTGACATACAACAATAGTTTAGTTATATATTATAGACTTCTGGAAAGAGACCTTCTAAAAACATTAATGTATTACTGGCATGTGAAACCTTAAATTAAAGTGAATAAATGAAGACTCGGCACACTACTTCTGAAAGGTTGCTGACCCCTGTATCAGGCACTTGATTGAGAACAAATTCATTCCCTACCATAGTAACCTTTTAAGCAACAGTTTGATTACAAAATCTGCTTTTGGTTACTGGGGCTGTGATACTAGACACACACAGAATATCTGCAGAAAAATAGCTCTGGGCGCACATGTTTCTCTTAGGGCATGGCTACACTTGCAAATGTTGAGCTCTTTGAGTTAAACCAGTCTTCATAGAGCGCAGTAGGGAAAGCACTGCAGTCTGTCCACGCTGACAGCTGCAAGCACACTGGCGTGGCTACATTTGCGGCACTTGCAGTGGCATTGGGATCGGTGCATTGTGGGCATCTGTCCCACAGAGCATCTCTTCCCATTCTGGTGCTGTGTCTTGTGGGGAGGGTGCGGGACCTTCTGGGTCCTGTCCCAATGCCCTGTGATGCATTGGTTCGCATCTTAGCAGTCCCTCTGCTTCTATCCACAATTGGCACCATCTTTCAATGTTTTTTGTACTGCGCACTCTGTGCCCGAACTGTGAGGAATATGCTGATGAGTCTTGCCAGCACATCACGTTTGGCAGTCGTTATTCCTTAAGATCCAAAGCGACAGTGAGGACTCTGATGATATCGACTTGAGTAATGCATACAACACAAGATTGCTTGTGGCATTCACAGACTTGCTCACCACCATGGAACGGCGTTTTTGGGCTCGGGAAACAAGCACTGAGTGGTGGGATCACATTGTCGTGCAAGTCTGGGATGACGAGCGGTGGCTGCAGAACATTCGGATGAGAAAAGCCGCTTTCATGGGACTGTGTGATGAGCTCGCCCCCACCCTGCAGCGCAAGGACACGAGATTGAAAGCTGCCTTGATGGTGGAGAAGCGGGTGGCTATTGCAGTTTGGAAGCTGACAACTCCAGATAGCTACTGATCGGTCACTAACCAGTTTGGAGTGGGGAAGTCGACCATTGGAATCATGTTGATGCAAGTTTGCAGGGCCATTAATCGCATCCGTGACTCTGGGTAACGTGCATGACATTGTGACAGGCTTTGCACAAATGGGTTTTCCTAACTGCGGAGGGGCGATAGATGGGACACACATTCCAATTCTGCCACCAGCCACCTAGCCTCTGAGTATGTTAATCAGAAGGGCTATTTCTCTATGGTTCTTCAAGTGCTTGTGGATCACCGTGGGTGTTTCATTGATATTAACTCAGGCTGGCCCGGAAAAGTGCATGGTGCATGCATCTTTCGGAACACTGGCCTGTTCAGAAAGCTGCAAGCCAGGACTTTTTTTCCCAGACCAGAAGATCACCGTAGGGGAAGTCAAAATGTCCGTTTTGATCCTTGGAGACCCTACTTACCCTTTAATGCTGTGGCTCATGAAACCCTACACAGGGAGCCTTGACAGCAGCAAGGAGCAGTTCAACAGGCTGAGCTGGTGCAGAATGACTGTGGAGTGTGCTTTTGGCCATTTAAAGAGCCGCTGGCACGCTCTGTGTGGGAAGCTGGACCTGGCCAATAACAGCATCCCTGCGTTCATATCTGTGTGCTGTACCCTCCACAACATTTGTGAAGAGAAAGGTGAAAGATTGACTCAGGCATGGAACTCAGAGGTACAACACCTGGATGCTGAATTTGAACAGAGAGCAGGACTGTTAAAGCGCGGAGCTGCAAGGACTAGGGATGCCATGAGGAAGCAATTTGAGGCTGAAAGCCACCAGTAATGTCTGGTGCACTGCATGGGAGTGAAGAGCAGTGGTTCCAGTGTTAGTAGGAATCTGTGTTTGCTACGTATGATACACTGACTTGCAGTACGTGTTGCTTTCCTGGGCTAAGGCATCTTTTACTTCATAAAATAATAAAGAATGTTTTCAAAGCAAAAAAATCCATTTATTGAAAAGAAACACAACTGCTTGGGAAACAGAGGGGGCAAAGTGGTGGGGTGGGGAATGGTACAATCACAGAGTTACATATGTCCTGTTACCATACTCAGCCTTCCTGTTTGGAGTGCTGTGCAATGGCTGCTGCACTTCAGGATGGCTATACTGCGTGGTAATAGGGGTTGAGTGTAGTGGGTAGGTTGTAGTTTTCAGGGCTGGGTGGTGAAGCTACAGGTGTTGGAGGTAGCTGGTGGTGATAAGAACCCGGATGTTGGGGAAAGTGGGTTGGAGGTGACGTGGGGTCACAAGGGAAAGAGTTTTGGGACAAGGGCTGCAGGTGGAGGGTGGGCGCAGTAGTGCTCTGCTTGCATGGCTACGAGCGCCTAGATCGAGTCCACTTGGCACTCCATGATGCTTATCAGCCGCTCCGTGCTTTGATGCCGGCGACCTGCATTCTGCTGGCAGATCCTCCTTTCGTTCTCCTGCCACTTCTGGAATTTTTTGATTTTCATTGCAGCATGTCCTCTTTGCTTCTACGTGGCCTCTTCCTGATTCTTTGTAGCCTCTCGGCCGGTGATAACACGGACAGCTGAGATCTCAAGGTTGCATCTGTAAAGGCAAAATGCAACACTTAACAGAGGCAGCATTGTTCACACCAGACAGAGTGATGATTCCCCCTTACTTAAGGAGGGCAAGAACAGCCTACACAATAACACAATTTGCCCGTCCCAAGGCACATAACCCATGGGAGCCCCAAAATGATGAGTAAGCAGGGTCAAGGGAGACTGATTCTTTCATGGCTGTACTGTCCTCTGGGTTTCTGTGCTTTGGGGAGAGCCAACAACTGCAGGGGCCACCTATACTGAACACTGTCCCCACATTTTCCATAAGAGTTTGTTCTGGAAGAAATCTCACTGCTGAGGGTGACCTAGGAAGCAAGGGAGGGTCTTCTACTGCAATGCGGCTTCCGCCCTGGCCCATATGCGGTTTGCCTGTGTGCAGCAGTGGTGGTCCCCCCCGCCCCTCACGACACAATGGCGCAGACAAGTTAGCCTGAGTGGGACAAGGACCACCGTGGCTCTCTCACGAAACCTGCGCAAGTTTATTGCCCAAGTTGTGGCTGATACCTTTGAAGAGATCACTAAGGCAGATTACCGCGATGTGAGAGAGCACATCAACGCCCTATTCCGCATCTAGGCAGGCATGCAGCCTTAACCCTCCTCGCCCCAAGACCCCGCACTGAATAACTTCTTTCCCAAAATAAAAGCCGCTTACCGGGAACCTCCTCTGGTATTTGTCCTTCCCCATGCACCGGCCGCTGCAACTGGCTACCTTCCTCCTTGCTTGAGAACAGGTCCTGGCTGCACGCATCTAGGGATGCTGGGGTGTCTTCCTCCTCCTCAGCACCCTCGCTCCCACTTTGCTGCTGCTCCTCCTCCTCCTGCCTTGTTGGATTGGGCTCTGAAGTATCCATAGTGGTACTCAGAGTGGAGATGGGGTTACCCCCCAAGTGTCGCGTTCCGCTCTTTGTAAAAATTACAGGTCATAGGCACAGCACCGGAGCAGCTGTTTGCCTTGCAGGCTTTGCCGTAGGCATTCCGCAGCTCCTTCACTTTAACCCTGCACTGCTGCGTTTCCTGGTCATGGCCCCTTTCCATCATGTCCCTTGATCTCTGCTCGAAAGTATTGTAATTCCTAAGGTTGTAGTGCAGCTGGGACTGGACAGCTTCCTCCTCCCAAACACTGAGGTCTAGCACCTCGCCATTGCTCCATACTGGGGATCGCTTGGCGCGTGGGGGCATAGTCACCTGGAAAGATTTACTGAGAGCACTCCACGCCTGGCTGAGCAAAGAGGAAGGGGATTTCCAAAATTCCCAGAGAATTTAAAGGGCAGGTCTGATGGTTGGTTGGTCACCTGAGGGCAGGGCAGTGGAGTTCAAACTGATGACCAGAGTGGCTAGAATAGACACTGTGGGGCACTTCTGGAGGCCGATCGGAGCGCATTAACAGACCAGGGCATCCACACTGGCACCGCGGCGCTCCAGCGGGGGCGCATCAAACATTCCATTGCCAAGGTGGATTACCAGGAGTGCTCTAGCTACAGAGTCAGAGCTCTCTACGTGCCTTGCCAGCGTGGATGGGTTGTGAGTTAGAGTGCATTGGGCTGCTTTAATGCGCTCAGACTCACAAGTGTAGCCATGCCCTTAGTCGTGCTGTTTTTTTAAGTGAATATAAATTAGCATAAAAAAACCTAAGTGCACACAAACCAATACGTTGCATGGTACAAATCAAAATAGTTTAACCAAATGTCTGTCTGCAGGCCATACATCTACTTGAAACAGCATTTTCCTATCTGTCGAACCTCATCTTCTCAGGAAAGAAGAAAACCCTGTATTTAGATTCCAAGCCCTCTCCTTTCCCTATCAATTCTTGCCAGAGCAATCCATCCTTATCAGTTATCCTGGATCCTTCCCTTTCCTTACTATATTTTGAGAAGAATGCCAGACTCTCAGGCCAGTAATCCCTACTCTAGGTGATGAGTCCATCCTCCCCACAAGCAAACAAACCAAAACCCAGTCACTACACAGCTGCCATTATATGACTGGCAGCTTTTCCCCTCAGGCTGCAAGAACAAACCATGGGAACGTTCTGACTGCTTCAGGTGCGCCTCTCAGAAGATTACCTTTGCAGCCACCTGCTGGTAAACTAAGTGGAAATTTATGGGGAAAGTGATTAACCAGCAGCTAAGCCATACTGTCCAATCACACACATTTCTGGGCTCAACTTAAGGCAACATGTAACCTTTTCAAATATAGCCCCCACTTTTTATATTAAAAAAGAAAATATCATTAGTTTGAAATACATTATTTTCTAGGTGGACATTTAATCCAGCTGTTCTCACCAAAGCCAATGTTGTCCGAAGTGGAGATGCTGCTCAAGGTGCAGAAGGAGGTACCTCACAGTTTCAAGTGGGTGACCTTGTCCAAGTTTGTTATGATTTAGAACGAATCAAGCTTCTTCAAAGAGGTCATGGAGAATGGGCTGAAGCAATGCTCCCTGTAAGTATGTGTGTGTACACAATGGTATGCTGCTGTGGTATTTTTAATTACACTTGGAAATGGTTGAACCTTCAAATTATTGGAATTGGGGTGACAGTTGGGCCTTGTGTAGACTAGGGAAAAAAATACCTTTCAGTTGAATTAGCTATGTTGAGCTAGTATAATTCTGTGGAAAGCCCTACTTAACTGCAGCATAGACTCAGTTTAACAATCTGCCTAGCCTATAACTCAGCCTGTTAGAATTAAGGTAAAGGTGTTACTGATATTAAAGTGGGGTTTCAAAAACCCTTTTACTTTATAAAACTGCCCATATGCTGTAATATGTTAACATCTAAATATCTTTACTTGGTCTTTTCCTTGTCCTCGATACAGACTTTAGGTAAAGTTGGCCGGGTCCAACAGATTTATTCAGACAGTGACTTAAAGGTAGAGGTTTGTGGGACCTCTTGGACATACAATCCAGCAGCTGTCTCAAAGGTGGCATCAGCAGGATCAGCTATAAGCAATGCATCTGGTGGTAAGTGTGCGTACTATTTAGGAATGTGTGGTTTTGGTAAATAAAATTGTGTAAACTTAAAAAATTGTTGATAAATATTGGTATGACGCCTATATGAAGCAAGAATAATAATCTCTAGGAATGTAGTTCCTACTGATGGCTGGGGAAAACTCCTATTGCAAAAGAATTTCCATGCTGGATCGTACCCTGTTGTCCATCTAGTCCAGTATCTTGCTTCAGAGGAAAGTACAAGGAATCCTATAGTAGGCAGATGTGGGATAATCTGCTTCTCAAAAAGAGTGTAATCTTCACCTCTGTTTGCTAAAAATCTAAAGCACTGTTTATCAGAATACAAAGAAATAGTGCCTAAAGGCCCAGGGTCAGGATTGGAGTCCCATTGTGCTAGGCACTGCAAACATGTATAATATTCTCTGCTCCCAAAGCTTACAATCAAGAGGTGATAGGTGGGAGAGAGGTAAAGATGTAAAATGGATTCTGTGACTTTCAGAGACCTCCATGACGTTTTCAGCTTCAACCTGGTACCCTGGAAGAGGGCTGGAGCTGTTAGTCCCCTTTCCCCCATAGTTACGCCCCCCCCCCCTTTTTTTTTTTAAAGTAAAAGTCACAGACAGGTCTGTGAATTTTTGTTTATTTCCCATGACGTGTCTGTGACTTTTACTAAAAATAACCGTGACACAATTTTAACCTTAATTATGAGGCAGGAAGAATAGACATACCCAATCTATCTTCTTCATACTGTTCTTTATTTTGAGGTGGACTCCTGAGAAACTTTTTTATTATTAAACTTTTGCTTTCCTCTTTGGGCATGCCTTGAGTCTCCTTTGCTCGTCATATTTGGCTTTGGTGCCACAAAAACATTCTGGGTAGCGCTCATACTTTTTCCCATTGTCTCCTGTTGTTGAATGCTAAGTTAAATTTCCCTAATACATATGAATTTCCTGTGAGAGATACAGTTATGCTGCAGTAGCTGTAAGATGAACTATACGACTGGCACGTCACTTTGTGTGTAAAGCCCTCGAGGAAAGTCTGTATTTTTAATTAACTTCCTCTGAAAAAGCAGAAAGTCAATATACCAGCCTGTAAATCTGTAACATTTTTCCTGTTTCAGTCCCATCTATTTATAGATTGTAGGGCTGGAAGGGACCTCAAGAGGTCATCAAGTCCAGGCTCCTGCCCTCATGGCAGGACCAAAGGATAGACATTTATCTAACCTACTCTTAAATATCTCTAGAGATGGAGATTCTGCAACCTCCCTAGGCAGTTTATTCCAGTATTTAACCGCCCTGACAGTTAGGAAGTTTTTCCTAATATCCAACTTAAACCTCCCTTGCTGCAGTTTAAGCCCATTGCTTCTTGTTTTATCTTTAGAGGTAAGATGAACAAGTTTTCTCCCTCCTCCTTATGACACCCTTTTAGATACTTGAAAACTGCTATCATGTCCCCTCTCAGTCTTCTCTTTTCCAAACTAAACAAACCCAGTTCTTTCAGCCTTCCTTCATAGGTCATGTTCTCAAGACCATTAATCATTCTTGTTGCTCCCCTCGCGAACCTGCTCCAATTTCTCCACATCTTTCTTGAAGTGGGCCCAGAACTGGATGCAATACTTCCGGTTGAGGCCCTAACCAGCGGCAGAGTGAAGAGGCCGGAAGAATGATTTCTCATGCCTGCTCACAAACACATCCTGTTAAGCATCAATGCATGTTTTGCTTTTTTGCAACAATCACCACTGTTATCAATTACTTGTGGTCTCACTATGAACCCCTAATTCCTTTCTGCCGTACTCTTTTCCCTAGACAGTCTCTTCCCATTCTGTGTGAAAATGATTGTTCCTTCCCTAAGTGAGCGTTTTGCATATGTCTTTATTAACTCATCCCGTTTGCCTCAGACCATTTCTCCAATGTCCAGAATCATTTGAATTGTGACCCTATCCTCCAAATCAGTTGTTCCTCCCAGTTTAGGTATCATCTGCCAGTACTTTAATACGTTGTACTTTCTATGACGACATCTAAGTCGTTGAATGATATTGAACAGAGCTGGTCCCAAAACAGACCCCTGCGGAGCCCCACTTGTTATACCTTTCCAGCAGGATTGGGAACCATTAATAACTACTCTCTGAGTACGGTTATCCAGCCAGTTACGCACCCACCTTGTAGTAGCCCCATCTAAGTTGTATTTGCCTAGTTTATTGATAAGAATATCATGCAAGACCATATCAAATGCCATACTAAAGTCTAGGTATACCACATCCACCACTTTTCCTTTATCCACAAGACTCGTTATCCTATCCAAGAAAGCTATCAGATTGGTTTGACATGATTTGTTCTTTACAAATCCATGCTGGCTATTCCCTATCACCTTACCACCTTCCAAATGTTTACAGATGATTTCCTTTATTACTTGCTCCATTGTCTTCCCTGGCACAGAAGTTAAACTAACTGGTCTGTAGTTCCCTGGGTTGTTTTTATTTCCCTTTTCATGGATGGGCACTATATTTGCCCTTTTCCAGTCTTCTGGAATCTCTCCCGTCTCCCATGATTTTCCAAAGATAGTAGCTAGAGGCTCAGATACCGCCTCTATTAGCTCCTTGAGTATTCTAGGATGCATTTCATCAGGCCCTGGTGACTTGCCGGCATCTAACTTTTCTAAGTGATTTTTAACTTGTTTTTTTTTTTAATTTTATCTTCCAAACTTGCCCCCTTCCTATTAGCATTCACTATGTTAGGCATTCCTTCAGGCTTCTCGGTGAAGACCAAAACAAAGAAGTCAATGAGCATCTCTGTCATTTCCAAGTTCCCTGTTACTGTTTCTCCCTCCTCACTGAGCAGTGGGCCTGCCCTGTCCTTGGTCTTCCTCTTTCTTCTAATATATTGATAAAAAATCTTCTCGTTTCCCTTTTTTCCTGTAGCTAGTTTGAGCTCATTTTGTGCTTTTGCATTTCTAATCTTGCCTCTGCATTCCTGTGTTGTTTGCCTATATTCATCTTTTGTAATTTGCCCTAATTTCCATTTTTTTATTTCTTCTTTTTATTTTTTAGATCGTGCAAGATCTCATGGTTAAGCCAAGGTGGTCTTTTGCCACATTTTCTATCTTTCCTACCCATCGGAATAGCTTGCTTTTGGGCCCTTAATAGTGCCCTTTGAAAAACTGCCTACTCTCCTCAGTTGTTTTTCCCCTCAGTCTTGTCAAAACCACTCAGGCAGGAATCCTAACTGTAGAGTGAAACTGGTCATCTTTGAGTAAATTTGAAGTTTCTGAACTAATGAGAAACTGATGTCAGTGAGTTAGAGCTTTGTAGTGTTGAGGTGGTGTACTAAGTGATAAACTGAATGACTACTTCTGTAAGTCTCTTCAGATAGGAAAAACAGCCAAATTTGTTGTTCTCTGTTTGGAGTTGTGATCTTACATGCTTTGTTTGATATCTGTAGAGAGATTGTCCCAACTTTTGAAGAAACTGTTTGAAACACAAGAATCTGGGGACCTCAATGAAGAACTTGTTAAAGCTGCTGCTAATGGAGATGTAGCTAAAGTGGAAGATTTGCTAAAGAGACCGGATGTGGATGTGAGTGTCTCTTTTTGAGTGACTTCTAATGCACAGGAAATACAAGAAATCCCAAATCCTCTGCTAGGGATTCCCCTTGCATGGATGAATCCTCTGTGTGCAGAGAGCTGGCATAGCTGGCACCTGTGCCTCTCTTCCACAGCATCTGGAGGTAGGGGAGGGGCTAGAAGCCACTGTATTGCAGCCATTCACAGCGAACATATTTTTTTGTACCATATGGCATGAATTAGAGCAGCCTTCAAGCTATTCTAAGTAGGGCTGAGGTAGAGAATTGAGTAGTCATAAATGGTGGCAGTCCTTAACTTCTTTTATCATCTGGGTGGCTTTGTGTGGTAGAGAGAACCATCCTCATCTAGGCACTTCCCTAGACTGCTGAGCAAATCGAGCTGCTAGCTTGTTCTTCCTGATGTTCTTGCAGCACAGTGGAGAAGCTTCTTCCTCCTCCCTATTGTCAAAACACTTCAGAATCATAGGGCTTAGCTTGGTTCAGAATGTATTTCAGTTCCCAATCAAATACATATTTTCTTTTTAGTACATTTGCTTTTGAGGTCCAAAGGTTGGACATCATTGGCCTTAAACGTTAATTTGAATTTTAAATTAATTCAGATTTATACAAACAATAAAAAGGAGTGTACGTCATGGCTGTAAGTCCCCTACCATAAATTAGGGGAAAAATAAATTCTGCAGAACACAGCTGATTCTGTTCCAAGAAACCTGATTCTCTTCAAAGTCCACCTTTGCAGCAGCCTGACTAAAATCTTCAGGCTAGCAATTTAAAATTAAACTTGGAAAAGACCTAATAGATTGTACTGTCCCCAAATATGGTCCCCTCTCTTTCTTTCTCTATTTGAAAGCTGCTTAGATGTTTGGTATGTTAGCCCTGATGGAGATGATTTAGTAGGCAGAGTGCAGGTAAAATGAAAGTTTCACAGTAAATGGTTTTTAGAGCATAGATATTTGCTAATATTATTGGTATTAAATATCTGATATGTATGTGTAAATATTGATGTACACTGTAAGTCAACTTTGCATTCTTAATATACTTTCAGGTGAATGGGCAGTGTGCTGGACACACAGCTATGCAAGCAGCCAGTCAGAATGGACATGTCGACATTTTGAAATTACTTCTGAAACAGAACGTGGATGTGGAAGCAGAGGTAATTTAATTTAGAATATGACTGTTTTTTGTTAACTACTAAGTTCAGAGGTTTGAGCATTTGCCTGCTAAACCCAGGATTGTGAGTTCAATACTTGAGGGGGCCATTTAGGGATCTGGAGCAAAAATCTGCTTGGGGATTGGTCCTGCTTTGAGCAGAGGGTTGGACTAGTTGACTTCCTGAGGTCCCTTCCAATCCTAATATACTGTGATTCTATACCACTACATCTATTAATCGCTTCCATATTTTTGGGGGTCAGATGCATTTTATTTTCTGCACTGCACTCCTGCACTTAACATCATTCTCTTGATGCTTTTTGTGTCCCAAGGCAATATTACTTTCTTAGGCCTGGTCTACATGATAAAATTAGATCAGTTTAACTACATCAGTCAGGGGTGTGAAAAATCCACATCCCTGAGTGGTGTAGTTAAGCTGACCTAAGTCCTCATGTAGACAGTGCTAGATTGACAGAAGAGTTATATTGCCTCTTGAGGAGGTGAATTACGTATGCCTGCTGCTGTAGTGGTGCAGCAATGTTGCTGAAGCGTTTTAAGTATAACTTTTGCCTTTCTTGTTTTACTCCTTTACCTGTCAGGATGATTATTGCAATCTCAACTACACCAGAGATGTAAAAGTAATTTTGTATAAAATACTTTTTTGAGAGGGATACTGATGCCAAACCATCAGTGGTCTCAGGAGGTTCTGTGTCACCTATCTGTTCAAAACCACTGGTCCGCATTGGTGGCAGGATCAGGTATGGGGTGAGGGTGGCCACTCTTCCTAGTGGAGTGCTCTTTGTTTAGGATCTGTGGACTTAAAATATAAAAAAGTTAGTGGTGGATGGACAGCAGCAGTAAATTTATGTGCAGTGATATCTTTTATGAGCTTTAAAAAAAAAATAAATTGAAAATTTTTCATGGCAACATGTCTCTCTTGCTGTATTTGAGGGAGGATCATATTGTGATTAAGGCTGGGGGTCATGAGATCTGGGTTCTGTTCCTTGCTGTCTGTCTGACTTCTCAATTTCTCTGCAGTAGCATTCTCTTTTGTTAAAATATGGTGTTTCTTACCTTATTAATTGCATTTCATGTCATCAATTAATATTTGTAAAGCATTTTGAGATCTTATGAAAAGAGAGAAAGTAGTTTTGTTTTCCTGTTGGTCTGAGTGACCAAGATGGCTCCTCAGCGAATTCTGTCATGATCTATTTTGTAAGGCAAAATAGTCTTCTTGAGGTTACCAGTTTAGCTAGTGTCATTTATTGGGTGTTTTCACTGGAATCTTTAGTACTATGTTACTTCTACATAATTACACAGAGTTTAGTTTGGCTGAATCATACTGGCTGGCTAATAAAATCCAGGGATGTATGTTTCAATAAACATTATGCCATTTGTTACTATGTGTAGGATTATTGTGCACAAATATGTGAGAAATGTTTCTACTTTTTCTCCACACACCATCTCCCTCATCTACAGGGGAAAAATCTCTGAGGGATAAAATACATTAAATTCTTAAATTCTTTGTAGAATCTGTCTGCCTATGGGAATGAAGTCTTTATAGAGCGGTAATTGAACTCCCCTACAATAGTGTTCATCGTGTATTTCTTTTAGCACAGGCAAGTGTTTTTACATACTGAGTACAGGATTGTCTTTTTCTCTTTAAGTTTTTTCACTGTTATTCAGGGGATGATCATTGAAACTACATTCCCTGAATGCAGGATCATTTGAGGTTCCAAGTTTGTTACAATTCAAAGTAAAAAAATTGATTTACCTAATACAGTGGGGTCCTGGTCCATGACTAAAGCTCCTAGACTTTATGGTAATACAAATCATAAAAATGTAGTAGGAAGGAAGCACAGCCTAAATGTTGAATTTCTTAGGGCGTGATTCTTTAAGCAGTATGAATTGTTTTGAACCAGAATTACATAACTGATTCTGGCAGCAAAAAGACTAATTGTAAAATTGTATATGATACACCATCTTGTGTGAACGTGCTGGATGACGCGCTTCCTAACTTCCTTCCATTCATGTGAATGGGAAGCAGCACAAAGCCAGCCCTTTGCATGTGGCTGTAGACAAAACAGGCAGCTGTTAGTGCATTCTCCAAAGTAGATACTTTCCTTATTATGCATATATTATACAGTGTAGAGAGGCTTTCACATACTGAAAGTAAAGTAGGTTTGAGTTGAAGGAGACGTAGTAACTTGGCAAGAATTGCTCTAGAACAGCTTTGCTTCCATTTTATTTTTTTCGTGCAAGATGAAGGAATTTTTTCATATTTTTAAGAATGATTGTTCATGAGAACTAAAGTTAAATACCTGGTTAGTTATTTAATACTATGCAAAATGCTCTGAAATCATTTTCAGTCCTGTTCATCTTTGGGTATAGATGAAATTTATCTTAAAAAGTATATTCAGGTGTTTAAACATTTTGTCTTATTTAATTCATATGTGTTAAATACTTGTAAAATTGTACAAAAGTGCCACAGATCTGTACTAAAAGTCTGAGGAGGAGTGAGAGAGGACAACTGAAATTTCTTTTATATTCTCAAATTTGAATTTTCTTTGGAAATATTGGCTTGTTGAATGGGACAAATGGCTTGCCTTTTAAAAAGGCAGTACTTGCTTGCCATGATCTGACTTTCTGAATCGTATTACTTCACTGAAAAACAGTTGTCTGAAAATCATATACATCATACTCCACTTGAGAGCTGGATTAGGCTTCTAAATAAGTGAACTGTGGGGTCAGAGATGGAGCTTTGATATGCTCTCCACTGGGACTGTTCAAGCAGAGGAGCTGCTGGGGCGGAGGGGATGGGTGGATGGGTGCTGGAGGTTGCTGCTACAGCTGGCTGTAACTGTGTATGGAGAGAGGTGCAAAGAGGAAGACTGGTGGGGAAACTCCTAAAAAGAGAATTGCAGCAAGGATCAGGGAGTGGCTGAGTGGGAAGCTAGAGTTCAGCCAGACCCAGGGAACCGTGGCCAATGGGAGCGGCAGGGGCGGTGTCTGTGGGTGGGGGCAGGGCACAGAACCCCTGTAGCTGCCCTTCCCTAGGAGCTGCAGGAACATGCCAGCTGCTTCCTGGGAGCTGCATGGAGCCTGCACCTCCCCACCTCCTCCTGCACCCCTGCCCCAGCCCAGACCCCCCTCCTGCACCCTGAACCCCTCATTTCTGGCCCCACCTCAGAGCCTTCGCCGCCAGCCCAGAGCCCGTACCCCCTTCAACACCCCAACCTCCTGCCTCAGCCTGGAGCCCCCTCCCGTATTCCGAATCCGTTGGCCCCAGCCTAGAGCCCCCTTCCTGCACCCCAAACCCCTCATTTCTGGCCCTACCTGGGAGGCCGCACCCACAGCTGTGTCCCCAACCGCTCCCACACTGCAACCCCTTGCCCCAGCTCAGTGAAAATGAGTGAGAGAGGGTGGGGGGGAGAGTAATGGAGGGAGAGGGGATGGAGTGAGCAGGAGCAGGGCCTCGGGGAATGGGCAGGGGGCTGGGCAGGGGTGTTCAGTTTTCTGCGATTAGACAATTGGCAACCCTAGATTGAATAGAGAACAGGAGTGTTAAAAAACTGACTTTGGGACATGGGGTGAGGAGTATGTGGATGATAAGGAACACAAATAGGATTGCACTTAGGACATGCTCACTTGAGGTGGCTGCTTCATTGTGTTGTCTCACCTGTCAGGTATCAGAGGGGTAGCCGTGTTAGTCTGGATCTGTAAAAGCAGCAGAGAATCCTGTGGCACCTTATAGACTAACAGACGTTTTGGAGCGTGAGCTTTCGTGGGTGAATAC
>NC_133770.1:216575978-216616850 GCF_003597395.2 Chelonoidis abingdonii
AAGCAAGCTAGAGATAACGAGGTTAGTTCAATCAGGGAGGATGAGGCCCTGTTCTAGCAGTTGAGGTGTGAAAACCAAGGGAGGAGAAACTGGTTTTGTAGTTGGCAAGTCATTCGCAGTCTTTGTTTAATCCTGAACTGATGGTGTCAAATTTGCAGATGAACTGAAGCTCAGCAGTTTCTTTCTAAAGTCTGGTCCTGAAGTTTTTTTGCTGCAAGATGGCCATCTTAAGATCTGCTGTTGTGTGGCCAGGGAGGTTGAAGTGTTCTCCTACAGGTTTTTGTATATTGCCATTCCTAATATCTGCTAGAACAGGGCCTCATCCTCCCTAATTGAATTAGCTTAAATGTTTCATACAGTTATATATAATATTTCATTCTGGTGGATCCCAGATCAGTTTGCAAATTGTAAACAAGTATGAATAGGAATAGCTTCTCTTCCCAATGGAAGAAAACACCTTGGAATGAAATGCAACAGCTAACACAACACACAATGCTATACAACAATTCAAGATGCGAGTTGAAGACAATCACAATATGCAACTGAAAATGCAAAGGAAATTTAGAGAGGCAGAATGTAATTTCCCAAGTTGGAATTTCATTCATCTTTAACACTTAGTCTTACAAAATGTGCCATGGCATCTTTAATCACCTCTAGAGTCAAACTATACAGAGCCTCCTTCGTTCACAACAGTGATCCCGAATATTATGCTGGAACATTATCAGTGGCCAAGAAATATAGGAGAATACTTCCTTCTGGACTGTGTTTAGACTTTGACTCTTTTTCTTGATCCATTACTAGTGGATGAGAATGAACTTTATCTGGGGAAGATAATTTGGAAGCATTATGAACAAAAAATACACAAGGATTTTACCAGAACATCTTTGAAGGTTGCTGCTTTCTTCAGTGGAAATCTTGTAAATTTAAATATTTCTAATACCTAGACAGAGAGGGACACTTTTAGGCTACCAGACACCTGTCTTTTGGTGGTTTGGTTTAACTATGGATTTTCATCATTTTGTTTTTTAAATTTTTTTTGAGTGCAAATTTGACTTTTCATATCCTATTGGTAACTAGTCTGATCATACCAACTTACTGTCTGTCCCTTTGCACATAGACATGTTTTAATCTGTGAACTATTTAAATGTTTTATATAATCTACATAATTTTAAACTTTTTAAAACCACAGATTGATTGAGGGGAAAAATATTTGGTTTTATAAATCAAACTGTTCTGAAGACAGCTGTAGTAGAATCCAGAGGAACCTTTTATGAAAAAAAATATTTACTATTTATCATCCTTGATATTTTCCAAATGTTAATAAGCTAGTGTATGGTAACATATTGAAATATTGCACTTTGCGCACATCTTGACATTTAACAGAATTGTTGGATTTTTTTATTTTATTTAGCTATTGCTCATTTGTATAGGATCCAGTTTTGAATATTAATTATGTTCATATATAATTGTCACTAATTGTAAAGAGTTTATATTTATATGTCCATCAAACGGTTCATTTAATCCCTTTTTTGCATAGATGTGGTATTGCAATCCTTTAACTCGTTTGTCAATTTAACTCTTCTTTAAAAGACGATCTTAAAACATCCTTTTAGTTCTGTATTCATCTATCCTTTTTTATCAGCTTCTCTCTAATTCTATGCTATCCTGTAGAATTTTTTTTTTTTAATTTTATTAACTTGACAAAAAGTTTATCCTGACTTTTCTTGGAAGACTTTAATAGCTACAGTAAAAGCTATGTTATCCAGCACTTTACCAACCGGAAAGCTCTAGAAACCAGTGGTTTTGATATCCATTAAAAGTCCGGTTGGCACGGGGCCGGCAGGCTCTCTGTGTGATTCCGTGTGGCTCCCTGGAAACAGCGATATGTCTCTGCTGCTCCTAGGTGGAGGAACGGCCACAGGGACTCCATGCACTGCCCCTGCCCACCTCAAGTGCTGGCTCTGGAGCTTCCATTGGGCGGGAACTGCGGCCAATGAGAGTAGCGGGGGCAGCGCCTGGGGCAGAAGTAGTGTGCATAGCTGCCTGGCCGTGCCTCTGCCTGGGAGCAGTAGGAACATGTCACTGCTTGCAGATGGCCACCAGAGGTGAGCTCTGCCCAGATCCGGCACCCTGAAACCACTCCCGTGCCTCGCCCCCCTGTGCTGAGCCCCATCCCACACCCAAATTTCTTCCCAGAGACTGGTAAATATAACTCTTAGTTAAGCAGAATTTTTGACTAACCGGCTCCCCCACATTCCCTCAATATGCCGGTTAACAAGTATATAGATGCTGTAGATAAGTGACAGTCCACTAGTTGTGAGATGTAGGTAATGTTTCAGTTTTCGTCCTTGATCATTGCATATTGCACATAGATGTGTATTCAGCTTCTGTTGCTGGGTCTTGATCGGTTTTGAACTAATTTCATACAGATTAGCTGAGTGTTTGAGTGGTGCCCTGGACAGCTTTTTCCCTAATTGTGAAAATGCAGTAAAGATCCCTTAATTGATCATTTTGAAGTAATCTTTTTATAACTGTGTAGTACAAACGTAATTTGTTTCAAATCAATGTTTACACTTTAGGACAAAGATGGAGACAGGGCTGTTCACCATGCAGCTTTTGGAGATGAAGGTGCTGTGATAGAGGTTTTGCACAGAGGCAGTGCAGATTTGAATGCTCGCAACAAACGCAGACAGACTCCACTTCATATTGCTGTTAACAAAGGTCATTTACAAGTTGTGAAGACTTTACTGGACTTTGGCTGTCATCCTAGTCTCCAGGTAAAATAAATTTTGACTTTCATTTTTTGTCTTCAAACTAAGTTTTATGCAAATATGGTATATGGGTGTTGCATGTAGATGTATAAATCTTCCTATTAAGGCTGTTACATTGAATTGTTTTCTGTATTTCATATTGAAATTTAAAATGCACCTTGTTCTAGGCATGTGTACAATATTTTAAGCGTATATAGATTGAGTCAATGTACAAATATGTTTAACATGCAGATTAACTCTCTTCATCCAGTCAGCACCCTTTATCCTCCTCACATATGTAATCTGGTAAGAGAGGCTTTGCAGCATGACCTAAAGGCCAGTAAATTTAGGCTCTGTCAGAAAAAGGGAGAAAACAACTTCCAGAGTTGAACCCATCAGATGGTATGTCTGCCACAAGACTTCCATTCAAACATGAAGTCTGTTATTGAGAGCCTCTGCTGCGATGGTATTACACAGTGAGGAAAAACTGCTTCTGTAAACTAATTGGAAACTAGTGCAAATGGTACTGCAAAAGGGAGAATATTGCTTGAAAAACGAACAAACAAAACCCCACTTCTAAGTAAGCAGACAGTTACATTCTGCCTGAGCTGAAGCTTCAACATAGCTGCGTGCACAGTACATTGCATGTGTAAATCTAAAGATGAAAAAGGATGGATAAATGTGCTGAGGTCAGCATCTGAAAGAAAAGGTTGTAAAGCCCTAGGCAAATATGAATGATACAACACATTCGTACTGTTGCCATCTGGATATCCTTGTGCTTCAGACTCCATCTGTTTTTCCTGTATGTGCATCTTGGAAAGAAGAGGTGAGAACTTTCTTAAAGCAACTAATGTAGTAATTGCTATTTACTCAGTTTATTTCCTCCTGGCCTACTACTTCCATCTTACTAGGGCTGAGGTATTATTTACAAGTATTACTTCCATCTTGCTGAAGTAGAGCCTCAGCTAGCGAACTTTAATCCAGACCCCAGTTTCTGTTAAGTGTTGGATATAACAACCAGCCTGTTCTATTTGGCTCAATAATAGGGGCAATTGGGTGAAATTCAAATGGCCTGTGATATAAAGGAGGCTGGGTTATATCTACTGCTCCCTTTGGTCCGTAAACTCAATGAATCTATGAAACTACACCATCTGCAGGCAGTGAAAATCAGAAAATCCCTACGACAATAATAATTCTGCACATGTGCAGAGAAGTCTAATGCGCATGCAGTTAAGCAATTGATTTCACTGAGATAGATGAGAATACAGGAGGCATTTGGGGTTGGGACTTGGCTGTAGCTAATTGGCATGTTCTTTAGCTCTCAAGCCAGCCCACTGCACAAAGGAAAACAATTTAGTCTACATACAATAAGCTCAAGAAATCTGATTGGTTGGAATGAGTAAACTATATCATTTCATTTTGGTGGACCAGTGCAGGATGTTTGCCACATTTGGCAGATATTGCTGTTTTGGTGACTGCTGTTCCCACAGTAAAAGTTCTAAGGAATCCTTTTTACACTCTGCTGCAGTGTGCTGCTAATTGAGAAACACTAGTGGTGAAATACTGGCCCCACTGAAGTCAATTGCAAAACTCCTGTCGACTTCAGTAGGGCCAGGATTTCACCCAGGAACACAAATCCTGAGAATATGCATCTCTGCAGCAGTATAATAAACTCAGCTAAACACATTTTCCTACTGTAGACATTATAGGAAGCTTATTTTTAATTGTTGGGTTTTGGAACAAATTATGCACAAGGTGTTTTGCCTTTGGAGTAATGGTGTATTTTTTTCTTTAATTTGGACTTTTCAAAACTAAAACCCCAGGAAGCTAAAAAATGAATATAAATTCTTTGGTCAGGTGTGTGCTGAAAAATTTCTGGCACCTTTAAAGCATGTATTGTCTTGTTGGTACAAGCCCTAAATTATTTATAAAATTTAATGTTGCCCCATGAAAGCTTCCCTTTTGCTTCATTTAAAATACAGCCTTGCACAAGTTTAACTATCTTGAGGGGGTGCACATTTTTCGTTAGTCTGCTTTGTTCATATTATTTGTATTAGAGGAAGTTTTAGCTTGAATTTTTGTATGACAGTTGTCTCAGACATGATGATTAAATTTATGAACTATATATTTGAAATTCATGCTAGTAGACATTTAAATTTTTAGAAATCTTGAACTTAAAGAATTGTTTAATGTCTAACTTTTTTGTGATGCATGAGACTTTTTATAGCAAATAGATGCAGAAAACATGGCAATTAATGACTTTTGTAGGTGATACTGAACTACAAATTGCCTGCATACTTGAAAAATGTGCATAGCTCTTTGTTGTGTGCAGATCACACAGATGTACCTCTACTCCAGACCTGAGTCTGTCTGTCTGTTTCTGACATCTCCTCATGGATATTCAGCAGACAGCTAAAGCTCAACATAACAACAACAGAGCTCTTAATTTTCCTTCTCCCTACTCTCACTCACTGTGGACAACACAACCATCTGTTGCTCAGACCTGTAACCTCTTTGATTCAGCCTTTCTCTAGCTCCTCACATTCAGGCTATGTGTAAATCTTGTTAATTTTTTTCTGCATAATGTCTCTTGGATACAGCCTTTCCTACCCGTCCACACAGTTAAAACTTTTGACCAGGATCCGATGAACTCATGTCTCAGTCATTGCAACATTATTTTTCCTGGTGTTAATGTTGCATTCTTGCCCCGATCATCTACTCAGAATGCTGCTACAAATCTTTCTCCTAATGTGTTGCTTCGACATGTTGTCTGTCTTTGCATCCCTCCACTGGCTCCCTCTTCTCTGTTGTATCAAACATAAACATGTCTTCATTTTCGAGGCCCTTGATACCCTGTCCTCATCCTACCTATCATCTTTATTGAGATGTCAGCTCCCGCCTCTGCTAGGCCAGTAATTCCAGCCTCGATCACTCACTTAACTTTTCAAAAAAGCACCTTTATGCTTTCTTACGTGCTTTCCCTCACTATTGAGGCAAGAGCTCCCCATAAACAACTGCAAAGTTACCTCCTCCAAATTCCTCCCTAAAACCATCTTCTGCCGTGAGACCTACATAAAGCTTGATAAGTGGGCCACTGGAGTGCTGAGACAATTACCTATCATGCTGATTAATATTGTATCATTGTTCCCTTCTACTTCCCTTTCTGTCTTACATTTAGATTGTAAGCTCATTGGAGCAGTGACAGTCTGTTTTGTATTTTGTTTTGTTTTGTATTTATTTGGTACCTAGTTGTATGGTGTCCTGGTCCTAGACGCTATAGTAATGCAATTAATAAATAAATACATATTAACTTTTCCTTCAGCCTGTCCTCGTTCTGTGATTAAACTTCACAAAAAAAGTATTTTGACCAAAAAGCAGTGTTAAGTGTGCAGACTGGACTGAAGTTATACTTTTAAGTGCTGGAAAATGGTATTAAAAGTTATCTTGTATTTGCATCTCATTAGTTCCTATAGTGACATGTGAGGCCTTCTTTTCCCTTAAATTTCCTTTTTAAATAGGTAAATATGGAATCTGAAGAAAATCATTTCTATTTTTAGGATTCTGAAGGTGATACTCCGCTCCATGATGCGATAAGTAAAAAGCGTGATGACATCCTGGCTGTACTGTTAGAAGCTGGGGCAGATGTTACTATTACAAACAACAATGGATTTAATGCTCTCCATCATGCTGCGCTAAGAGGGAATCCCAGGTAAAGTCTTGTTGTCATTAGTGTTTAGTTCATGATGTTTGATTTAAAGGAGGAAAAATGAGAAAAAACATTCTGGTATTTCTGTAACTTTTATAGTAGATTTATTATGCAGAAATGTAGCAAGCCAGATTTTTACCCAAAAATGAAATTTTGGAGAGAGACTTTATGTAAAAATGGTTCAGCTATTGAGTATGAGAAGGAAGGGTGAGATGGTTGGCTCTGTGGTGAGGGGAAGGAGATGCTCTCCCAATCATTTTAAAAAACATTTTTGTATACAGCCATTAAACTGTTCTATAGCTGGAACAAATGAGGGTAAAAAGTTGAAATTTTGAATGGAATGAATATTAAGAAGAGCCATTGAGTATTTCAGTGAAAATTTGAGATTTGAGAGTTAAGAGGCTTTGAAAACTGTATTTTGCACATGCACAATAACTGAAATAGAGAGATTTTTAACAACTTTCTACTAGTGGAAGGAAGGTTGGTTGGGTTGTGCATGCATGTATGGTAGATACATACACTTGGGAATGTGGGTATTTAAGAAATTGTGCAGTGAGCAAGGGCTCCATAGGAGCACAGTGGTTTGCATGGTTAATTGTATTCTCACATGAGCATCTAATAGTGCAACGTATGCTCCGAATGAAGCAAAGGCTGTCCTGGCCTAATTAATTAATTTAAAAAATATTAGCCTAGGAATTTTCATAAAAAGTACTGTGAGGGAATAGTAGACGTTCAGATATGAGAATGCCATGGTTATGGTTCCATATGTATCCTTAACTCTGTCCCCTTGTGTGATTATAACATTCCTGTCTTGAGTCATCTGATCTTAAGTTACTATTTTTCAAGTAACAATGTAATATTTGTTTATAAACCTCAGTAAATGAGGCACAGATTTGCAGGAGTCTTCATGTAATGTGCTATGAGTACTGTAAGTTGCTGAGTGAGTGTGGATTCCTTAGCATAGTAAGGAGTTTTTCTGTCTGCTATATGTAGACTACTATACATTAGTAGATGAAGTTGCATGTGTAAGCTTATGGAAACATTGTGTAATATTTAAAAAATATGTGGTCATGTAGTTAAAGATTGTATTATTCACACTCATAAGTAGGCAGTTTTGGGTTGCACATACAACTGTAACAATGGCATTATGTATCAGAGGGGTAGCCGTGTTAGTCTGGATCTGTAAAAGCAGCAGAGTCCTGTGGCACCATATAGACTAACAGGCATTTTGGAGCATGAGCTTTCGTGGGCGAATACCCCCTTCGTCGGATGCATGCTCCAATGGCATTATGTGATTTGAGTGGTTAACCATGTAACCATAATGTCTTAACCTTTTCTGTTTAGAATAGTACAAACTGATTTACAAAGCAAAGTTACAAGAATATTCCTCTAAAGCCCTGTACAGAGTAAAGTGAGCATGTTTAAGTTTGTCATGCTAAGTTTGCCCCTGATGGTACAATAATTTAAAACATCAAAACTATGTATTTATAATAGCATATTTATTGAAGTAGATTTGCCATTTTTGACCTATGTGCAACAGCTCATTCTTTAATTGTTGATCTGTAAGCATGTTTTGTTGGGTTCAAAATCTTCATTTGTATATAATAATTCTAGTAGTTGGCTTTTTTGCATGATTTAAGCTGTTTAGAAAGCTTTCTCTGTCACTGCTTGTGAAGAGCTATTTATGGATAAATGGAGTTTCAGTCCAGCACTTTCATTAGCTTTTAGTGCAAATATAATGGAAAATGTGATGTCATTTGCATGCAACTAAACCAGCATTTTATGAATAAATGAAGTGTTAATATTTTTATTTCATTGCTTGTTTGAGCTAAAAGGTTATGGAACTGTTTAGTAACAGAAAAGCTAATGGAGTTGGAGGTGTAACTGTGGGTATTGCTTGGCCTGTAGAATCTTTACTAATTTTTGTGGCTAAATACATAAGAAGAGAACCACGATTGACTTAACTCTTACATTATCATGACTGGCAGTTAGGAAAATATTTACTTGTAAATTGCAATGTCCATATGGAATCAGATGCACATATAAACACAGAACCAGATAACAGTTTTAGTTGTTTTGAATGGAACTACACTTTAATCCAGTGGAAATGTTATAAAGAATAGGAAAAATTGCCCTCAAGTTTTTCTACAGCACTCATTGCCATACTATCTAAAGTAGGAAACACTTCAAGGAGCTAATGAAGACACTGGACAACATGACTAGCTGCACTCATTTGAAGGCACTTGCCTTTCTGACTACCAGAATCTGCAGCTTTGACATTTTACTAGATTTGTCAGCGCTCCTTGTTATCTAGGTGGCTCCTTGATATCTGGCGAGAGGGATAGCTCAGTGGTTTGAGCATTGGCCTGCTAAACCCAGGGTTGTGAGTTCAATCCTTGAGGGGGCCACTTAGGGATCTGGGGCAAAATCAGTACTTGGTTCTGCTAGTGAAGGCAGGGGGCTGGAGTCAATGACGTTTCAAGGTCCCTTCCAGTTCTAGGAGATAATTATTTAAATTATTAAATTTTTATATAATTTTAAATAATTATTAATTATTAAAATTAAAGCAGTAGCCAAAAATGCCATCTTCTGTCTCCAGCTTGCCAGGATTCAGTGGCTATTGCTCTGAGGACCCTGCTTAGTGACTATGATCCATATGTTCTTCACCATAAGATTAGATTTCCTGTATTTGGGGTCAAGACCACTCTTACTCATTGAGACAACTGCTTATTGGGCCACCGAAGCTGTCTGATCCTAGGGGGGGAATTTTGGGAGTTAGAAGCCTTTTTTCTTCCTGATGGAATCCAGTGTGGCGAATGAGCTCTACTCTGACAGTTCTCAGAGTGTGGTACAAACCCACATTTCATAGAAGCATTCCTGCAGTAACAAGCTTAAGAAAGTGATTGAGAGGTGGGAAAATATTCCAGGTATAAGTGATTGAACCCTACAGTGATACCTGGATACTATTGTGACTGAAGAGGAAAGGGTAGATTTATGTAGATGCTTGAGCCATACAAGCACCTACATAAATCTAAGTGGTTTTTCTTTTAATCTCCTTTTCTTCTTTCCTAACCTATAGAAGAAATAGTTTGATTATTTCATACATTTTTGTATGAGTAGATGAGTATTTTCCACATTGATATGAGAAGAAATTAAGAGAAAATCTCATGAGGTTTGCATTTTGTTCTGAAATTTTCATGGCCCCTCATCTCTTGCCAGAGTGGCTTATGTAGTCCCAGGTGTAGTTTTGTATGCAGCACTCACAAACTTCTACTATTGGTTGTCCGTTTCATTACCCTCCTGCCAGCCTCTTCCCAGTTAAAACTAGGGAACTATTAGCTCAGGTACTTTGTTCTTAACTGTTGTGTTGTATCACATATAGCGTGGCAGTCTGTTAAATAGAAGGGACATAAACTATTTAAGTCTTTGAGTCAAAACCAGAACGTTAACTTCATCTGGAAAAAAGTTTAAAGCTAGTGCAGTCTTTGCACCTCATGAGCTGCCATGGTGTCATGTGAAATCTTGGTGTTTTACTAGATTAACTATCATTTTCACATAGCTTGAAGCTATAGACTTGCATGCAGAATATTGTAGTAATCTAGTCTTAAGATGACAGACATGAGTGTGAAGACCACATCACAATAGGACCCAAACCTCTTGCCAAATTTAGATAGATTTAATTTACTTCAGAAGTGCTTGGATTATACAGCAACGCTTACTATTAAAAGATTAGATGGATGATGGCAAAAGATTCCTTGACACTTGCCAAGTGGGGATCCAGAAGCAGCTGTGTGTCTACTACACCCCTACGTTCCACTTTGACAGGTTGCTAGTCCTACTAATAAACAGCAGGCAGACCTCTTTAAGAGCAACTGTGTAAACCCTACTAGAATCTTCAAGTCTGTCAACACCTTGTCAGTAGTACTGAAGGCAGTTGTTCTAAAAAACTTGTCATAGACTTTTGATTCCCAGATTGTTCCCCACCACAACTATTGTGTTTTTCCCTCATATGGGGAGACGCCAGGATAGTATGGCGATGGGGTCATATAGCTAAGGACTCTTAGAAGTTTTTGGAAGAGTTCTGTCATGACTTAGTCTCCCCCACCCCCAGGCCCCCTCAGAAATAAATTTGATAGTTGATGTGTCAGTAAAGCAATGTTGTTTGTTTGAATAAAGGTTTAACAATCTTTTTTAAAAGTTGGTCTCCAGCAGTGGCCTCCGCCACCTCTCTTTTGGCATTCACCTGCAAGTAGGGGCCTGGAACTGATGCACGTTGTGGCTCATACATTCTAGCACCCCAAGTGTGACAGTGAACATTATGGCTGAAACTCAAGCAAAGATAACCCCGCTCCCCACAAAAAAAACGATCAGCCAACAAGCTGTTTGTGCTACCACTCTACAGACCATTAAGTTAACAGAGCAGTATACTACCATATCCTTCACCTTTAGCCTCACTCTCAGAAAACCTTGTGCAAATGTGTCAATTTTGAGTACCAACATCATTTGGTCACAGGAGATAGAGGCATACTATTGTAAAATTACAGTTTAGCTTTTATACTGATAGCTTTACATGTCTGTAGATCATTGAGGTAAATGTGGTTCAACTTTGTTGATATTATTAGCCTATTATATCTAGCACATTGAATTATGTTGAATTGCAAGGTTTTGATATATTGCCATTTCATTGATTTTTAATTTGATCGTTGCTTGTTTCCTAATGCTTCTTTCTAATGTTTTGTTTTAATTAATAATCTGAAAAATCACTAAATGTTTAATTGATTTTGGATATTTAGTAGAAAATATTTAATTAAAATAAGATAGTAAATAGTTACTACAGTTTTAGATAATTCAGAATTTTTTTCTCTGCCTTTATCCTTCTGTGAAAGTGTGCTTGTGCGGATATAAGAAGTGTCTTAATGATCGTATGTTGATTATGGCCAGTAATCAACATCCTAATGTTTGAGTTTTAATTATTGTAATAAGTAGATATTTTACCTTCGTGTGCGTACACATATGAAAGAACAATCAGTACAGAATAAGAGTTTTCTTGGCTTTTGTAGTAGTGTGTAAAATTTATACGATACAGTATACCTGATTCTATATGTGCTGTAGATATACTTCTTGCTTTAAGGAATTCCTGAGTAAGAAGAAACTATTATGTTCAAGATAGATGGAGGAAGTGTGTATAAATTTCATTTTTATTTAACAGAGAACCTTGTTAAAATGTTTGAGTCCACCTAAATAGATCACATTGTTACAAACTCATTAGCTTCAGCCTTTTCCCCTAAAGATTATGAACCCCATTGTTGAAAGTTGTAAAGACATTTTCCCTAATTTTGAGATATGTCCCTTTCTTACTACTTAACCAAATTTTACAAGCACCAAATAGAAACAAAAATAGAAATTGAGTATATATTACAGGTCAATCATATATTTTTCAAATTACCATAACCATGGTTATATTTAACTTGTCCAGAAATCTTCTGTTGCTTCAAATATTTTGAGCTAAAGAATGTAGCTGTGAATGAGTGAATGCACGTGTCCCCATAGCCGCAAACGTCTTGATTCTGCGTTCTGTCTTGGGAATAAAACTTAAAGAATAGTGCAATTAACATCTTAAATTGAATCACAAATCACAAAAGGACTTCTTAAGTAATGGCCATACAGACTACCATCCTTTGTTGGGCATACATATTACCAGTTCATCAAAGGAATAATTCAAAGTTATAATTTTAGTATAGTTTAGTGTTAAGTGGGAACAGAAGCTGAATGTCTGACAGTAAGATGCACTTTTCACATATTTTTCTTTAATAGCATATGGCATATATTTTGCTGCAGAGACTAATTTGTTTGTAAACTATTAATTAAAATTTGGAAGATTATACATGTTGGAAATCCTTTTGCTATTATCTGTTTTGGTATTTGTATTGGGTGAATCCATGTTATATATGGGTGAGGTACTGAACTGTTTAGTAGTTATGGAATAGAGAAAGGAGAGTTAGACCTGCAATTAGGTGGTGAATTAGAGAGTAGCATCAAGATCAGGCACCAATGTATTAGCTGTTAATTGTAAATAATAATCTCAACATGTACAAGATGCAAATACAGTTGCTCCCCTGAGAAATTTCCTCTCTAGTACAATATGATTAGAAAAAGAATACCTGTGAAGCAGAATAAATATGATAGTAGAGTACATTTCTCTCTCCCCCCCTCCCTTTTTATGTGTTTTTAAAGTAGGGGGGAGAAACCTTAAGAAAAAACAGGAAACAGTACATGACTGAACAATCCATTTATTTGAATGCCTAATTTTTTCTTATAAAAATTAACATTGGACCATTTTTTTTACTAAATAAGAACAGAAAGTGAAACAAGTAATTCCACAAGTAATTGTTTATCTAGAAATACAGCCTTTAGGACATCCTGAAGTATAACTGAATACCATACTTTCACATTTGTTTCCTTCTGTTGACAGCGTGCATTTAATCTGTCCAGAATAGTTGAAGCATGTTCAGAGTTGCCATTATACAAGTGTTAAATCCATTATTGAAAATATTTGATGTCCTGTAGTGATCAATGCATAGCTACAGCTGGTTGAAGGGGACCAAATCCATTGAAGAGGTGATTTGGTTCCATTTTACCAGCTTTAGCAAAGCATTGGAGTGCAGGAAGGCTGTAACTTTTTATAACAAAACAGCTGAGTTTTTTTTTTACTGTACACATACAATTTTAAAAGTACACACATTTTTCAGCTATAAATGTTACACTTATTGACACTTTGCCTTTTAATTTTTAAAGTAATTGAAGATTTAACTTAATTCATTTTTGGAGGGAGAGCAGGAAGGAAACATTTATCCCAGAATGCCTTATACAATATACCAGTTTGTTCTCTTTTAGCATCTTTGTAGGCACAATTTGTAACTATAAACTAGTCTCATGTCAAAGTACAATTGCAGTATTAAACCTTTTTCCTTTTGATTTGTTTAATTCTGGAGTAATGTTTGGATTTATGTTTAGGGCCACTTACATTTATTCCTTATGTTCATTAAATTAAAGTGCACTAGAGAAAGCAACAGTCCTCCCCCCATCCCCAATCTTTCTACTGCATCAGTACAATAATTGATTAGAAAAAGTAACTGATTTAAGTTGTGGAAAGAGGAGTATCATAGCCTTTCTCTTATAAATATCAAGTGCTTTTAATTAATTTTGGTACATTTCTGCTTAGCGTTCACTTTAGGAATTCCAATATATGCCATTATAATACAAGGGAATTTTTTTCTGTTTACTCATGCTTTCTCTTTCTGTACAAACACCTGATGTTATCAATCTGGAATTTTCTTTATCTAAAGCCCTTTTAGATGAAAGGTTCCTTAACACACTACATATCTTTTATAAGTAGAGTTAAACGTGCTATATTTCATGCATTTTCTTAAAGGTAATTTGTGCTGGTAAACTGCAGTAGATACACTAAACAGACACATACTGCATTTGAAGACCTGAGGGGCGGAGGTTAAGCTTTGCCAGAGAGACATTAGTTCAAACCATGCACTAATAATGCTCCTGTCAAGTGTAGTCTTCATCTGTTTGTTGTGAAATCTAGGGTGATGAAATTTATGTAAATATATTCTTTACACCATCTATTCTAATAGAAACATAGCAGGTGTGTCATTTGAACTTAAGCATTAAAGACAGCTATAAAAGTGGCTTCTATTTTTACCAGTTATACAGGAGCTGTTTTACAGATCCAGCTGCTCAAGTATGCTTTTGGATGGCAATACAGTTTCATGTACTGGCCATATCGGGGCAAAAATAGTGGCCATGGAAAACAGCACTGTAGCATTTGATAATGTCAGCATCTGTTATCCCTGTCAGTCACACAGTTGAAATATTTGAGTTACAACGGTGTCAGCAGATGCCTAGAGTTCAGCATGTGCTCAGTTAAAATTGAACAGCTGATCCAAGTGATGGATGTGATATTTTAGAGTGACTGAGTATATTCTTAGAGATATGTTAACATGAGCTAGCAAGAAGCAATGTCAATATGTAATTTTAACTTTTATATCTCTCTGAGATATAAAAGTCATTTTGTTTCATAGTAGAATTGCTGTCTTATGGCATAGCAAGAGAGGATTCAGCATCAGTGGCTCGTTGTAAAGAACCTGTCACAATAAGTTTGATCTTTAGTAAAGATAGTCAGATATGTAGACTGAAACCTACATATCAAGTGCTGGCACAATAAGGAAAGCTTCAGAGAAGTAAATGAAGTTGTGTCCAGTTACTCCCATAGTGAATTGGGCTCTCGGTCTGCAAATCTGTCAGTTACGAACCTAAAAGCTAAACAGCATTATGAAACCCAGTAGAGTTGCTAATAGTTTAGCTTTTTTCCAGTATAAAACAGCCTGTAATTTGGAGGTTGGTGTTCTATACAGGCTGCATTCCAAGGTATTTGATCATGTGGAAAATAACTCAGACCAATTTATTAAAAATTACCTTATGAATACAGTTATGTTAGTTTGATTCCTTTTTATATAAGTGTAATTCTATAGTTCTGGCTAAATCCTTTTTTAAAAAAAAAGCTGGTGATATATAATAATTTTTGGTATTTTGTAGTGGTTAAAATACGTCTCCTTTGAAAAATGGCACACATCCAATAAACTAATATTTTTGAAGGCATAATTATCCTTTGGGTCTCTTACATTTGTGATTTTCCTTTCCTGACACAAAGAATGATCCCAGAATTTTCAAAATATTAAAATAAAAAAGTGAGCGGACTCAGAATCTTTATTCTTTAATCTGGGCCAATTGTGCCTTTACGACAAGCATTTATAATATGCAGACACTGCAGTTCAGCGTCTCCCGTAATATCTGTACATAGATGAGTAAGTGCAGCACAAGTCATTCGTTACTTAAAAATTTCTTTGTGTTGAGTGATTTATGTTGATGTGTTTTAGTTAACATTAATTTTAGAAATAAATGTCATGCTTCTGTTGACAGCTTCACCTTTCTCTTGTTTTCCATATAGTTTTTATAATTACAGCTTACCAAACTAGAGGTTTCATAATTTAAAACTGAAATTTTAGGTGAAGGAGCAGCAGTATAAATTTGATAATTTCATATGTAATTCAGAATTGCTTAGCCAGTTTTGTTCAAATTATTCTGAAAAATGTAGTCTAATGTAGGAATCCTGTGTTCTATCATTCCTGTGTTTTTATTTTAGAATCTGTCACTAGCTTTAATCCTCTGACTGGCAGCTGTGGCCTAGAAATCTCTGCATTGTCACTTTACGTGCATGAACTTGACACTGTAGTTTATTCCATCCAAGCTCTCAGTGAGTTTAATAATGGTTGATTTGGAGAAACCCCAAACTTATGTCTCTAAAATATTAGAATTTGTATATGGTAATTTAAAATTATTTTGCAAACATTTTTCTCTTCTGTTTGCTAAATCAAAGACCAACTGACAAGCAGTTTCTTACAACAGTGTTAATTACTACTAGACTCAGTGTCTATGGATTATTAGGCAAACTTAATTGGAATCAGAGCATGGTCTGCAGATTTAAGATTTTTTTTAATCATATTCCTCATTTCTTCAGATAATCTTTAAAAAAAAAAAAAAAGTCTACTTTAGTTGAATAAAGTTAGGATGAAAAAGATTATTCTGACTAGGATTGATAATCAGTTTTGCAAATAGGCTATATATTTCATCCAGAGCGTTCTAGTGTGACTATTTGCATTTCCAAACTAATTTTGAATTTATAAACAAAAACTCTGAAATTTAGTTCAGAACTTATCTACAACAAATAACAGAACTTTCTATACCCACCCTCTGAATAAGTGACTTGGGATAATGTTTCAAGATTCATAAGCAAGAAGTGATTTTACTTCGGCAGTAGCGTCATCTGACCCTTACCAAGTTAATTTGTTAATTTGCCATATGAAAGTCATTCAAACAATAGGAGACCTGTTTCTTCCATCTGCAGTTTAGTTTCCTCTTACTGGTCGTTCAGTGCCTGCCAAAAATACATACTTCTTTACATTCCATAGCATTGTACGTTCATATGGGTACATAAAGAAGTATGTACTCTGGACAGGAATACATATAGTTGCTCAGCTATCTGTCAAGTGAATCTGAAAGTATTTTGCTTTTTTGTTCCTTTCCTTGTTAGAAGATGCAGAATGCATGTTGTCATTTCTTTGAAAGAACAATCTTATAATAAACTTGTTATAAGCTAACCTTTTTCTCTAAGACTGAACTTTTACAATGCAATTTACCTGCAAAATGACTTTAAGTGTATTACAGTTCCATGTTCTGTGATGACATGGACATTTGAAGCACTTATCCAGATTTTTGTTGTTTCTTCGTGTTCATTCTGGCTGGCCAGTTTTGAAGGTAGAGATGTCATTGATGGGTGGCTTTGCAAAGTACTTTCCTGGAATGGATAATTGTAGTCCACCATAAGAACTTCCGTTTTCTTTGAGTCTTCTGCCAGATTTCCATGCTGGTATACAGATTTCATTTAGTATCCTGAAGGGAAGTATAAACTCATCTAATATGATGGAAGGAAATAACCTTCACCCCCTTCCCCGACTCAAAAAATCCTGTCCACTTCCCCCCAGGTCTAGTATCTCTTTTTACTGCAGATCCAAACTTAGAACAAAAAACAGAACAAAAAACAAAACAAAGAAAAACCAAACTCCCACAATGCTGCTGATCCTACTAATTGAAAAGATAAATCGAATTTTTAAAAAAATGATTGTGGCAGCATTGGGCTTTTAGCAGGCCGTAGGTCATATGTGAGAGCCAATGCTTATTCAGCACTTCTAAAATAGGTTTTTTGAGTTTGTGTAGTCGCTCACCTGCTTCGGTCGCAGAATCTTTTTCAGGCTTGCAATATCAGTGCCAGTTTACATAAATGATAAACGTTCATCTGTTTAAATTGAATTTTATCCCCTTTCTTCACATTTTGTTATGTGGCTCCGAGGTACACAATCAGCTTTTAGTTACCAGTAAACATTCAGTGTGCTGGCAGGGTGTGACTTTTAAAGAGCTGACAGAAGTAGATTGACTGTCTAATTTATAGTTAGTAGGTGTTTAAAAAAAAATTTAAAAAGTTGGTGTCAGTTATAGTAGACTTTGCCTTTCCAATGTTAGAAAGGCTAATTTGAAATAAGCTTAAAAATTAGTAAATTTAATAGTCCAGAGAAAAGGGGAGAGCAGTGGAAGTAAAAATTTCTGCAGCCCATGACAAAAAGCTAGTGCAGCTGACAGAGAGCAAATCAGTGTGTGGCAGTAGCTAGCACAGTACTACAAGGAGAAACAGCAATGCAGTATTAGAATTACAGCATGCACATTCTAGGTTTCAAATGGGTTGATTTCTTGTACATCTAAGGTAGATCACTAAAAATCTACCAAATGTTTGGAGCTTAGTAGTGAATTACTGTACTATTGATATCTTTAAAATATAGTTTTAAAATGTTTGAGTTAGTTGTGATTTGTAAGTACAGTGTTGCTTTTCACTAAAATTAAATCATTTTGATTTTTAGAAATCATTGCATGGCAATACACTACCAGAGCATATCTCATGGAAGATCTGTCAAATATCTGCTGTGAAATTTGGACTAGAGTTGTCGCTAAGCCTGCTCTTTTCACTACAAATGCTTGATACTTTAATACACTGAAATTAAGCTGTGCCCGGAATAGAGGTACGAATATAACAACAAAAACAATCTAGTAAATAATAGTTAAACATGCAGAAAGTCATAGATATCCTTTAAATGTGCAGAATAACACAGGCCTCCTGGTGTTCTGTTACCTGTAAGCTTAGTATCATGCAGCATTTGCAGTTGGAAGAGAGGTAATGACCTAGAGAGAGAGATCAGCAGCAGCCATCTCAGCCTGAGTGTTCGTCTGATTCAGCTCTTCATCATATGCGAGGGGGAGTAGGGGGAAGTGTCAGTGAATACAGTACCTTACCACCTGAAATAGATAAAACTTCAAAGCAAAATAGTGTGAATAGTGAAGCTTACTTGGTGTTGCTACCTTTCTTGGATTGATAAAATATGGATGATGTTGCGTAGAAATTAATACCTTGTGGCTGCCGGGCTAAGAATTAAATGTCCAAGGAAAGATGCTAGGAAGCCCTGGGATGGTGAACTCAGCCCATTGGCAGATGAAAATAATCAGATAAAAAGTTGGAGTGACGAGAGGAAAAAAAAAAATCTTCCAGCTCCTTAAATATTGCACCGCATCTGTTCATGCTTGAGGTTAAGTTTCCAAGCTTAACTGTAGGCAGATCTGTGTTGAAGCTACTTTCCATCTCCAGAGGTCAAGTCTGTTCGTGAGGTCAGGGCTCCCACATGCACACTACAGAAGAAACTAACTGTATTTCCCACTCAGAGGGCATGAGCAAAACTGTTACAGCTTTATAGGCAGCTAAGCATTTGAAACATGCACTCCCAGGCAAACAGGCTCTCTTGTGCCTCTCTCTTCCCTGACCATATTTAGTCAACCATTGCAAAAAATAATCTCTCAGCTGTCGATTGTCGATCCAGAATCTGAGGGAGCCTCTATCTTGCTTTCTGCTCATTGATTATTCATCCTGCTGTCCTAACACTGTTTAACCATTTGTCCTGATATTTTTTTAGCACTGCCAAATAAAGCCGTCTCTCATGTTGCCACTGATATTTCCCAGATTTTCACTGAGCTTGCACTGCTACTAGTAAAGTCTGATGCGGCTGTCACCATACATAGAAACGCTGCGGAGTTTAAAAAAAAAGAAAAAGAAAAAGCCCTGGTAGTAGAAAGATAGGGTCTTTCAGATATGAAACAATAAATATCCCTCTGCTGCCACAACAGATTGTGTAACCTGATTTCTTGATCAGTGAAAAGTGCTGTGAAGAATAATAGGCTTTTTAGCTGCAGGACTAAGTGGCCTGTCGTTTAATTATATAACTAGTTTAAAGGTTTTTTCTAGAAAACTTACATTTTATTTAACTGATAAGTTTTGTGCTATTTGCCTGTTCTACGCAAAATCAGAAACGATTTGGCAAATGGAAAACATTTGTGCTTTATTAACAAACAAATGATCATTATGTAATGTCTTTATAATACTAATCTGCATAAATTTGCTTTTTTAAAAACTACTAACAAGCAGAGTGCCCGTATTTTAGAAAAACTTAAAATGTTTCCTGGTGAAGGAATTTTAAAAATATTCATTCTGCAGATTTCATTTCCATTCATATAAACTATCTTCTAACAAATACAGTAGCTATACTTTCAGAATCTGAAAACTAATTTTTGAATTTTAATATATGACAGTTATTTGCTTCAGAAGAGAGTAGCTAGGAGTAACTGCTGATCATCTTCATTTAAGTACCACAGACAGTAGTAAGTAAAACCAAAATAACTCAGTTAAGACTTCCTGTGTCTTTCTAGACAGAAGTCCCTTTGGAAGAATATGCTTTGTGGTTCTTTGGGAAACAGTTATATGCACTCCGATGCATCATAAATATTTTTTCCTGCAGAGAGAAAAGAGTAAATGCCAAATATAACCAAACAGTTCAATGTTTAGGATTAAATATAAGCCCCATAAATATAAGAAAGCACTGCATCATTACCCCATCCTAACATAAGCAAGTGTTGCTTTTAATAAATTGAGTTACAGTATTTTCAGGATAGAAGGGTTGAAATGCAAAAGATTGACTGGAAGAGACCAGTATTTTCTGAGGCTCTCCCCTTTCTTTGCTCCTTTGAGTGTAACTTGAATTAATCACATTGTGCAGCAACATCCTATTCTGTAGCTGAGGCTTCATCTGAGCTTTTCATTATAAACTCAATGTCTTTCCCCTCACTTGTTTCAAAATCCACATGACACAGTGGCCTTAAAATTAGTAGATTAGGCCTAGGGCGAATGTATATTTCTACCAAATTTGAACTAAATTGTACAAGGGTTGCTTGAAAGATAACACCATAAATAAGTGTATCCTAATTTTTTTAAAAAAAACTTTCACAGAACTAAAAAAGAGAACCTAGATTTTAGTTTTCAGCTAGCTGAGATCCAGTGAATGGTATCAATGGTTACTTGATTAGTCAAACTTGAAAAGTTATTAACCTTTTTAAATAGGAAAATTGCTGTGACTCATCATTCTGGGAAGTTTAATATGGAGTGTAAAATGATTGATTGGAGACCTAATCTTTCATTCATACAAGTCTTTAGTCCTTTTCCTTAATGATAAACCTCAAAATGTAAATAAATTATTGAGTGGTTTTGTCATTGCTGAAAGAGAATATTCTCCTATTCTCAGTCTTATTTTAGAACCTTAAGCAGAGAGGAAGGATGTCTTTGGTAAAGTATGTGACTTTGAATCAAGAGATCTTGGGTCTCTTCCAGTGTCAGTCAGATTTGTGGTGGTACATGCATGCCCTGTCCCTTGTCGGAGTGGGCAGGGTGTGTGCTGATACTGTGGTTACAGCCTACCAGACTATCTTGGGTCTTGCCACAATGAGATTCAAGGATCAGGGTCTAAGCAGCAGCCCTCGGACATAGGGCAGTGTGGCCTAGTGGCTAGAGTCAATACTGTGGCCCTTGCGTTCAGGGCAGTGTGGCTTAGTGGCCAGAGTCAATATGGCAGCTGTCCGATACAGGATAGTGTGGCCTAGTGGCCAGTACCTGGGGGGCCATCACCAGGAGAGTGGCGGCCTGGGCCCACCTCACTCCACTGTGCCCCGACCCAGGGCCCTAACAGTAGCGGAATAGTCCACCACTGGGTCAGCAGGGAATCCCACCGAAACATGCCGACCTTGCACAGGTACAAGATACCAGTCACTCAGCCTTCCTGGGTCACTTCCTACTGCTCTTCCTGAAGCTGCAGTCCATGGGACAGCAGAGTCTCTGGGCACTTTGGCCGAGTTAATTCCCTGGGACTCCAGTGGCTACAGATCTCCAGCTCCCTCAGGCAAGGGCTGTGGCAGCTCCTCAGCTGGAGCCTCAACCAATGGTCCTTCCTCTCCAGCGGTCAGACCAGACTGAGCCAGGCCGCTCCCTTTTATACTGGCATAGCATTTGAAGCATGTCAGTACAGTCTGAGGGGCGGAACTTCCTCCACCCATAGTGTGGGGTTAATCCCTTCCGGCCCAGTGCAGGGTATGCACACTCTGTCACAGACTTCTTGTGCGACACTGGGTAAGTACTTAATCTCTCTGCCTTAGTTTTCCATCTATAAAGTGGGGATACTTCCTTACCTCAAAGTGTGTGAATAATAAATTCATTACTGTTTGTGACATGCTCATATACAGTTGATGAACACCACCAAAAAGTCTATAGATAAAAACTACGTTTAAGCAATATTTATCTGCTGATTGATATTGCAGAAGGTATAATATGTTGACATTGTTAGAGCCATACTAAACAGGTGGGGAGTAGGGTCCAAAGCTGGCCCTCATAAAATGCACTGGTAAATGGCAAATGTTGAGGGAGGAGGACCCCCTCACAACCCTCTCCTCCCCCCCCCCACACTTTTCCCTTTTGTTCTCATGAAGTTCTTACCCTTCTGAAAAGTATACTGCAGTTTTCTCACTCTCTCCAAAATCAAAATCTCTCAGTGAAACTTAATTGGACGTTTGAATTTTAATCCAAAATTCAGAAAATATCAACCAGTTCTAGTATATAGCACTAGGTTAAATTGGAAAAATGACTACGGCCATGCCTATGCTAACACGTTGTCAAAACTTTTGCTGCGCAGGGGTGTAGAAAAAACATCCTCCTGTACACTGTGGATAGTTCTCTGAAAACGTCCACTCGATGTGCAGAAGGGGTAAAAAAGGCTAACAGTATATTAGGAAGTATTAGGAAAGGGTTAGAAAATAAGACAAACTATTGTGATGCCACTATATAAATCTGTGGTGCATCCACGCCTTGAATACTGTGTCTAGTTTTGGTCACCCCTTCTCAAAAAAGATATAGTGGACCTGGAAAAGGTTAAGAGTGATAAAGATAATCAGAGTATAGAAAGGCTTCCATATGAGGAAGAATAGGGCTGTTCAGTTTAGAAAAGAAACAACTGGGGATAGAGTAATATGATCTAGATCAGGGATTGGCAACCTTGGGCACGCGGCTCACCAGGGTAAGCGCCCTGGCGGGCCTGGCCGGTTTGTTTACCTGCCGCGTCCACAGGTTCGGCTGATCGCGGCTCCCACTGGCCATGGTTCGCCGCTCCAGGCCAATGGCGGCTGAGGGAAGCAGCGCGGGCTGAGGGATGTGCTGGCTGCAGCTTCCCGCCACCCCCATTGGCCTGGAGCGGCAAACCACAGCCAGTGGGAGTCGCGATTAGCCAAACTTGCGGATGCGACAGGTAAACAAACTGGCCTGGCCCGTTGCCAATCCTGAATATAGATCTATAAAATCATGAATGGTGGGAAAAAGTGAGTAAAGAAGTGTGAAAGAGAAAATAAAAAAAAAAAATAGGGGTCACTCAATGAAATTAGTAGACAGCAAGTTTAAGACAAACAAAAGGAAGTACTTTTTCACACAAGACACAACTAATCACATGAAACTCTCTGTAGCTCGACAGCTTGTCTCTCTTACCAGTAGAAGTTGGTCCAATAAAATATATTACCTCACCCATTTTGCCTCTCTCATATCCTGGGACTAACATAGCTACAACCGCACTGCATACATTCATGAAGAATGGGTTCAAAAATGGTTTTTAGTCAAGATGGTCAGGAATGCAACCACGTAGTTGGGGTGACCCTCAACGTCTGATTACCAGAAGTTTGGAGTGGAAATAGGGTGGATCACTCCATTATTGCCCTGTTCTCTACACTCCCCTTGAAGCTCTGGTACTGGCTGCTGTCAAAGACAGGATACTGGGCAAGATGGGCTGTGGTTTGACCCAGTATGGCAGGTCTTATGTTCTTAATTTATGTTAATACTGTAATAATCTTTAAATGCAATTTTAGTTGAGGGTGGTATGAATTTAGTATCTTAAAGCATTGAAAAATCTTATCTAGAATCTTCTCAAATTTTAGATCAGCAGTATAACCTACACAAGCTAACTTTGTTTATGGTTATTGCTTAATTTATTGCTCTATAAAACAGTATTTAGGGGAATACTGTGCATGTTTTGCAAGCGTGAGAGATGAAAGCAAGGTTTTATATACATAAGGATTATGTTCCTGGTAAATACAGTAATAAAAGTTGTCTGTTTTCATTAGGACTTTGAAAATTGAATGCTGAAACAAATGTTGCATAAGAGGAAAGTAACACTTGTTCATCAAAATTACTTTGCCTTCTACTGTAACACAGGGCAGTCCAAGTTAATACTGTTCTGAATGGTGACCATCTACTTGTTAGAATTTTGGTTGGAGCTGTGTAAAGTCCTACAAGCTAAAGCAGTATGATAATAAAGGAAAGACTGTTGCATTATGAAACCAGAGCAGGGACTTAACGGGACTAGGTGATTAGGAAAGGTAATAGAACCACTGGAAATCCTACAGAATTTGCCATTTTTGCTGAAATATTTGCAAGATTCAAGGAGTTTTGTCATACATCCTTCTTAACTTCTTCCTCTGACCCAACTGCTTAGTGCTGGCTGAAAGAAATCCTGAGATGCTATCCTCCAACCTGTCCCTGCAGGGATGGCATCCACCAGGTACAGTCCTCGACCTGCAAGTTGTTCACTAAGAGCAGCAAAGTAGAAGTAGCTTGCCTGCTATTAATCATAAACCTTGGATGCTATAATTTTCATTACACAATAGAAACCTATTCAGTATGTATTTTACAGCACACAAGTGTGTTAGGCAGTTCACAAGATAGTAAGACAGTCCATTCCCCAAGGAGCTTACAATCTAACTTCAGATATGATACTTTCGAAGTTTGGGGCAACATAATAGTAGGGATGGGCTGAAGGAGAAGTGACAGGAGTAACAACAGTAAGATTGTTACTTAACACCTAGTGCACAGCATGGTGTATATAAAAATCTTTTCTATATGAATAAAATAAACGTAAAATGTATGTATTATTCACTTCTTGTAGGCATAATAACTTTATTCCAAAGTTTGCACCTACTTTTCCCAAAGTGGTGTATTGAGGGTTCCTCAGTGCCCCTGTTAAAGTTTAAGAACATACCCCTTAATTTTTTTCTGCTTTCATGCACCCACCCTTGAATCTCTCAGGTAACACACCTTACATTTGGTATTCCTACGGACAAAAAGGGCTGGAATAGAATCCCTTCTGAGACATTCAGAGCTGCTCATTACTCAGTAGTCAGGGTCTTTGTGAAGTGACAGTTGATTTCATTTATGGGCGGAGTGCACTCTCAAAAAGAACTAACTTGGAATTTTCAGATTTTAGATTTCTTCACACAATATTTGAATAATTGGATTTATCCTTCATTCACTTAGAGCAAGGGTAGGCAACCTATGGCACGGGTACCAAAAGTGGCACGCAAGCTGATTTGTAGTGGCACTCACATTGCCTGGGTCCTGGCCACTGGTGTGGGGGGCTCTGCATTTTAATTTAATTTTAAATGAAGCTTCTTAAACATTTTAAAAGCCTTATTTACTTTACGTACAACAGTAGTTTAGTTATATATCATAGACTTATAGAAAGAGACCTTCTAAAAATGTTAATGTATTACTGGCATGCGAAACCTTAAATTAGAGTGAATAAATGAAGATTCAGCACACCACTTCTGAAAGGTTGCTGATCCCTGACTTAGAGATTAGCTAAACATTTAAACTGATTTAGTTTTTTCTTAAACTAAATAATTGTGAAACTACTGTTAAATATAATGTGAAGGAAAGATCGATGTGTGTTTGTCCATTGTTTTGTCCCAATATTTGCTCCTGTCTGCACCTCAGCCAGGCTTTTGCATACAGAATTGCGCTTATAAATATAATTCCCTGCTTGAAGTTGAATTCTTCATGTACAACTCACTTTCTACAAGTAATCCAAGAACACTGTCTTTTCATTGCCCTTGGAATGAATGTGACAGTTAATTCTAACTGAAAAAATAGGTATTCTGAGAACTCAGAAATGGAGAGGAAAAAAATCCCTGCAACATTCCTTACTGGCCACTTTTGTGTAAGGAGGTGGTATGTTGAGCTGATTGACAAGAGGAGGGGAAGGGATCCAAACAGCCCGAGTTCAGAGTTGGCAGCTGAAAAGATGATGCTTGGGTGGTTTGTGAGGTATGGAGCATAAATTAAAAAATAACTTCTTGCCTGATCAAACTGTTTGTTTGTATTTGGTGCTCCAGCTGTGATTGCCTATCTGGATATGTTTGCAGCAGTCCTTCATTTTTCTGCTCCCTAAAAGTGATTGAGCCACAAGGAGATAGGAAGCCCTTCATTGCTTCCTATTTGTGAAAATAAGTTTGTGACTTGAATACTGAACACTAACATTCCCATATTAAAAATCTACTTCCAGAGGTATCTATTTGCCATGGCTCAGGAAATCAGATAAGTCTCTTATAGAGCTGATCAGAAAATGTTTTCTTCCTAGCAAAAAAAATGTTAATCTTTCATCAAAAACCTGAAAATTGAAAATCTGTGGAGACATTTATTTTTAATCTTCGTGAAAAACTTGATTTTGTGAAAACCCCCGTTTCTTGTTCGAGTGCTTGCTCATATCCATTCCAGTTAGGTGTGCGCGCCCTGTGTGCATGTTCGTCGGAAGATTTTTACCCTAGCAACACTCAGTGGGTCGGCTGGGCGCCCCCTGGAGTGGCGCCGTTATGGCGCTGGATATATACCCCAGCTGACCCAACCGCCCCTCAGTTCCTTCTTACTGCCCGTGTCGGTTGTTGGAACAGTGGAGTGCAGTTTCACTGACCTCCACCTCCCTAGCTACTCGTAGTTCTCTCCCTCAAGACTCCCGCCAAGACTTCGCTGTCCTCTTGGAGAAAGGGAAAAAGGTGGCCAGAACTTCCCTCCAGGCCGTGTTGGATGCAGCAGACTCAGCAGCCAGGACTCTGGCCTCAGTTGTTGCCATGAGGTGCATCTCATGGCTTCAGGTTTCAAGCCTCCCACCGGAGCTGCAGTTTACCATTCAGGACTTACCATTTGATGGTAAAGGCCTCTTCGCGGAAAAGGCTGACCCCAGACTGCAAAGCCTGAAGCACAACAGGTTCATAATGCGCTCTCTCAGCATGCATACACTGTAATCCAACGCAGGCCTTTCCGTCCCCAGCCTCACCACCCATACTCTGTGCCTAGACAAAGACAGGACTTTGGAAGGTGGCACGGCCGAGGTGATCGTAGACAACCTTCAGGACCCCAAGGGGACCAAAATCATGGTCCCTCGAAACCATCACCGGGACCAAAGACGAACGTTTGAAGGTGCGCCTGAGGGCCAACCCTGTCCCTCTTCAGGGACCCCGCTCACGAGCAATTCCTCTTACAAGAGGTGCAGACGCTCCTCGCCATAGGAGCTATAGAGGAGGTACCGATGGATGAAAGGGGCAAGGGGTTTTACTCCCATTACTTGCTAATCCCCAAGTCGAAGGGCGGCCTCAGCCCTATCCTAGACCTGCGAGGGCTCAACCAGTTTATGATAAAGTTGAAGTTCCGCATGGTATCCCTGGGGACCATTATCCCATCCTTGGATCCCGGAGACAGGTATGCCGGCCTCGATATGAAGGACGCGTTCTTTCACATTGCCATGTTTCCTCTGCACAGGCGATACTTACCCTTTGTAGCCAACCGTCAGTACTTCCAGTTTACGGTCCTGCCGTTTGTCCTTTCTGCAGCCCCAAGGGTATTGACAAAGTGTATGGCCATAGTCGCCGCCTACCTCCGCTGACGTCGGATACATGTTTTTCCGTATCTGGACAAGTGGCTCATGAGAGGGGCCTCCGAGAGCCGCGGTTTCAAGCGATGGCAACAATCATCCGAGGTCTACAAAATTTCCCAATGACCTCGGCTCGCACTTGTCGGTCTCCTGGGTCACATGGCTGCGTGCACGTTTGTAACCAAACATGCCAAGCTCCACCTCCGTCCTCTCCAAGTTTGGCTCAACTCGGTATACCGCCCGGGCAGGGACCTGATGGAAACGTAGTCACCATTCCCTCGAGCACCTTAGGCTCCCTAGAATGGTGGCTAACTCCCTCCCTGGTGTGTGCAGGGATGCCGTTCCATCCGCCCCAGCCCTCAATGTCCCTGACGACGGACGCGTCATCTCTCGGCTGGGGTGCTCACCTCGACTAACAGGGAGGGACACGATCCTCCCCCGTTTGTCAGGAGGCCATCCAAGTCTGGGACTTTTGCATAGCCCCCTCGATAGATCTGGTAGCGTCCATTCTCCCAGGCGTTCGGAACACCCTGGAGGATTGACTTAGCAGATCTTTCTTGTCTCACGAGTGATCGATCCACCCCAATGTTATGCGTTCTGTTTTCCAGAAGCGGGGATTTCCCCCCATAGACCTGTTCGCTTCTTGCGAGAACAGGAAATGCCAGATGTTCTGCTCCTTCCAAGCTCTCCCCCCGGGATCGATCTCGGACACTCTCCTGATGCCATGGAAGAGCCAGCTCTTCTGTGCCTTCCCACCGTTCCCGCTGGTTCACAAGTTCCTGCTGAAACTCCGCAGGGGCAGAGCGCACATCATTATGATCGCTCCAGGGTGGCCAGGCAGCACTGGTACACCATGTTGCTCGACCTGTCGATAGCCAACCCAGTTGTCCTGCTGCTCCACCCAGTCCTCATAACTCAGGACCACGGCAGGCTTTGCCACCTGGCCCTGCAGGCTCTTCACCTCACGGCGTGGCTGCTGCGTGGCTAATCCAGTCAGGGTTACGTTGCTCTGAATCAATACGACAGGTTCCCCTGGGTAGCAGGAGGCCTGCCACCCGGTCAACGTACCTGGCCGAGTGGAAACATTTCTCCTGCTAGTACGAAACGCTTAATCTTACTCCCACTGAGGTCTCGATCCCCTCTATTTTGGACTTCCTCTGGTCTCTCAAACAGCAGGGCCTTGCAGTATCATCACTGAGGGTACACTTGGCAGCCATCTCTACCTTCCACCCAGGCGAAAGTGGTCCATTCCATGTTCTCACACCCTATGGTTTCGAGGTTCCTCAAGGGCTTGGAGCGCTTATACCCTCAAATACGCCGCCCAGCCCTGACCTGGGACCTCAACCTGATTTTAACCAGACTTCGGTCTCCCCCATTCGAGCCATTAGCAACCAACTCACTGCTATACCTGTCTTGGGAGACAGTTTTCCTCGTAGCCATTACATTGGCCAGACGAGTCTCCGAGCTTAGGGCTCTTACGGTGGATCAACCGTATGCTGTGTTCCACGGGGACTGGGTGCGGTTGCGACCACACCCGGCTTTCCTCCGTAGGGTGGTTTTGGTCTTTCATGTTGGCCAAGACATCTTTCCCCTGGTCATCTTCCCGAAGCCACACTCAACACGATGGGAGCAACAATTGCACTCCCTGGACATTCGTAGAGCACTCGCATTTTGTATTGAACGGACAAAACCATTTCGTAAAACACCCCAACTCTGTCGCAGTAACAGACCAAATGAGAGGCCTACCGGTTTCCTCTCAGGGGATCTCATCTTGGGTGATGGCGTGCATCCGCACTTGTTATGATTTGGCTCGTATTTCCCCAAGCCACCTCACCGCGCATTCTACCAGGGCTTGGGCTTCATCTGCTGCCTTCCTGGCTTGTGTACCCATCCAGGAGATGTGTCGCACAGCTACCTAGTCCTTGGTCCACACCTTTCCTTCACGTTATGCTCTGGTTCAACAGTCAAGAGATGATGCAGCCTTTGGCTCAGCAGTTTTGCATTCTGCCACATCTCACTCCGACCCCACTGCCTAGGTAAGGCTTGGGAATCACCTAACTAGAATGGATATGAGCAAGCACTCGAAGAAGAAAAGATGGTTACTCACCTTTGTAACTGTTGTTCTTCGAGATGCTTTGCTCATATCCATTCCAAACCCGCCCTCTTTCCCCACTGTCGGAGTAGCCGGCAAGAAGGAACTGAGGGGCAGTTGGGTCGGCTGGCGTATATATCTGGCGCCATAACGGCGCCCTCCAGGGGGCGTCCAGCCGACCCACCGAGTGTTACTAGGATAAAAATCTTCCGACGAACGTGCACGTGGCGCGCGCACACCTAACTGGAATGGATATGAGCAACACATCTCGAAGAACAACAGTTACAAAGGTGAGTAACCGTCTTTTTCTTTCAGTGTCTCTATTTTGGTAGTTTAACTAGCGTAACAGTTAAAATTAGAACTTGAGTGTCGCTGAACATTGAGGAAAAATTAGTCCATCCAAAGTGAAAAGCATGCTCAGCAGTGAGCTAGTAACTAGTACCAGTATCTGGACCAGACTAACATAGCGGTTACTTGAGCTTCTCTTAGTATGTGTTTAGCAAGAGAGAAAGCTCATCAATTTATTTCTGCTTTTTGCTTATTTTTTTAGCTATGCATATCTTTTAAATACAAGGTGAATGAGGTAATATCTTGTATTGGACCAACTTCTACTGGTGAGAGAGACAAGCTTTTGAGCTTACATAGGACTCTTCTTCAGACCTCACCCACCTTGTCTTTTACTTCTCCTAGTTTCTCAAATATCCTGGGACTAACACAGCTACAAAAACACTGGATTATGTGTATCTTTGACATGAAATCCAGGTTTCATCTAGCCAAAAGAAGTACAGTCCCCACAATAGATTGTGGAGTATCACACGACATTCCTATTTTAATTTTGTATTCTTTTAAAACTGCACTATATCTATGCATGAATAAATAAAATGGCACGTCCCTCAAATCCAGAGTTCCCACAACAATTGATATCTCATAAATTGACAGACTGAAAAATGGAATCAATTAAAGTCTTTAAGTGTAATTTTAACAACTAAAATTTCTAATGTATATAGACATCTCCACTTAAATGGACATTAAATAGGTAGTTAAATGCTACAGGAAACATTCTTCTTTGAGTAGTGTCCCTGTGGGTGCTTCACTATAGGTGTATTGGCGCCCCTGTGCTGCTGACTGGAGAATTTTGAAAGCAGCGCTTGTTCTTCGCGGACATGCACTTTCCCCCTGTTGTGCTCTGCTGCAAAGCTAGTGAGTGTTGCAAGAGCCAACCCTCCTTAGTTCCTTCTCAGCCGCCCTTGGGTAGAGACAGAGCTTTAGCTGTCTGTTAGCAGATTGTTAACTTTCAAAAGACTTGCTAATCATTCTCCTTTTTTAAAACTATTATTTAGTTTCCTTTACGTTACTTTTGTTTTATCCTTAAAAATCTTGAATTTAAACTGTCTTCTCTTCTATTAGAAGTGGCTTTTTAACTGCCTTCAGAACTGCACCAAGACTCAGGATAGCGGGAATCCTCACCACAGCCTTCTACATCTAAGAGCATGGCTATACTTGCAGATGTAGAGCACTTTGAGTTAAACCAGCCTTCGTAGAGCGCAGTAGGGAAAGTGCTGCAATCTGTCCACACTGACAGCTGCAAGCGCAGTGGCATGGGCACATTAGCTGCTCTTGCAATGGCTACAGAGAGCATTGCATTGTGGTAGCTTTCCCAGCATGCAAGTGGCTTCAACGTACTTTTCAAATGAAGGGAGTGGAGTGTGACAGGGAGTGTGTTGTGTGTATGGAGGGGGAGAGTGGGTGTTTGGGGAGGCTGAGAGCATGTCAGCATGCTGTCTTGTAAGTTCAGACAGCAGCTGACACCTCTTCTTCCCTCCCCCCGCCCCCAGCATTCCACAGTAGTGGTTGTTTTGTCTCAGAGCAGATAAGCATGCCGGCTGTCAGAAACAGAGCTTTCAGAGAGCAAATCGGCATGCCTGCAGTGATTCCAAAACAATGACAAGAGTGGCCATTTGACTTAAGGGGATTATGGGACGTATCTGGAGGCTGATCAAGGCGCAGTAATGCAACATCTCATTCACACTGATGCCCGGGCGTTTCAGCCAGTGTGCACCAAATGTTAATCTTCTCACCAAGGTAGAGTACCGGGAGCGCTCTAGCCCTGGATTCAGAGCGCTCTATGTGCCTTGCCAGTGTGGGTGGGTAATGAGTTAGGGCGCCCGGGGCTGCTTTAATGCGCTCTAACTCGTAAGTGTAGCCAAGCCCTAAGCAAGGTTAGCCTAAGGCTTGTCTACACTGATACTTTACAGCACTGCAACTTTCTTGCTTAGGGCTGGGAAAAAACACACCCCTCAGCGCTGCAAGTTTCAGCGCACCAGCACTGGGAGCTATACCCCTCATGGAGGTGAGTTTTTTTAAAGTGCTCTTCCAGTGCTGCACTGCAACTACACAAGCCACGGCAGTGTTTTAACGTTGCCAGTGAAGACATACCCTAAGAAGACAACCATGAGCCTCCACAAGGCTTCTAAGAGCCATGAGTCCCCACAGTGAGCTCCAATCAAGCCAAAAAAGATTGATATCATTGGTACCAACGGCCACTGAGCTTGCCGTACCCAGAGCTCGCACAGAAAAGTCCTAACAGAACATGCTGGGCAGCCTGCTGGGCCTGATGGGCACAGACAGGGTAACGTTGGTACCGACAAGAGAAGGTAGAGATTCTGCCTGGGAAGGCTCCTTCGGTATAGAGAACGGCATTGGTACCCTCTTCAGTATACAGTAACTCCTCTCTTAATGTTGTAGTTATGTTTCCGAAAAATGATACTTTAAGCGAAATGTTAAGCAAATTCAATTTCCCCATAAGAATTAATGTAAATAGGAGAGTTAGGTTCCAGGGAAAAAGACAGTATATACATATTCAATATAAGTTTTTTAAACAGTTTTAAACAAACAATGGTTCTGTAACAACAAAGAGTGCGGTGGCACCTTAAAGACTAACAGATTTATTTGAGTGTAAGCTTTCATGGGTAAAAAACCTCACTTGTTCAGATGCAGAAAGCTTACACCAAAATAAATCTGTTAATCTTCAAGGTGCCACAGGACTCCTTGTTGTTTTTGTGGATACAGACTGTTATAACACGGCTACCCCCGATACTTGATACCATGCAAGGCACTAATTTAATACTGTATACAGCAATGATGATTGTGAAGCATGGTTGAGGTGGTGCAGTCAGAGGATGGGATATTTTCCCAGGAATGCCTTGCTGCTAAATGATGAACTAGCGCTTAGCTCAGCCTTCAAGGGTTAACATGTTGTTAATGTAGCATCACACTCTACAAGGCAGCATGGACTGAGGCAGGAGAGAGGAAAGAAATAGATGCACGACAGTGGCTGCAAACACTTCCCTGTGGAAACTGAATGTGATGATGAACCCACGCTGTCTCGCTGGAGCACACTTATCCTTCCTCTGGACAGCATACGCAAGGCTGCATAGGCGCCAACTTTTCAAAGTGCCTGAGTGTGTGTGTGTGAGAGAGAGAGAGAGAGAGACAGAAAAACACACACCATGTGTGTGAGACAGAGATGTGTTGCCCCTTTAATTGCACTGCCCTTTTAAGTAGATCAGCATGTTCAGACACAACAGCAGCTTCCAGCAAGCTCGTCCATCCTGAGCCCAGTCATGTTGTCACCTCCCTTTCCCCCAGCTCTGTGGAGATGGGGTACAGCAGTTGGGGGAGAGGGACATCCTGACAGCACCCCCTCCCTCTCCCCTCTGCACGACAAGCAGGAGGCTCCTGGAAGCAGCTCCAAGGTAGAGGGCAGGAGCAGCACGCTGCAGTTAGGAGAGGGACACCTGAACTGTCTGGCAGTGGATAGCATGCTGGCGTCTGCCCAGCTTCACACCTACTTGCAGCGAACTTAGGGGAGCTGATAGGGGGGCTGCCAGCCCACCCTGGTTCCAAACCCCCACGAGGGCGGGCTGCTCTTCCAGAGAACCGTGCAAGCAGTGGACAAAACAGACGGCCAAACGACGTTATAAGGGAACATTGCGCAACTTTAAACGAACATGTTCTTTAACTGATCAGCAACATTAACCGGGATGACATTAAGTGAGGAGTTACTTTATTAATCGTTGGTGGACTGTTAGGCAGGACCACATCTCCAACTCCCATCGATTCAGACATCCCAACACCGTTCAGACATCCCAGCACTGTCGGCCACTACTGGTGCCAATGCCTACAGGACCGCCAAACTTCTGATACTTGAGAGACCTTTCCGTGTTTGACACACTAGACTTGCCTCTACTCGGTCCTGGGTCACTGGTACTCAGTCTGTCTTGCGCTCCAGTTTCTCCTTCGGCATCGTGCCATGCCACCCTTATTCTCTAGTGGGAAGTCAGACAGCGAGCAGGAGGATATAATCTCCCGTCGCTCCTCTCATGCACCTTATGGTACTGAGTACTGGTAGGGACCTCAACTGTACCGTCCTTCTGACCCTCAACTTCCTTCATATGGGCAGCCATGATACCATGTGCTAGGGCCTTTCCCACCATCACAGTGGCCTTACTGGGACCCTTGGCAGGCCTATAGGCATCATGCCTTTCGAAGCTGTAGCATGGCTTATCAGGAGCCGATGAGGCTTCCTCCTTTGGTCACCACAGCTAGAGCATCTGAGCCTCCTGAACAGATGAGGGAGGTACAAGAGGCAGATATTGAGGAAGAGGTTGCCCCTCCTCCCCTGGACTAGCTTCTCATCTTCATCACCAGATAAAACAGTGATGCCCCTATCATAAGCATAAATCCCAATTCTGAACCTTAGCATCCAAAATGTGGGTGCCTAGCATGAAACTTCCAAGCTTAATTACCAGCTTGGATCTGATATTGCTGCCAGCAGCCAAGGATTCCAGGGCTTGGCTCCCTCTGGTCTTCCAAAACCTTCTCTGGGGGACCCCAAGACTCAGAGGCCCTGAGTCTCACACCAAAGGGAAAACAGCCTCCTCCCCTTGTCTCCTCTTTACCTCATCCCCGGCTCCCCCTCCCTGGGTTATCCTGGATGATACTGTACTTAAACTCCTGACTTCAAAACAGAGAGGACAATCACCTTCCCCCCTCCTTCTTCCCTGAGGCTGCACAGATTCACCCTCCGTAAATCTAACACAGAGAATCCTTCCCCTCCTCGTTCCTAGCCTACCCAGAGAAAACTCAAACAGGTCTTAAAAAGAAAGCTTTATAAAAAAGGAAAGAAAAACACATAAACATAGTCTCGTATCAATTGACATACAGGGTCAATTGCTTAAAAGAAAATGAATAAACAACCTTATTCAAAAAAGAAATATTTAAACATTCCAGCAAACTACACACATGTAAATACAAAAACAATATAAAAACCTATTGTCTTCTACCTTTTGTACTTACACTTGGAAACAGAAGATTAGAAAAGCCTGGATATAGAAATCCCTCTCATAGCGAAGAGAGAGCACAGACAAAAGACACACACCCCAAAATTCCCTCCCTGAGCTTTGAAAAATCCGGTTTCCTGATTGGTCCTCTGGTCAGGTGTGTGGTTCCCTTTGTTAACCCTTTACAGGTAAAAGAAACATTAACCCTTAGCTATCTGTTTATGACAGCCCCCTCCACCGTCATTGGCAGATGACTTCAAACTTTTTCAAGAGCTGGCTCAAAAGGGGGCAGATGCATTACGACTAAAGGAGGTGACAGTCACACCATAAGTTACTGGACATTTTACACTCCTGTCCCTCATCCAGAGTAGCCCTTCCTATTAACGTGGCCCTCTTAGACCCTGCAAAAATTATATGGCAGACTCCTGCATCGGTCCCACCAACATATAAGTGGGCTGATAGAAATATTACATACCAGCAAAAGACACGGAATTTCTCTTCTTCCACCATCTCCCTAATTCAGTCATTGTGGATGCAGTGAACTTTAGAGGTTGACAACACCATGTGAAATCTACTCCGTATTATAGGGATTGGAAGTGCCTCTCTCAACCACCATACAGTTCCGTATTGCAAACTATCAGGTGTTAATGGCAGAATATGATTATATCAGTTATTCAAAACTCAATTCCTTTACTGAGCAGCTCCCAGATTCTCAGAAGACCAATTCAAGGCTGCTATTACCAAAGGTCATCTGGTGGCTAAGATGGCACTCCAGTCAGCACTCAACTTACCTGACACGACAGCATGTTCCATTGAAGACAAGCCTCTTGGTTTCTCTTATTGGGCTTTCCTAAGGAAGTCAAACAACCACAGGCACAAAATTCCCTTTTGAATGTCCCTTCGAAAGCACAAAATTGTTTGCAGACGAAATGGATGCTTCCCTCCCCACACTGAAAGCCTCCAGGGCTACTCTTCGGTCATTTGGAATTCACACACTTGGGCAGAAGAGAAAATATAGTCCTTGGCCCTCATTCAGACCCTGTTCATCACAGTATTCAGCCCAACATTCTTATGAGCCTCAAAAGAAGTAGTCTAGGTTCCCCAAACGGAAACCTTTGGTCCCTCAACCTACTTCTTTCCAGCCATCCACCTCAAAACGTCAGTTTTGACAGGTGGGTCTAGGTGTCGTGAGACTACTCCCTTCAGTGCCATCTAACGCTGGCCATCCTTTCCATCCCTATGGGTGACATCTTGCTCTGTTCCACAGCATCTGGAAATGGGTAACTTCTGACAAATGGATGCTAGAGATGGGTACTCCATTCTCTTCATCATCCTTCCCCATCCCTCTTCAGGGATCCTTCATAGAGCCTGTTATGACGAGAGAGAGACCATCTCCTCAGCATATGAGCCATAGAACCAGTACCTTAACATCTAAGAGACAAAGGTTTTTACTCTCGTTACTTTCTTATAACCAAGAGAAAGGGAGATTAGAGACCCATACTAGACTTCAGGGCAGTCAACAAATTTGTCAAGGCTCAGAAGTTCAAGATGGCTACTTTAGCAACAGTTATTCCAGTGTTGGAACAGGGAGTCTGGTTCTTGGTCCTCGACCTACAAGATGCTTACTTCCATATTTCAGTCATGCTGTGTCACAGATGATACTGCAGATTCACACTAGGACAGGACCACTTCCAGTATGGAGTTACTTCCCTTTGGCCTCCATCAGCTCCCAGAGTATTCTCCAAGGTCCTCTCTATAGTGGTGGCCCACCTATCGGGCATCATGATCTACCCTTACCTGGACAGTGGTCACCTCAGAACACACTCCTTAGAAGCTCAGTGACTTTGGATTTATTCAGAAGTCTGGTCTTACAGATCAAACTAGAAAAGTCGACATTAACCCCGGTACAGAGACTAGAATTCACAGGTGCCGATCTCAACTCTTTTTCCAAGCGAGAGCACTTCTCCCACATCACAGATTCTTCAGTCTCTCCGTGGGTTTAGAGAGAGTGTCTGAGGCAAACCAGCAATGTCACCAGACACTGCCTTCAGCTGCTAGGGCATGTGGTTGTGGGCACATTTGTGATAGCTCATGCCAGTCTTCACAGGAGATGCTTCCAGTCATGGTTCAGCTTAGTTTACAGACCGAACAAAGACGACCTAGACAAACCACTATCTCTGCCCACCAAGATCAAACAATCCTTGAATTGGTGGAAGGACCCAGTCTTCATTGGATTCCCATTTGCACAGACTCCCTTATCACTACTTCTCATCACCGACATCCTTCAGAAGGTAGGGTACACATCTTAACCACCTCACCGTACAGGGTAGTACAGTACGAGGTTTGTCTTCACATCAGCCTCCTTGAACTCAGAGTAGTCAGGAATGTGCTCATTTCCTTCTGCTGATCAGAGGCACACACACAAAGATCATCACGGACAATATACTGTGCATGTACTACATAAATTGTCAAGGGGACACCAGATCACCCTCCCTTTGTGCAGAAACACTAAAACTGTGAAACTGGTGCATTTCCCCCAATCTTACAATATCAGCGGCCTACTCACTGAGAGTGCACAACATGACAGTGGACAGTCTCAGCTGCAAATTCCCACATGACACAAATGGGAAATACTCTGATACTCCATGACCTATTCCAATGATGAGGGGCACCGATAATAAACTTGCTTGCCACTTACCAGACCAAGAAATGTCAATAGTACTGGTCCAGGGCAGCCATTGGCCAGCTTTCCATGGGGGATGCTCTCCTCTTCTCTTCTCTTATAGGACAAAGGGCTTCTTTAAGCCTTCACTCATTCCCTGTATTGCTGAGAGTCCTGTTGAAAATAAAGAGAGAGCAAACTTCATACTGATTGCTCCCACCTGTCTGAGAGACACTTGGTACCCTTAGCCTAACTCTTCAACCCACTCCTTCCCTCCTCTCACAGAATGAGGGACCCACTCTCCATCCCAACCTGCAATTATTATGGCTCAAAGTCTGTCTCCTTCATGGTTCCACCACATAGAAATATCCTGCTCTGAGGAGGTATGGGAAGTTATTTCACAGCAGGAAAGCTGTCACCTGTCGTATTTACCTACAGAAGTGGATTTCAGATGTGGTGCCATTCCAGAAGAATTATCGCGAATATGGCCACTCTACCAATAGTCTTAGACTGTTTGACTTTTTTAAGAAATCAAGATTCTGTTATTTCACTAAAGGTGCACTTAGCAGCAATAGCCGACTTTTCACCAACAAATAGAAGGATACTAAGTTTTCTCGCACCCAGCTACAAAAAGGTTCTTTAAAGGCATAGCGAATCTCTTTCCCCAACCCAGACAACCTACCCCACAATGAGACCTGAATTTAGTATCAAAAGCGCTGACCATACTGCCCTTCGAACCCATGGCCACTTGTTTACTAACTCACCTTTCACTGAAGACGGCATTTCTGATCACCATTATCTCAGTAAGAAGGGATGGGGAGATAGTGGCTCTGATGGTGCATCCTCCCCTTTACAGGGTTCTTTCCTGACAAATTCACACTCAGACCACACCTGAAGTTTATTCCCAAAGTGACTTCTGCATTTCACATGAATCAACTCATTCATCTCCCCACCTTTTATCCCAAACCTCACCAGGGTAATAGGCAAGTCATTCTACATACACTCAGTGTAAGGAGAGCCTGGGCTTTCTATTTGGATAGGATAAAGGCTTTTAGGAAATGTCTTACGCTCTTCCTCTCCATTGCGGATAGGTCTAACGGCACAGCAATTTCATCTCTGAGACTTTCGAAATGAGTCTGGAACTGTATCAAACTCTGTTACCCGATTTGCAATTTAGAAGCTCTATTCGAACTCGACGTGCTCTGTAAGATCAATTTCCTCGTCGGTTGCCTTGTTCAAGGGTGGTTCCCATACCAGAAATCTGCAGAGGAGCTACTTGGGCATCTGCATGTAACTTTGCAGAACACTATGCTCTCCTGGGGGACTTTGCTGCAGATGCTATATTCGGCTCAGCAGTATTATCATCCATAACAGACTTGACTTTGAAGTGCCAGCCTCCTTTGGGGGATACTGCTTGTGAGTAACCTACGTTGGAGCATCCATAGCGATGCTGCTCGAAGTTGTTACTCACCTTGTGCAGTAACTATTGTTCTTTGAGATATCTTTCCCCTATGGGTACTCCTTGACCCACCCTCCTCCCCACTACTTCAGAGTTCTCATCATAAACTCTGTGACAGAGAAGGAACTGAGGAGGATTTGCCCACACAACGCCGGTTAGCCTCTTGGCAGAGCACAGTGGGGGGACAGTGCATGTGTGCTCTGAACGGACACTGCTACTAAAATTTTCTGATCTGCAGTGCAGGGACACAGACATACCTATAGTGGAGCACCTATAGAGGGGCACATCTTGAAGAACTATTGTTACTACATAAGATGAGTAATTTTTCCACATTTAAGATTATTTCCTTTTGGCATTTTGTTCTGTTATATTCGGTAACTATACCACAGGGCTTAAAAAGTGTACTCATCAGTGGCTAGTTGAAAATTTTCCTACAGGGCATGGAAACCTAAGACAGCAATTTATACAGAACTTGAGCTTTTGATTAAACGCCACCACCCCTTACAGCAAAAACACACCACCTAACCTTTATGGTTTTAAAGGTAATCTGCAGTATGTATACCAATGTCAGGCTGTCTTGCTGTCATTTCAAATAGCTCTAGTTTCTGTGCTGCTGCTTAGTGGCAGCTGGGTTAAGTTAGCAAAACTCCAGTTACGTGTTGCTGCTATTGGGGAAGGCTCTGTGCTGCAGCAGAAGCAGCGTTGCAGTTTCTGGACTAAAAGGGTGCAGAAAACAGCACTGGGCTGGAGAAGGTCTAACAATGATATTTCTTCACTCTTTATTGCCAGTGGGATATGGACAGGAGGGAGGGATAGAGTAGTGAAAAACTAGACTCTCTCAGCAGTCAGGGGGCTCTGGGGAAGGGGGAAAAGTGTGGAGGTTTGAGGGTTAATTGAAAGAGACAAATAGAATCATAGGACTGGAAGGGACCTTGAGAGGTCATCTAGTCCAGTCACCTGCATTCATGGCAGGACTAAGTATTATCTAGACCATGCCTGACAGATTTTTATCTAACCTGCTCCTAAATATCTCCAATGATGGAGATTCCACAACCTCCCTTAGCAGTTTATTCCAGTGCTTAACCACCCTGACAGGAAGAAATAGTTAATAATAATAATAACAATTAATAATAATAATAATAATAGGAAGAGATAGTTAATGCACCCAGCAAATAGCTTTGGTGGAACTTCAGATTTCAGTATTCTACTAGCTATAGGTCAGTACAAAAGCAGGAGCCTCCTAGGTACAGTCCAGGGACTGCAGCCTAATAAGAATCCCAGGATCTGGGGGCTACAAGGGGAATGGGTTTCTTGCCAAGGTATAACTCCTGGGTTTCTCTAGTGGGTCATTTAGTCTTCACATTGCCTTCCTTTTATAATGAGGAGGAATTGTCAACTAGTTTCTGTTATGGTTTGTGGTGATAGACTTTTTCAAATGATTATTCACAGAACCACATTTAACGGATTTTTCCTTAGAAGCGTATAATCAGTTTAAAATACCTATAAGCTTCTTTCTCTACAGTGTGGTTTAATACGCCATATACAGGTTTTAATTTGATACTAAACAGGAATAATGTAAATTACATGGGGTACAGATTTTATCTGCTCTTTGTTCTATTCTCTGTAGGTTCTTTTAGTATCCTCATTACTATAGTGTCTGAGCACCTTCCGGTAGTTCACTAAGCGATGTGACTTACTCTGTCACATGTGGTTTATGTTCTGTGTCTAATCTAGTCCCTGGGAAAAATTGTGTGAGGAGTTTGGGGTGGGGGTTGGCGGTATTTAGAGTACATGCTACTATGTTTGTTAAAGGAGGCCTGTTTGAAGTGTGTCCACTACTTGGAGTGGAAGGTAGTGAGGTTTGTTATGATACTTAGGCCTTGTCTACACTTGCAAGTTGCAGCGCTGGTGAGGGGTTACAGCGCTGCAACTTAGCAGGTGTCTACACTTAAAAGCTCAGCCAGCGCTGCAACTCCCTGTTTGCAGCGCTGGCTGTACACCTGGGTCTGCTTCCGGTGTAGCGAGACCAGCGCTGGTGATGCAGCGCTGGTCATCAGGTGTGGACACTCACCAGC
>NC_133770.1:216619576-216723068 GCF_003597395.2 Chelonoidis abingdonii
GCTGGTCGCTGTCAGTGTGGACACACTGCAGCGCTGGCCGTACACAGCTGTACGACCACAGCTGTAACGGCCAGCGCTGCAAAACTGTAAGTGTAGACAAGGCCTTAGTTCCTGTGGGAGTTTGTTCCACAGTCTTGGACTGGCCCCTCAGATACCCTGTCTCCCAAACAGATTGACTTTACCCTTATTATAGAGTTACCTTGAGCCTGAGAAGAGGAGTTGTCAACCATGGTTTTCTGAAATTTTAGACTGGGTTTTAGATAATGCTGAGCCCAGGCCACTGAGTACCTTGTATTTCCTTCAGTGTGGAGTCACTGTAGAAAGTAGAATACAGGTTTGATGTGCTATTGGTAGCCTGTGTTAATGAGGAGATGGACTGCAGCATTCTGTAGTAATTGGCGTTTCCTTAGGCATGATGGTTTTGTGACAAAGTGTATTGCATTGCTATAGTCCAGATGAGGTGTGAACCACAGTGCTCCAGGTCCATTCCCTCTCACTGTCTCCTCACTCTCAAAGCTGCTTTCTAGATAGCAAAAGTTCTGATATCTGTAACTGGCTACAACTGAGAATTTGTGTGTATATATATCCCTGTATTTTAAAACTTCTGGTATCCTCACACCATGGACTTGCCTACATGAATTTAGCGGATGACAAGTTGGGCTATAAATCTACAGCAACTAGCATGCCACGCAGTAACTCTACATATAGATCCTGCTACTGCATATTAAGTTTCCTATTGTACTACTGTGTGCTAGGGAACTTTTAATGCACAGTAGCAGGGTCTACATGGAAGATTAGTGCATGGCATGCTAGTTGATTTGTACTTGAACTTGCTATTCATTAATTGTTTAGACTAACAAGCACTGTGAGGTAATGCACGCTATTTACTAACATATGCTTCTTTACTGAGTTACACTGAAATCTTGGTAATTGGCACTTCGCTAAACAATATCCTTCATAATTCTGCAGAAAAATCTCTACAAAGAGTTATTATGTAGAGCTGATGTAGAGAGGTCTGTTTAATGTCACTTTTAAAAAGGTACATTTACTAGTATACTGTACATTTACTAGTATACTGTGAAGTATCATGAATAAAAACTAAACTACAATTGACCTGTAAACAAATGTGTATTTTATTAAGCATTATCTTGTTTTGCTGTGTAATAAATAATATGGACAATGAGGAAGGAAGGAACCGACTCTGCCTCCAGTTGAAGGTAAACCTACCAAGGAAGCAAAACATTTTTCCACTTTCATCAAGAAAGTTACGTTTGTTATTCTTTTCTACCTAAAGTAAATCCATGAGTATGTGATGTGGTTAAGTGTCTGAACATTGCTTTCTTCTGTGCCTCTCAACTAAAATTCCTTACAGGAGTGCTGTTTGTTTAAATACAAAAGGCCAGGAGGTTCACTGTGGAAGGGTCCATTATATGCAACATCTAGAAGAGTCTAGATCGCAGTTTTGCATGGTTAATAAAGAGCTATTTGAATTTCAGAGTGTAGCAACCAATGTCTACTTTGCATTGCAGCCTGCAAGTTGTCTTTAACTGGCACCACTTGTAACTGAGATACAAATTTAGCTCTTATAGGGAGAAGCTCTGCATCTGCTGTGAGTTACATACAGTCACAGCAAGTGGGAGGGAATGGGGTGACATCAGCAGAGACTGCCTGAACACAAGATTCTAGCAGTTACTGCTTCTGCTAGAAGCCACAGCTGTTAGATGATTTTTGGTGTCTAGAGGGGCAGTTCTCCAGGTGCCATTCCCAAAGACAAGACAGCTAGAAGATTAGGTGCAATTTATTCCTATTCCACCCTAGAACTAAATCAGTACAGTGGGCAAAGGGAAGACTGCTGCTTTTGAGTTCAAAGTGAGTGACAGTGAAACTGTCCAGTGTGGCAAGTTTTACCTGTTCTATTGACATACTCCATTCTATCAACTTGAGTTAATCTGTTGTTAGATGTCTGATTTCTCACTTCAAGGAATCCAAGTGGTCCTTCCTCCCCAATTTCTTGCTTCAGGTGGAAGATGATGAATCCCATAGGCCTGGGTAAGGAGAGAAGTGGAAGCGGAATTGACGCTGCAGGCTACCATACATAGCCATGCAGGGAGAAGAGGGAGGGGAGCTCACTAACCTATATGGCTTCATTGCTGCTGGCTCTGAATTCCCAGGTATAATTCCCTAATTATACCTGGTCGTCTTGAACAGTCCTGCCACCCTATTTTGGGGGCAGGAGTGATTCTCTCACACACATCCCTTTGGCTAGCCTATGCGAGAGGGAGGGAGAAGCAAATGTGCACCTCATCCAGCTCCCAGTTTCAGATCTTGGGTCTTCTGCTAATCCCATCTGTCTGGTGATGACATAGTAAGCAAATATCAGTAGGGATTTATAGTTATTCCTATAAAAGAGGGGCAGGGTTTCCTTTAGATGGAGCCCAAAGCAGCTAAGTTTAAAAATAAAAAAAACAAAAACAAAATCAAGATTAGTTTTACTCACTACCTTTATTTTAAAGAATGAGTCAGCAAGAAGTGTTGATATTTGGCTGCATTACTTTGTGCTACCACTGAATCCTGCATATTCAGAGGGGAAAGCTATGCAATGTCAGTCTGGTGGAGTGGAGCAGACCAGGTGGTATGTGAGCAGCATGAATGTCTGTTCTAACCATAATAACAAGGACATGATAACAGTTTTCAAGTACATAACAGATTGTTGCTAGGAGGAGGGAGAAAAATTATTCTCCTTAACCTCTGAGGATAGGAAAAGAAAGCAATGGGTTTAAATTGCAGCAAGGGCAGTTTAGGTTGGACATCAGGAAAAACTTCCTAACTGTCAGGGTGGTTAAATACTGGAATAAATTGCTTAGGAGGGTTGTGGAATCTCCATCACTGGAGATTTTTAAGGCCAGGTTAAACAAGCACCTGTCAGGGATGGCCTAGATAGATAATACTTAGTCCTGCCATGAGTGCAGGGGACTGGACTAGATGACCTCAAGGTCCCTTCCCGTCCTACAATTCTATAAGAGGTTGACGTGGGATAGAAATTTGATAGAACAAATGGTATTCCATACTGGTGAATTGTCCGTCCCCCGTCCCCCCCCCAGCAATGCAGCTTCAGTTTCAGTGTCATCACTTCTAGATACATTATCACTAAAAACACGTGTCATGGAATAACATTACTATAATTAACATTGTTAAGTTAGTTTGAAATACTATTATTAGGGTTAGAATAAACGCAGTAAAAAATGTCAGCTTCAAGTATGAGCCCTATGAGTTCAATGTGTTGTGATATCTGTATATAGATTCAAAAGTACATATCTGGTATGTTTCAAAAGCTAGTTAATCCAGTAATGGTATTCATGTATGATACAGGTTGGGGTTGCTTTGAAGAGTTGCTTGGAGTCTAGTCACAAATTGTGTCAAATACAAACTATTTTTAAAAGGCAACTGCTATATTCTCACAAACTTGAAAATGTTATCAAAACCTAATTAAACTCTCATGAGCTTCTTCACTACGTTCTCACACATTTAGTACTGACTACTGTAAGATATTGGAGTAGTTTGACCGCTGGTCTGATTATTATGACAGTACGTATATTGCATTAATACGCAACCTACAATTTCAATTGTTTGTATTTGTCTGGGTCATTCCCCATTTTACCTCAGCAATTAGGATTCTTCTCAGTGAGAGGCCATATTGTTCCCTTCTGAGTCATAATGAGCCTAGTCACGTCTTAAAATCTGAGATTTTGAAGTGTCATAATGCAATGAAACGCACTTATTTGTAATTAAGTGAAAGAAGATATTGATATTTTCAAATAGAATTACATAAACCTTCCCCTTTCCAAATATGTAATGTATGTCTATAAAAGAAAATAGTAAGTATTTTAGCTTAATGTAATTGCAATTGCTCTGTGATCTTTCAGAAGAAAAATTAAGCTGGCTCCATAACTCTTCAGATGTTTTACAGAATATATTTTCTTGCTATTTATTGGGGTTTGCCTTTTTAGTCAAGCAGCTTACTTTGGGATTTTTATGTTTAAAGCTCTTCAGTATATTTTTTATACACTTCTAAAATTTGCTAGTTGAATTTAATGACTTGTTTATAGTTCTGATATGCGAATAAAATATTTGTCATTCTGTATTGTAGTCCAGTTGGTATCCAACAGATGTTTCTGCCTATGTTCCTATAACACATGTTTATAATTATTTCAGTGCAATGCGTGTACTGCTGTCCAAGCTACCACGGCCATGGATTGTGGATGAGAAGAAGGATGACGGCTATACTGCCTTACATTTGGCAGCACTCAATAATCATGTGGAAGTGGCTGAACTCTTGGTGCATCAGGTAAGGCTTTCCTCTCAGGAGGATTGAAATGTCTCATGCCTTTGATTAACCTTGTTGAAGCAGATATCTTGCCAAAGCAGCTGGGATAGCATTGGGCTTCCCTTTGCTATGTGCCAAGTTTGCCCTTTGGATCATTATTTTATTGACTTAGTTGTAAGAGGTACAGAGAGATTAAATTGCTCCAGTACTTTTCTGAACAAATTTAACCCTTTAGAGTCAACAACTTGGAAATTGTGCAGTGAGCTAGTGCTAGTGCTCTAGAAAATTTGACACTGGTAATTTTTTTCAAAGCTCCCAAATCAAGGAGGTATCACATTCAGAATCTTATTATTTGCTCTAATTAGCTACTTTACTTCTAGATTTACTGTTGAAATCTGACATTCTTCACATCTTTTTCAGGGCAGTGCTAACCTGGATATCCAGAATGTAAACCAGCAAACTGCACTGCACCTTGCCGTTGAACGACAGCACACACAAATAGTTAGGGTAAGCTATCTGTAATAAACCACGTGGATTAGCTTTATTCTGTTCAGTGTGACTTTAGTTATTAAGAGAAGGTGGAATACATGAGCCTCGTATAACCACTTGTTTTAGCATTTAAGATTAATTAAGATGTATCCTGAATTTAGATCAACTCATTTAAACCTTCTGGGTATACCGAGTGACAAAGGAAATACCTCATCTACTTATGTATGGTGACAGATACTTTAATTGTATCTTACTTTCATTGGGCTTCTTATACAAGAAATTATTTCTGGTATCAACCAGTCAAGAAACATGTTTTGTGAGGAGGCAAGGTTGAAAATACATTTAGTATATCAGTCATATACTTGTCTACTACTTAAGGTTTAGAGATGAATGCTTGGATGCAGAAAAGCATTAACTTCTTGACATAACTAGCATAACAGATGCACATTCTTCTTTCTGTCCACACAGCTGAAACTCTTTCATCTGTGTCTTTATCTCCCACCTTGATTATGGCAACTGCCATTTCTTTGGCCTCTCTGACATTTGCATCATCTTTCTCCAGTTCAGTCAAAATGGAATTGCTAAAAATATCTTCTTAAAGGTTTTTTTTACCACCTTCTCTCTCAAAATCCCAGTGACTCCCCCTTTTTCACTGCATCAAGTTCAAGCTTACTATGATGGCCTTAGGGGCCTTTTGTAATTTTGCCCCTGTATACTTATTCACCCTTGGTGGTGGTTGTGTCCTCTCCACGTCTGCTCTGGTAGAGATGCCATTTGTTAACCTCTTCCATAACCATTTTTACTTTCAGGTTCCATGCATGCATGCTGGCAAGCCGCCATCCTCCTCTGAAACACTCTTCCTGAACTGTGTTCAGATTATTACTGCCTCTTCATTCAGATCTCTTCTAGAGATCCACCTGTTTCACACTGCCTACTGGAAACTTATTAAATAATTTTATATTAATGAAATATTTTTACATAAAATATAAAACACACATGTTTTCTCTATCATGCTGTTTGCTACCCTTTGAGGTAAATGAGTAATCTTACTGTTCAAAGTGGTCTCTTCATCCTTCTCCCACAACAGTCTCAGTACTTTCTTCCATTCTGTTCCTTAAAAACAGAATGCCTGCTTTAAACAAATCCATCAGGCCACTGCCATTTCATTTGTCACATCCTTCCTTCTCCCCAACTCTTCATGTGTCTCTCCTTGTCTTAGATGCTAGGCCCCTTAGTGCAGGGCTTGTGCGTTTTATATAATACCTTCCACAGCGGGACCCCTGTCCGTACTTTGGTCTCTTTGCGCTACTAGTACACATCTACCTCGACATAACGCTGTCCTCGGGAGCCAAAAAAAATCTTACCGCGTTATAGGTGAAACTGCATTATATCAAACTTGATTTGATCCACCAGAGTGCACAGCCCCACCCTCCTGGAACGCTGCTTTACTGCATTATATCCGAATTTGTGGTGTTATGGGTGATGTTATAAAGGGGTAGAGGTGTATATAAATTGTAAATGATATTTTTGTAAAGCCATTAAAATGAAAAACAACTAAGTATGTTTAACTTGATCTTATATATAAGGTGCTAGGTTTGTGTCTCTGATCTCTTAAACAGTAACCTCTGTTAGGTGGAATGTCACTTTCAGACCTTAAGTTCTGTGGTTATGTCCTCTATGGGGACCCATAGTGTGCAGTTTGCGGAGGATACAAACCCACAATGTGGCAAGAACGGGGGAGGGAAAGGGAGAATGAGAGCGATGAGTGTTGAGAAACTACTACAGATGTCAGATTTTCAATCTGTGATTTTTCACAGGTAGCATTTCTTTGTTAGATAAAATGAAAACAAAAAAGACTGGAATACTTGTTGTCACAGCTTGTTCAGACTTCACAGAGCCAACAGATAGTGAAATTATTCAGGTTAACACCCTTGATAGAAGTTTGTCTCCTAATAGCCAAAGAAATAAGTTAAAGCTTGATTTTTTTCATATTGAACATCCTTTTGGGGCACAATTTTGTGTGCATTGTAAATATCTACCATTTTATGCTTGCTATTTGTAAATGCTTTTTTCTGACAATGCAGTGCAAACGTTGTTATAACCACGAACACGGACCTAATTTGATAATCAGGCCTGGGCAGTATACAGTAATATTCATGATACCCAAAACAGGGTAGCAATTACCAGGATTTTGAAAATGTACTCAACACCTGCTAGGCTAGAAAGCTAGCCCTATTGACCAGGATGAAAAATACCTGTATTGCCACTTCTCCCCAAGGCTGTGCTCTGATTCTTGTCAATTTCACTGCTGTTCAGTGTTCTGAATAGGTGCAGTTTTCACTCTGCATCTGGGCAAAGCCATGAGCAGCAGCAGAGGCACTGGAGCCAACTGTTTTGTTTTGATAAAATAATACTGTATCTATTCAGACTCAGGTCATATTTGGAAAATTACCTTTTAAATTGTGTGTGCACAAAACTGCTTGTTGAAATTCAAGTTGAGAGTTGATGGCACCAGTTGAGGAAAACTTCATTACTTCCTAGAGTGAATGATGCAGAGCTTCTGTCATTATTAAAATCCAGTTAGAATGTTGATATTTAGCATATAGAATATTTACTTTGATTTTATATAGTACGTTTCACACTTTACTGAAATGCTGTCACTTCCAGGGAGAAATACAAAACTGATTTAGGACAGGTAGGAAGAATACTTTTTTGTTGTTGAAACTGCAGTGGAAATTTTAGTTAGACAGATCATCTGATATACCAGACCAAACTGAAGATTGAGTAGATAACCTGTATGAATGTGATATCAGGACACCATTTTTGGACCATAAAAATCCATAGTACATCAATAAGTTGGACACAGGCAATGCAAAGAACACTTGATGCGTGTGAGCTTCTCCATTATTCCTATAACCCAACCTACCTACCTAGCTTTCTTTTCTTTTTATTTTTTTCTTAAAAAATCTTGTGACGAGTGGTAAATGTTATCTGTCCTGCTTGTACTTATCATTATTAGAAAATATTTTTTCTTACCCACAAGTGTTGACAGATGTGATCTCATTGCAGTGAAGCATGTGATATGGCCCTATATCTGGAACTTCTTGCCACCAGAAGAATATTTTTCATAGAATCAATGTCACTTGCATTCTTCAGGCTATTCTAAATTTATATTTGGTGAGCCTCTGTGCCCTTTTAGAGCTGGCATACCACCTTGTGGGCACAATGCTAATGTAACAGATGAGCAGCAGAATAGGCATGTAGAAGAACTAGTAGTATGTGGTGTATCAGATTGGAGTGCTTATGTCCAAGAATGTTGAAATAGAACCCTAGCAGAGTATCCACACCTCGAAGCTGGATTAACTAAAAACCCTAAAATAACTTATGCAGCCATGCAAAGAATATATTTGCCCCCATGAATCAAAATTATTAATTCCTATTGGGTTCCTTCCAAAGGTGTAGCGTTATGGATCTGTGATGTAGAAGTTAAGGGTAGTATGATTCTTTTAAGAGCCCTGCTGTTGTGGGAAAGGGTAGCTCAGGCTCTTGTGCAGAGACTTTGGGCTTCCATGGTTGCCTCGAGATTCATGCAGTTTTCTGGATGTTTGGTGGCATAGAGGGCTTACTTCTACCCATTCTGCAAGGAAAGAGAGCAGACTCCAACAGTAACTAAAGAGAAACTTCTGCAAGTGGAACTTGCGGGTTGTTCCCCTCATGTGGGAACAGTCGCTTGAAAAAACATTCCAGTCACGACTACTAGGAAGGAATACAAAGAGAGAAGGAATGGGGCCCACTTCTGAGATCCAGTGGTAACCCATTGAGAAGCCCGTCTAACGCCATTTTCTGAGAGTGCTAGGGCTCTTTACTTGGCTCCTGTCCCTGTACCTTGCTTTGGGGGTAGGAAGGGCAGTCTTGCATATCGGTTTCTGACTAGTAGGTGCCTGAGGAAGTTTAAGTCCCAAATCGCTCCAGGCTTTGGCTCTTGTGTTTTGAGATGAGGGAATGTCTGCTACCTTATCCCTCTCAAAGAATATTCTGGCTGCTGGAGGGGAGGTTTATTTCTCTTCCTCCCCCTCATATCCCTGCTTTCTGGGGTCTTTTTGCCTCTGCTGCTACTAGGGTGACCAGATGTCCCGATTTTATAGGGACAGTCCTGATTTTTGGGACTTTCTCTTATATAGGTTCCTATTACCCCCTCACCCCCATCCTGATTTTTCACATTTGCTGTCTGGTCACCCTAGCTGCTACTCATGGCTTTTGCCAATCCTTAGAAGTCTGAAGTTGATATTATGACATTTTTACTGGTAACATCTTTTTTTAATAGCAGCGATGAAACTGACCATCTTGTTTTTTCACACTAATATTGTGATCTGTCTGTGCACTAGGGAAAGTAGTGCTTCATCAACTCATGTTTGACAGTTATCTTCACAAGCATAATGGCTAGCAACTTAATTTCTTTAAGAGTAAAGAATTTGTAAGTATTGTCAGGCGATAGAATGGTGAATTCTTCAGTTCTTCAGCAGTTGGTTGTTTTATAATCTACAGTGCCAGAATAAGTTACTAATGATATGAGATATCTTTATTATTTTAATCATTTCTTTTCTTAAGAGTTAGATTTTATTTGGATTTACTTTGGAAATGTGTGTTAGGCTGATATGTGTATCACATGTATGCCTATGACTTTGCTAGAAAACTGTTACGAAGAAAAAAATTGAACTAAACCTAACATTCTGTAGAGATGGATGGATTTAGGCTACACGGTCACTAAGGAAACTTTCCACTTGCTAATTGCAAGTGGGTGTGCTCCTTAATCATAGAGGGGCTGATTCAGCAGTCCATTTCTGTTCAGCAGAACACACAACATTGGGCTGTCATTCTCCAGTACTGTTGGCCATTTGAGGCATTACTAGGCATCCGGTACCATTGGCTTTCCCTGTGGAATTCTGAGACCTAGACGATTACCAATGCAGAGTTCTTCCCTTCTGTTTTTTTGAGAGGCCCTAGAGTTTTCAAGAAGATGCTATCCATGGTGACAGCTTACCTGCATTGCCAGGGCACTCCAGTATTTCCCTGCCTTGATGATCGGCTGGTCGCATTGATCATACCAAGATATACAATCAACAACCCTATCCCTTCTCAGCCTCATTCAATCCTCAGGGCTCCTGGTAAAACTAGAAAAGTTCCTTTTAGTTCCCACATAAACAATAGACTTCATTGAAGCTAATTTATTGATGCCTTCCTATTCAATTGAGAGTGCATCTGGACAAACGTGGCTCAAGACTCTTGGACCCAGTAAAATCTAAGCTTCACATCAGTCTCCTCAAATTGCAAGCACTCCGCAAAGCCTGCAAAAGGTTCCTGCCTTTCATCAATGCCCTATTCATTCAGGTCATGTTGGACAATATGACTACAGTATACTATATAACATACAGGGAGAAGCAAGGTCCGCTCCTCTTTGCATAGAAGTGATAAAGCTTTGGAATAGGTGTAGCCAACTCCAAATCACCATTTTTTTAGCAGTGCACCTCTCAGGAATAATATACACTTCTGTGGATAGCCTCAGTTGGCACTTTCACGGAGACATCAAGTGTCTCCCATTCCAATCCCAGCATCCCTCAATCTTAACAGTCCAGTATTTGGATGGACAACAAGCTTAGAGAGGTCGTGTTCAGAAGCGATACAGTCCATCATCAATAATAGCAGAAAGTCTCTACAAGAAACTGTTATGCTGCAAAATGGAATAAATTTTTATCTGATGCCCGCATCATTTGATATTTCCAAAGGGCTCACAGATTCCTAGCATTCTGTACTATCTCCTCTTTAAAATGATTGGGTCAGTCTCACATGTTGCTGCAAATGCACTTGGCAGTGATTAATGTTTTCCATCCTCTGGTAGTAAACTGTTCTTTATTCACCCCCTCATACAACTGTGAAGTTCTTGAAAGCCTTGCCAGAACCTCTCCTCAGGTACTGAAACTTATGCTGACTTGGGATCTTGATCTCATACTGTCAGCACTCATGAATCTTCCACTGGAATCTTTCGTCTCCTGCTCCTTTCTTCATCTGTCTGTGAAGATGGCCTTTGTGACTGCAGTTCACTAGAAGACTAGGTGATCTTGGGGGCCCTTACCACAGACCCACCCTACACAGTTTTCTGTAAGGACAAGGCTTCTTTCAGGCTGCACCCTGTGTTCATTCAAAAGACTCTCTCTAAATTCCACTTAAATCAGATCATGGCTTACCTGGTTTCTACCCAAAACTTCATGCAGCTGGAGAAGACAGGAAGTCTCGTTCTTTGGATGCTCCTCATGTAGTGTACAAACCCTTCAAGAAATCTCTGAAGCTTTTCATCTCCTTTATTAAACATTAAATGGGAAGGAGTCTCCTCACAAAGATGTTCTGAATGGGTTTATTGTTGCATCTTGCTTTTGCTATGAGCTGACAGTGAGAGCCCAGGCTACCTCAGTAGATTCTCTTTTGGGTGTTCCCCTTCTGGAGATCTGTAGTGTGGCAACATGGGCCTCTCTGTGTACCTTTACTAGACATTGTGCCCTGATACTAGCTTCGTCAGCAGACGTATCCTTCAGCACAGCAGTCCTGCAGTCTGTGGCGCAGCAGGGGTCCTTTATCCTTCTCTTCAATGAATACTGCCTGTGAGTCACCTCAAGTAGAGTATATTCGGAGGTCCATCACACAAAGGAGAAATTCTGATTGCTTATCTGATGGTAACTGGAGTTTGAGATGTGTGATCCCTTCATGGATTCCATTACCCACCCTCCTTTCCTTCTACTTCAGATTCTTTCCTAAAGTGATTTGTGGTAGAGAAGGAACTGGAGAGGCTGTTGGTCCTTGCTGCCCCTTATATCCTCAGTTCAGAGGTAGAGGGCACCAGCGCAGACTGTCAGACACTACTAATGAAAAGTCTTCCGTTCTCAGGTGCATGGAGCACATTTGCACCTGGAGTGAAATACACATAGGGACAACATTTCTCGATCAATTTACTGTAAGATAAGTAATAAGAATTTCTTTATCATTTTCAGGCCTTTTAGGGTAGTTAAAATAACTGATTTTCCATTATATTTTTTCCCTTAAAATAATATTGCTAGTTTTCCTTGTGTTATCTAAATAAGATTCTTTCTCTTTCAGCTCTTAGTCCGTGCAGGTGCTAAACTGGATATTCAGGATAAAGATGGGGATACTCCTCTACATGAAGCCCTGAGGCATCATACTTTGTCACAGCTTCGCCAGCTCCAAGACATGCAAGATGTGGGCAAGGTAGATACTGCTTGGGAGCCATCAAAGAACACAGTAAATAAAATTCATTTATTTATTACTTTCTTTCCAGTACACACCTTTCTGTAGTATAGTCTGAAGATTCTGTACTGTTGAACTGCTTGTTGTCAGCACAGATTTAGTTAGAGACATTCTTCACCAAATTGCGGGGCCATATTAAAATCAAATTGTTACATATGCACTTTTTTATGCTTACTCATTAACTCATCTGTTTTAAAGAAAAAGGTGTGTGCCCAAAAATATCATAAATCTGTCTTTGGTAGTAAACTTGTATGAGTGCCAGAAATTACTTGAAATAGAAACAAATAAGCAGTAATACAGTACAGAGATTAAGAATAAAATATGTTTTGATTTAACCTCTTGCATGGCTTTGTTTGTAGCTTTCATGTATTGTATTTTGTGTTTTAGCTCTAAAACTTTGAGAACTTATGCAGGTTAATTTTGTCTAGCTGTAGCTTAATCATGTTACCTAGTATGTTATATTTGTGTCCTGATAAATTAATTTCAGACGTCCATCTGATGAGGCTGGTGTCTCACCAACTTTGAAAAGCAAGGATCAAAGTTAAATTGTTAATGCCCAAAAAACTAAGGATGGTCATGGATGTTGGGGAGAAGGGGAGAGAGATAAATAAGGCAACTATCTTATTGTGGTAACATTGCAGTTTAAATATTATTCCAAGGATGTAAATCCATATACAGTAAATGGAGAAACAGGAGACATCTTTCTAAAGTCTTCACTGGCAACATTAAATTGCTGCCATGGCAGTGCTTTAATGTGGCTTGTGTGGTCACAGCATAAAAAACCACCTCCGTGGGAATAGCTATCAGCACTGGGAGCACAGCTCCCAGGGCTGGTGCACTGTCTACACTGACACTTTACTGTGCTGAAACTTTCCAGCGCTCGGGATGTTTTTTCAGCCCCCGAGCAAGAAAGTTGCAGCGCTGTAAAGTGCCAGTGTAGACAAGCCCTTAGACTGAACTGGCATAACTTAGTACTAAGAATAATAACTATCCCTACTAGTGCTGTTATAGTTAAGGCAAAGGAGGTTATTTAAATAAAACTTCTAATTGAGAGACTTAACACTTCTTCCTTACTAAAACACGACACACAATGCTTCTGTTTAGAGATGAATTATTTTAAAGTTATTTCTTAGACACATCTTTTAAAAAGTCAAATGCTCTTAACTGATATATTGCCTCATTTTAGAAAAATTTTCTAGACTAGTCCTTTTTGAATGTTAAGTGCTTTGGTGATTTTAAAAACAAATCACATTTTAAAATAACCATTTTGTTATCATTGGTTTGCTGTTGTGTGTGCATATTTGCCATTGTGTGTACGTTACATTTCAGGATTTTTTGCTTTTATTGCACTTGATGCATAAAATATTTCTAAACATCCACATATTTGTAAAGTTATTGCTTAATACATCACTGGGTGATGCGTAAACATGCCATAGTGTAATTATAAGGTGCCTCAGCCAAAATTCTTGAGTCTTGTTTTAAATCATAACCTTACAGTTCAGTTTTGCTTTGAAAAGTATTCTAGACATTATAGTAGAACAATGTTTTTCTCAGTGACTCTAGATCAAACTTGCTCAATTTAAATTAAAAATAGTGGGCTTTTTTCACCATAGCCAGTTCTGCTAACTCACCTGGGATCTGAAAGTCAGGCGGAATTCTTTCTTGATCATGGAACTTCACCTCTACTAGTAAAGAATCTGTGGGACAAACATACACCAATTGCGCCCTCCCTCTCTTGATTAAAGCAGAATTTCCTCCCTCAATTACTCCTGTAAACCCTGCTGAAACAGTAGGGTTGTGTAGGTATAAGATTGAATTTTACCTTGCAATTGGAAGTAAATTTTATGTCGCTACGGAAACCAGGAGTAGAATTCATACATCACATTCATGTCTGTGTTGTCTGTGCAGGACTAACAGATGTAAACGGAAGTAAAAACTATTTTCTGTTGCTAAAATATTTGATTCAAAATACACCAAGGAGTTCGATTTGCTGAGTAACAAAGCGCCAGTTTTATGTAGTCATTTTTTACTGTAATTGCATGTAATATTCTGGAGACAGTTTCGTTTAAACAAAAGTTTTATAGGAAAAAAGGCATCTATTCAAAACTGTAAATTCACTGTACAGCATTAAAAAGGTCAACATTTACTAAAGTACCAACCTATATAAATAAGATAGGGACGTAACCGTTACCTCCGAAAATCACCTGTGATACTCAATAGCTTTTTAATAGTAACCCCTATACAAGTAATCAAATGAAGTAAAATTGGATGTATCAAAGAGGCATACCTGTCAACATCAAAAAGTTATGAATAGGGATATTAGGAAAAAATACACATTCTTAACTCAGTTGAAATGTACTTGCCAGAGTGTTTTATAGAAGGATTTGAAATATTATTTTAATAAATATTTACTGTTCTCCTAAATGATTGGCATTTATGGAGATACACCTATCTCCTAGAACTGGAAGGGACCCTGAAAGGTTACTGAGTCCAGCCCCTGCTTTCACTAGCAGGACGAAGTACTGATTTTGCCCCAGATCCGTAAGTGGCCCTTAAGAATTTAACTCACAACCCTGGGTTTAGCAGGCCAGTGCTCAAACCACTGAACTATCCTTCTGTAAGGGAAACATTGGAGTAGTATTACACAGAACGCCTCTTAAATAAATGTAGTAAAAACAATAAAGGTTTCACTCCAGTTCCGTGGTCTGAAATGAACTTTATGACAAGTTACTAAAAATGCTTTGTGTTTGAGAAGTTAAATTTGAAGCAAGCATACAGTAAGCATGACACACATGAATGTTCTTTCTCAGATTCAGCACTGGCAGCATCTACGTGAAATTGAAGATTTTTTTCTTGGCTACCAGTTTTCCCCTCTTCATCTCAAGAGTTCCTGGTTAAGTCATTCTTGAGAGGTTGGGTTGCCAGACTATTGTATTCCGTAGTCTTCCAATTTCTTTGAGTTGTGTACTTCAGTTGGAAGCAATATATTGTCAGAACAGATTAAGTTTTTCTTGAAAATCTTGGTTGAAAGTTAAGCTCATAAATACATATTTAAACACATAAATAAGTGGTGAGCAACCAGCAGCAGCTCCCACTGAGGTCAGTCATAGATCTGGACTTTTCCCACTTATATTTACATGAGTTTCCTTTGTCACAAGAAGAACTTTTGCATAACTGAAGGAAATATTTGGAAACCATGCAGGATGTGGAGGGGAGTGGTGCTTACATGCAAAGATTTTGTAATCTAGCTTGACTTGTCCACTTCATACGATGAGAGCAGTACCCCTTTGAAAAGTCTAGCTAATGCATGCCTGGAAACTATCTTGAATCATTCTCAAAATGTTGTTGTTTTTAATCCTGCAGAAATGTGTCAAATCAAATCTAAGGAGACTATCTCGATGCCCATCTGTTATTGACTAAATAAGGCTAATATACAATAATATTGTAACACACATTTATTAGATAGTTTAGGTATAACAGAAGGCAGGTGTGGTTTCTTATTTCCTCTACTACTGTTAAAAAACAAACAAACAGATTTAACTGTAAATTATTGTTTCAATATTTTAGGTTCACAGTCTACCTTCATGAGCATATACTGCTCCCATTCAAATCAGTTGGAGTTACGTGCATGCATGTAAAATATGCAAATTTTATTGTAGTGTATTTACTGTAGGTTTACGGCCATCTCATGAAGAATTTGTATTATAGCTTTAAGTAGGATAGTGATATGAATACCGAAGTTGGATAAAAACCTTTGAAAGAAGATTAGTTGTAATCCCAGAATTTGGCCTTTTAAGTAGTAGTGTTGGCAACAAAATTACATTCTCTCTCACTTTGGGACAGTGACCACTAAATGCTAACAGATAACTTTAAGTTGCATAAAGTAGATCTGCATTTCTTGATTTTATCTGAGAAATTTGATTTTTAATAACTCCATTGTTAAAATCACCCAATAGCTGCCTTTTTTTCAGGGTGGGCCGTCAGACTTCTCTAGCCCATACTACACAGCGAATCTAAGATTTAAAAGATCTTTGAAATATTTAGAATGAAAAGATGATTTCTTCCTCCATTGTAGCACTGAGTTTAAATTAAAGTTTTAAAGCTGTCAGTCCTTTGAGACTGCAGTTTGACTTCAGTGTCTCTAAAATGGCAATCAGGATATGAAATATTACAACTGAATAAACTATTGCAGAAGCAAGACTCCAGTTACACTGGATGCTGTAAGTCCACTTTGAGGTAAAGGGTCTTGGGTTTGTTTTTCCCACATGATGGCATTGGCTAACAAGTTCTTAAACAACAACAACAAAAAACACCACCTCTCATGAGGTTCATCTAGCACATTCACGTATTTCTTTTCCCATTGCACATAGTGGAAGTTGTTAGTGTGAAAAGTTTATTTTACTAAAATTAAGTGGACCATAGCTGACTGTTTTATAATGTTATTGTATTCATTATAATAGTTATCTTCACGTTTTACTCAGTTCCCAATTTACTGATATTTTATTCAGTTCTAAATAAATGTCACAGTAGAAAGGGAAATCACTTCCTCTTTCATTTCTTTGGGTTTTTCTTCCTTGGTACTTGTGATGTCATCCTTCTAGTTCTCCAGCTGTCCGTAGTCTTCCAGGATAGACACATTTTCAGTGTTAAGTCATTTGTTCTTCTAGTTTCTACTCTGCAGGTTTTAAATCTGTAGAAGATCTTATTATTGAAAGGGTGAAGCTTGCTGAAGATGGCTTAATGGATCCACACTCAAAAGGCCTTGCATTCTTTCCCTTAACTGTTTGGTCAAAGCAGGATAACTGGAAAAACTGGTATAAAGAAAACTGACAAGAATGATGTGCTACCATTAAGCTTTGTGACAGAGATTTAGGGTTAGATTTGGAGAGCACTGGTTCTGTGACCCCAGAATATAGGTGCACAGCAATTACATTGTGTTTTGACTACTTAGATGTCACTGCCATTAATAAATTAGTCTATGCAGGAAACTTATCGGGTTGAAAATTGGGTAATTGTGCAATGGTTTTCATCTTAGAACTGTAGATAAGTTAAAAATGCATGCTCAGATTTCATCAAAATACTATTTAGAAAATATATTCTTATATATATGCACATGTTAAATGGTCCATTTTCGTTGAGTAGTAAGACTATATTCTCAAGTATTTAAATAGAGAATCTCAAGTCAGTTGCCTATTTACTTTCTTTCAGTTAATAATGGGACTTGGTACCCAGGGAGCAGAGAAGAAGAGTGCAGCATCTATTGCCTGCTTTCTGGCAGCTAACGGAGCTGACCTCAGTATTCGTAATAAGAAGGGTCAGTCTCCTCTTGACCTCTGCCCTGATCCTAGTCTCTGCAAAGCATTGGCTAAATGTCACAAAGAAAAAGTCAGGTTTGTATATAAACACAATATGGAATTTCTGAGCATCATGTTTTGCATGTCTTCATTTCCTTGGGATAGATCAGTTGAAGTAGAATAAATAAAACAAAGTCTCTTTTTCAAGTATTAATCATAGACTACTGAAAATCAGGATAAAGGTAAGTAAAGTTACATATATTCTACATATGTCTTGAGTGTTGTTTACAAAATTATTAGTTGAAACTGAGGCAACAAATTAAGTGCAAAATGAGCAACAGGACAGAGTAAGATTCCCTATTCTGCTTAAAGCGTGAGCAGCACATCCCTCCTTATCTTATAGAGTAATTTTATATCCATGCCCTTTCAGTGTTCTTTCTCTGTATCAAGTACTATACTTAAAAATAGTGGGGCATGCAATTATGAAGTAGGTTATCCTCTAGGAAGTACTGACTGCAATATTTTATGTATGCCATCAGCCACCCATTAAATAGTAAGTTTCCAGTTACTGCTTGTCCAGGTTAGATTCATGTTAGTGATTTAGAGATTAAAGGCTCCTTTCATTAATTCTCATATCCATATAGCCATTTCTGTTGACATTTACATTTTTATCTCCGTATTGTGATTTTTAAATTTCTAAATAAAATGAAAAGGAAATTTCGTATCAACTGTCTGCCCGTGTTTGGCAGGTATTTTCTTCTCAGCCTTTCTGTCTGCATGGAACATGAGTCATTTGGCTATTTTGTTTGTGCACAAGCACCTTTATTTGTGTAGTTAGCCCTCTTGGAGTAAAGTTTTGTTTAACATATGCTCCCTTTGCTGGGTATGCAGCAGAAAAAAAAAAAGTTCCAAGTCAGCAGTTCTCAAACTGTGGGACGAGACCCCGAAGTGGGTTATAACCTGAATTCTTTCTGAGCTGCATGGCTGCACAGGTGCCTGTTAAGCCAAGCACAGGGGCTAAAGGTGTTGGTGGAGAGAGGTGTCTCTTCCTGCTGGCCCCAGTGCCGAGCTGCCCTGGCTGGGGGAAAGGGGCCACTCCCTGGACCCGGCCTTAGCACTGAGCTGCCACAGATTTGCCGCATCTGGGGGACAGGTGCTCCTCCCTCGGGCTGGTCCCATCGCCGAGCTACTCCAGATTTGTTGTGGCTGGGGGCCAGGTGCTCCTCTCTCGGGCCGGCCCCAGCACCGAGCTTCCACGGACTTGCCGCAGCTGGGGGAAAGTGGCCCCTCCCTCCACCTCGCCCAGGCCCACTGGAGCTGCCGAGGAGAGGAGCCCCTCCCTCAGCCCAGCCCACCCTCACCAGAGCTGCCAGGGAGAGGTGCCTCTCTCCCGGTCTGAGCTGCTATAGCGAGAGAGGGCTGGGGGGAGTCTTCTCTTCCCACCGTAGCCCCTGGGCAGCCTGCATCCCAAACTCTTCACCCACTGCACTGATCCCCAGTCCTGAGCCACCTCCCGCACCCTGAACCCCTCAGCCCCAGGCCCACCCCAGAGCCTGCACTCCCAGCCAGAGCCCTCCCCCTCCCCACCCTGCATTCCAACCCTCTGTCCTAGCCCTGAGCCCCTTCCCACACTCCAAATCCCTTGGTCCACTCCCACCACATGAATTTTGTTACATGCATCAATATGAAGGTGACGTGTCTCACATCATCTCCATATTGGTTCACATAAGAAAATTCATTCCACGCATGGATGTAAAAAATTAGAGAAAACGCTGGTCGCAACCCCATATTAATTGGGTTGCCAGGGCTGGCTTAGACTTGCTGGGGCCCGGGGCCAGAGCTGAAGCCCGAACCACCGCCACCTGCAGCCAAAGCCGAAGCCCGAGCTCAGGTTGCAGGCTCCCTGCTGGGGCTCAAGTCCTTGGGCTTTGGCCTCCCTGCCCGGGCCAGTGGGGATCAGGCTTTGGCTTTGGCCTCCCCACCCCGTGCAGTGGGAATTGGGCTTTGGCTCAGGTTTTGGGCCTCCTGGGGTTGTGTAGTAATATTTGTTGTCAGAAGGGGGTCGTGTTGCAGTGAAGTTTGAGAACCCCAGGCCAAGATAAATATTGACATAAATATGGGAGTAGAAGTGTTATCAACTTTTTCTCCAGATTTGTTTATCCAAGCATGTAGCTATGCTTCTATCAGCCAGAAAATTGCACTGCTTGTACCTCATGTAAAATTAGAACTGTAATCTCCATACTGATGACACTGACACCCAAATGCCTCAGCAGTTTTACATGGGAGTTAACAGAAAGGGTGACACAATATGTGCACAAACTAGAATGAGTAATACACATGAGCAAATGACTCTGCTTTATGTACAGTATGATTAAAAAAATAGTTTTCAGAATATGCACAAGGTTGTAATGCTGACTTAAGCCTTACTGTGAGATGTTTTTTTAGTGGACAGGTTGGCTCTCGAAGTCCTTCTATGATCAGCAATGACTCAGAAACTTTAGAAGAATGTATGGTGTGTTCAGACATGAAGAGAGATACGTTATTTGGCCCATGTGGACATATTGCCACCTGTTCCCTCTGCTCACCACGGGTCAAGAAATGCCTCATCTGTAAAGAGCAAGTTCAGTCCAGAACAAAGGTACTTAACACAATTCTCAATATTCCCGTTTTATTCTTCCTGCAGTTGTGATTTTTTTGTGAAAAGAGCCTAACTGTACTGACAAACTACACTGTCTCAGCTGCCATGGTTTCTTTTACGTCTAGTTTGTCAGTGGTTAGAGCAAAGTGCAGCATTTATCTGATATTGCTCCTTGTTGCACATTGCAAATGACAGAGGGCTAATGAGGACAGAAACAAGAATTATCTGTCTTAGGCAAATTGCTGCAACTTTTATTATAAGAATTCCGAAAGGTAGCAATGTTAAGGGTGGAGCAACAGCCTCCCAAACTAGTCAGCAGTCTTCCACCTTTTCAGTGCTCAAATTCAGAGCATCCTAAAACATCCAGGCCTACCAAGACTGTCTTGTACAATGGCCCCAACCCCATGCAGACCCCTGTCTGAGGCATCCATCAGGCCTCATACAAATGCCTTGGCCACCATGTAAATCCAACCTTCTTCTCCAGCAAAGTGTGGCTTACACTGTATTTACATTAAAGGTGCATGACTTCTGTGGTGCTGGGAGCACCAGCTAAATCTCTCCCGCCTGCCCCCCGGCCTCCTGATTTTCTCTCTGTTGACAGAAATGTAGCCCAGGGTACCAGGATCAGCCACCAGATATGTAGTCCTGTGAATTGAAGACAAAACAGTTATATTAAGTGCTTATACAGTCGCTTCAAAATCCAAAGGTGCCTGCACAGTGCAAACCATGCAATTGCTTCAAAGCCCAGGTGTGCCATCAACAGCTATAACTCCCCCACCCCTCCCCTTAATATGACATATAGCAAACTACCTAATGCATACAGAGTATCAAACTGATAACATGCCACTAGTAAGCCTGGGGGTAAGGGGGACAGGGAGGCTGGGACGGGTTTTTACAATGGTGAAGAGTGGTTCAGAAAAGCCTGCTTCTACTTCCTGCTGTCTCTGTGGGTGCTCTTCCGCATCAGCCAGACAACCCCACCATTTGCCACACTGGGAGTTGATCAAAGGAGGTCAGTGATTAGCTGGTGACCATCGTAGCCCAGACTCTACTCTCTGGCTCCCACTCTGAAATCAGGACTGGCCCTCTTCTCTGACGGAGCAAGTCCTTTTTATTATATAAACACTTTTCATAGTTCAGATTATGCTCTGGTTTCTCTTCAGATCGTATAAATCTTTCGCCTTGTACTAAACCAGTTTCCCAAACTGGTCTGCAGAGAGATGGTGCTGTCTTTTTGTTTCCAGTTGCTAACTTGTGTTACGAAAGCAAAAAGTACATCAAATACTTTATTTTTCTGCATAAGTAGTTACTCTCGTTGTCACAAAGATGTTATATGAATGGGAAGTGTGGTGGTCCAGGCATTCATGAATCAGTAGATGGGTGGCCCGTGTGACTGTTTCTCTAAGATGTGGTCCACCCTTGGTAAAAGTTGAGAAACCCTCAACACATTGTTGGATTATAGCAGAAAGTCCTTCTAAACTAATTGAGCACCGTACAGCCAAGAAAAATACATGTGTGCGCCAGCCTTTTGGTCTTATTCTCCTAGCTAATGTGATTTATAATTCCTAGATAACCAGTAATGCAAAGAGCGTAAATATTGCCAGCAAGGACTTCTGGATACAGATATGATAATCTCTCATTTAAATCTCACTTTGAGGTGGTGAATCAGCTCTGTTTTTTCTTCCTAGTTTTGTTGTAGCTAACATGGCACTAAGCAGAGCTTATTAAATTCCCTTTGCCCTGCTAAGTGGTGGAAGTAAGCAAATAGATATAAATGGAATAGATAGAAAAAAGAGAGGAATCTTTCCCATGTTATTCCTTACTGTTCTTCTCTGCAGATTGAAGAATGCGTGGTGTGTTCAGACAAGAAAGCAGCAGTACTCTTCCAGCCTTGTGGTCACATGTGTGCTTGCGAGAGTAAGTAGTCTTGGCAGGTAATACCTTTCAAAATAATGATTGTGCAACAAAAGATGTCTGCTAAAAATAGTCACTAAAAAGTCTTTTAAAATGTTGACTTAATTGCAGGCTATTTGAGTAAATTGACTTCGGTCTGGTAATCAGAGCTTTGACATTATTTGGAATGCAATAAAACCACCTGCCTGTAATAAAGTTTAATTATTTGGAGGACAAGTAACAGAACTGTAGCTATTTAACTAGAAAATTGAAAGAGCAGATTTATTTCACCTACCTGTGTTACTTTATTCTGACTGGGTTGTGGTAGTCTGAGAGTCCTATTGTACATTTCTGTAAATAAATTAGCATTACATTTTTTTGAGATTGAGACACAAACTGTCATGTAATTCCTTTGTGACAGTTTTGTGAGGGCATCTAGCGGTGTAAATATAATTAAACTTTAGTTGGTATAGCAACCAAATAATTTCTTAAGACATTTATGATTAAACCTTCCATTAACACCACATACAAAGATTCCAGCAAGAGCTGTCTTTCTCTGAAAAACAGAATGGGGCACGTTTTCAAAGAGAATCTGCTGCAACACAGATCACTCTGTTTGATGTGATGTGTATGCTACAGCAACTGATGAGGATATAGAAAACACTTAAGGAGCCTCCAGAAACTGTCCCTTCTTTGTTTAATAAGATGAGGATGTAGTGATCATTTTGTCACCACAACTTTCAAGAATTTCTGGGACATCTTGCTGAGGCTTTGCTGATGGTCAGTAGTCTGTAGAACAGGGATGGGCAAACTTTTTGGCCTGAGGGCTGCATCGAGTTTCCTAAATTGTATGGAAGGCCGGTTAGAGGAGGCTGTGCCTCCCCAAACAGTCAGGTGTGGCCCGGCCCCTGCCCCCATCTGACCCCCTGATGGCCCTCTGGAACCCCTATCCCATCCAAACCCCACCACCACCATTCCCTATCCCCTGACTGCTCCCTCCTGTCATAAGCCATTGGTGGTGTAAATGTACTATATAAAATGACAGTGTATTTGTGGATAGAATGAAATGAACTGATTAATCACAGAAGTAAGAATAAAGAGACTAGCAGGCTACTGAGAGTAAATTATTTCTGCTTTTCCCAGACTGTGCAAGCCTGATGAAGAAGTGTGTGCAGTGCCGGGCAGTGGTTGAGCGGAGAGTGCCGTTCATTTTGTGTTGCGGAGGGAAAGGTACAGAAGATACCACTGATGACATTTGTGAGTTTCTTTTTTCTCTAATACTTCCATTCTCCTTTCATTGAAAAAAGGGGGTTGACCATGTATCCCTCACATCATACGTTTGAAGGAAAGTTTTAAAGAAAGTAGTTTTAGTGTCAGCCTGCCACCTACTGTTTGTCACTCGCCATATGGGATAGTGGTAGATGCTGTTGTAGCATAGACCCTGTCTGAAAAGGGCTGTTTCAATATCCAAGAAGAATGATACTAGAAGCTGAATCATCATGTGTGTATATATGTCAGTGATGATTTGAACCCTTCTTGTTAACTTCCAGAACTTCATGGCCATATAGCTATGTGACACATGGAACAAACTCTAAGAATTATCAGTTAATATAATTGAAATACATAAATAAATATAAGCACGTGGCCCCATACAAATTACAAATGTTAGCTTGACTTCTTGGCCTCTTTGACTAATCAGAGGAGCCCCAGAAGAAGTGGGAAATAGAACATTTTGTCTAGGATAAAGCTGGCCAAATAATTCGTGATGTCGGAATTATTCAGTGAGTTCTGCCTTTTTTTGTTTGACTAATTCTTAAACAGTTTATAATTTTCTTGAATTTATTAAATTATTCTGAGAGTTATTTCAAGTTATGTGAATAATTTTTTGTAGTGTGTATCTGTGTGTGGTTCATTGTATGCATTCAGTACTTGAAATTTGAGCTGTTGGTTAATTTAAATTGGAATAACTACATGATATATTTGATCCCTGACGGGATGAACGTAACTCAGAATCACATGTCCAATGGGAACATGCAAGCTTAAAAATTCAAAATTTGCCTTTCGAAACTTTCCACTGTAAACTTGCTGTTTCTGTCAGTAAATTTGTTTCCCAAACATTCACGAAGTGAACATGAAATAGGTGGAAACACAGCCAAATCAAGTTTGTTCAACAATTTGGACAAATATTTGCATATTTTTAGCAGTATTGATTCAGTCCCAGTCTGGAATTACCAAACAATGCAGCAATGTGGATAACTTGAAGTATCTACACTGTTTTTTTGCCAAAGAATTTTCACCAGTGGAGCATCACTGATGGGTAGCAACCATGAAGGCATTCATGTAGACAGGCCTCCAGGTAGCTGCTAGCATTTTAACAGCCACGGTGAGGGAAATATTTGTCAAAAACTGATGTAGTTGAAGCTTCCCAGTAAATTATTTTAGTTTAGGAATGGAATTTTAGTGAGTTATAATAAATATAATTTGATTATCAAAATATAAGTGCTAGAGATAATGCTTCAATAATTCAGATAAATGGAAATAGTAGTATTATGATTAGCAGACAAAAGTAATTATTCTTTATGTTGTAAGGGCTGCATAACTTGTTCTAGGCTTTTAATATTACTCTCCTCTGCATTATAGCAAGTGGAAACATTCCAGTTTTGCAGAAGGACAAGGACAACACCAATGTCAATGCAGATGTACAGAAGCTGCAGCAGCAGTTACAAGACATAAAGGAACAGGTAAAAGTGCCACATGTTCCTTTGTATTGAACACCAAAACAAAATAAGGGAAATCTGTTTAAACTCTTAAATTCTTAATTTTTGATTAGTTAATCAAAGCCATTTTTGTTCTGTGAAGTAAAGATGAGCTCTAGTGTGGCTAAAAAGGTTTTTTGTAACTTATCTGACTTTTTTTATACACACAGTGTTCTTCATCATAGAATCATAGATTATTAGGGTTGGAAGGGACCTCAGGAGATCATCTAGTTCAACTCCCTGCTCAAAGCAGGACCAATCCCCAGATGGCCCCCTCAAGGATTGAACTCACAACACTGGGTTTAGCAGGCCAATGCTCAAACCACTGACCTATCCCTCCCCCCATGAGTAGCCACATTTGACATTTCATTTCTTAGCCCACCTGTTGTAGTGTAAGTGAATGAGCTTATGTGACCCAAACAATAAATATAGGGATGAAGGGAGGCAATGAATATTAACTCTATCTTTTGACCTCATAACAATGTACAGGGAAGATTTTTTCACAGAACTTCATTAAATCCGGGCATTTTTCATCACAAAACTGTATGCACTGAGCTGATGCAGGAGTTATGAGCCTGCCTATTCAGTAACAAACCACTTTTGAACACAGTTGGCAGTTAGAGGGGATGTACCGTCCCAATGCATTAGCGCACTCAAATGAAAATTATATTTATATATGGCTACAATATGAAATATTGGTAGATGTAAAACATTACATACATAATTTTCAGATGCAGTAATTAAATTTGTGATTATATAGATTTTAAAATATCTTAAATATAAGGCTTTTTAAATTCTGTGCTTGGAAAAGGAGGAAAATTTTATCAAAATCTTGAATAGGTTTAGACTTTCAAAAGATAAATTGAATAGCAATGTCTGTATACCTTTGCTGGGAAGCATGCTCAGCTGCAGTGGAGATTTACCTTTGAAGGCGTACTGTCCTACATTTGTCAGAGTTGAGATGTTTTGATTAATAGAAGAGACTGATGAGAACTTAATTCACATTTAAATTGTCTTTTTATCTCTTGTGCACTTAGAGTAGTGTATAGTGCTTCAAAGATGGCTGGTATCTGAGCTAATCCAGACAGCCCTGGCTGTCTGTTACAGACGTACCTGAAAGTTCAGAGAGAAGATTTTGAATCACCTAGTTCTGGGCCACATCTGTAAATGCCTTTGAAAATTTGAGACCTGATGTACTATCAGATATTAACCTCAGAGGAAAACCTATCAATAATTGGCAAAGAGTTCTGTGGCACCTTATAGACTAACAAACGTATTGGTGCATGCGCTTTCGTGGGTGAATACCTACTTTGTCGGATGCATCGTCGGATTGCATCCGACGAAGTGGGTATTCACCCACGAAAGTGCATGCTCCAATACGTTTGTTAGTCTATAAGGTGCCACAGAACTCTTGGCTGCTTTTACAGATCCAGACTAACACGGCTACCCCTCTGATATTTGACTATCAATAATTGTTACCCTCACCCTGGCAAGTGACTGAGACCCCATTATTGAAAATCTTTGTTCAGCTCAAAGCAGTTTCCAACCTAATTTGTGCCTGTATAAGGGCAGGTAGACTTTAAAAAAACAAACAAAACAAAACAAAAAAACTATAGTTCCTTCTCACGTATAACATTCGAGGCTATTTTGTTGGTTTCATTTTCTGTTTTTCTGGCCATCAAAAAGTTCAGTGTTTAACAAAAAATATTTTTTAATATTCTCTATTGCCTGGATTTTTGCACTGCAGTTACTGTCCAGTACTCTATTTTTAGGCTGATTTTCAAATGTGGTCACTTGACTATTCTCTTTGCCCCTGAGCAGGATGTATATGGCTGCTTGTTTTTGACCATCTCTTAATTGACTGCCATGTCAAGTAGTTATTTTGTTGAAATGATTCTGCTTGAAATCTAGCTTTTCTGAAATTCTATTTTGTTTCTCAGGGAACTGGCTGACCTGTCTCATTTGGAACCTTTTAGTTTGTCTTCTAGGTGACTTTTCTGTTTACTGTTGTGAGAGGGGTTAATGAGTTGCAGATTCTAGTTAATTGCTATTTTTATTTAAAAAAAAATAAATTCTTCAATTGTATCTTAAATATGTGCCTGAAGTTATATCCAGAGTTCCATTTTAAACATATTTTTTTAATTTTCTGCTTTAAAACTGCACTTCTAATGTGAAATTCAGTATTTGTGTGTTCTTAAAACTTCTTATTTGTTCTTTTCAGCAGGTATACCTACGTTTCAACTCATGTCTTCAGTGATAATCTAATACATTAGTGCAGCAACCTTTTAAAACCATTTCTGGTGCCAAACAGAAGTGAGACCTGATGTCAGCAAAATCCCCACACGATGACCACATCATTCTTCAGGGATTCCCTGAATTTGAACCGTCTTTGACTGTGATTGCAGTTCCTCCACCACATTTCATACGTAATCATCCTCATCTGTCTGTAATAAATATCTTATATATGTTCCTTCACCATACGTATGTCATTTATTTTTATTTAAAATTAAAGTTATTGTAATGTCACTGTGCACCTGTGTCTTGTGCCTGGAAACATACTGTTATCAGTAATAAAAGATTGTTATAGGTTCTAATATGGCACCCATATCAGACAAAAACTAAAATATTCTGTTAAAATTGACCTATTTGCAATATCATACCCCAGTGATAATTTCATGCTTTCCATACTATCTTAACACTGTGGATTATAACTGATTAGAACTGACCGGGTGCCTTTATGGTGGTGGTTCAGAAGCAAGATTACATAATATATAAAAGGAAATCAAATACTTTCTCCAGGCACAGAATTTTCATTTGTTTCCCCTCAAAAGATCTTCAGCTAATTTATTCATATAGGGTTGAGGTGATGAACATCAAATTTTGGCACCAAAGCATAAGGCCAAATTAAAAATATAGTCAAAATAGCTACCATTTGTTTGCTGCTGCTGTTACAAAAGCAGGGTGTAATGCACTGATAGTCATGTAACTAGAGTACAGTTGGGGAACAGGCAGGTAGGTTGATCGTTCTGTGAAGTTACTTAAAGCTGCTGCCATGTGAAGGTAAATAAACTAAAACATCTATGACATTGAAAAATGAAACTAGTCTCTACAAATAAATATTCATCGTTTTCATGATAAGCAGGAAGAATCTGGACGATCTGCTTGTGCTGCCATACAATTAAAGAAAAACCTATTTTCTGAGTGTAAGCTACCACTAGGGAGTTTCTTCCGAATTGTGTGCTGCAATGAAATTAATAAAATAAAACAAATTTTTGCCTCCATTGCTTAGGCAGAATACACTTTTACAGTGTCCTATGATGTGCATATACATTTCCAAATTACTCGGTAGTATATTGGAGAGAAACAGATTTTTTATTTTAATTGTAAGATATATAGTCAGACCCCAAAGCAAACTATAGGGATAAAGAATATACAGTGGGGAGGACTTGAATTCTGTTGTTGCAGGATGAGATTTAGGGTTTATACCTTGTATCCCTTCTAAAAGGGGTACTTTAGGACCATTAAATTATGTACATGCAGCACAGGAAAGCAATTTAATGTTAATAAGTAATTAATGAAGAATTTCCCCATACTTTGGACTTTACAGCTATGAATTACAAGGATGATACTTAGTTGTATCCGGTGAGGATTTGGCTTGGGTGAGGAAGGGGCTGGATGGACTGATTTTACAGTCAGTCCCTTGCAGTGCTTTAGTGAAGGTAATTACATACATTTTGAGTTATATCAATTCATGATTTTCAGTGGTGATGCCATACTTGCCCTGACAACATTTTAATATGAAATATGCTTGTTGAGAATGTATAATTTTTTATATTTGCAAATTCATTCAAAAAGTTCAAGGTCTTATCTGGCAGTGGGTGTGTCTACTCTGCAATAAAAAACCTCTGACATGAAGCTCAGAGCTCACAAGGCCGGGGCTGCCGGGCTAAAAGCTGCAGTTAGATGTTTTGGTTCGGGCTGGAACCTGGGCTCTGAGACTTACCAAAGAGTTTCAGAGCCTGGGTTCCAGACTGAACCCTACACTGTAATTTTTAGCCCAGCGAGTCTGAATCCACTGACCTGGGCCAGCCATGGCTATGCCACTGGTCTCTTACTGCAGTGTAGATTTACCCAGAAGATACCTTCTGGCAGCTCCTTAGCTTTGCTGATCGCACAGAGATTGAAATACGAGATAATTGTCCAAATTCTGATTTTAAACTCTGTGTGAACATGTTGAAGTCATGAGCCATGATAACCAGGAGTACACTAAAGAATGTTTGTCCCTGCATTTAATTGATTCCATAGAAGGCATGCCTAAAATTTTGTATTTCATTGTATGAACACTGCCGTGGATGTGTATACCTTTCCCTGGTGTAACACTACTTTGGTAAATCTGCAGTGATTTAAAAAGTAGATCAGAAAAAACAGTGCACAAGTGCAAGGTGATAGTGAAATAAATTTGTTTGCCACTGTTAATAAGGGTCCAATTATACATGGTTTATAAAAGGTTTACAACATTTGTTCAGTTATAAGCATATTACAGGCATTAGTATGTGTCTCGGGTGGACTATAGATGTCCGTTTAAGAACGCGTAGAAACTCCTGAGTAGATATAAGTTGTGATTATAAGCAACCTGTTGATCTAACAATCTGTAACAATTGATTACACCTCTACCTCGATATAACGCTGTCCTTGGGAGCCAAAAAATCTTACTGCCTTATAGGTGAAACTGTGTTATATTGAACTTGCTTTGATCCACCAGAGTGCGCAGCCCTCCCTCCCCCTGAGCACTGCTTTACTGCGTTATATCCAAATTTGTGTTATATTGAGTGTGTTATATCAAAGTAGCGGTGTATTTATTAAAAATCTATTTATGTATAACCACTTCATAAACCATTTAAAAATGAAACTTTAATGTGATTATGGTGAAGGAACAAACATGTGCCTTGTAGTTGAATTTTTGCATATGATGTAGGTGGAGGATATTGCAGGCACAGTCAAGGATGGTTCTCTTAAGGGAGAAACTTTCATGGTGAATGGTTGTAAGAGATCCTTTTGGGTATTGGGTCTCACTTTATGTTCAGTAGTAAAAACTGGTTTTAAAGGGTTGCTGTGTGGATCTGAGTTAGGGGTAAAAGGCTCAGATAAGTTGAGCAGCCCTCCACTGAAACATTAAATTTTCATAGATGTTATCTGGATTTCTAAAAAACAGAACACATGCAGGATATGGGCCTATGCAAGTAATGATTATTCCTTTACAAGTTACATTGAAAGTACAGAATTAAAGCATATATTGAAGTATACCAGTGACTTTTCTTCAGGAAGCTGGTATCTTAAATGTTGTTGGTAAAGCTTCTGAAAATATTGAGTTACTTAGGATTCCAAATCAGTGAGCAAATCACTTCCCAGAAGAAAATTGCAAGTTAGTTCACATCTATGGTGTTTAGTATGTATGCTGGGACAGTTAAGTATTTTTAAAAAACCAAAACCATATTCATACTATTTCTGAGTCCATGAGGTAGGTAAGGGCGTGTGTGTGTGAGAGAGAGAGAGAGAGAGAGAAATTTGAGGCATGGGTGGTAAATAATTTGTTCATTGAATTACATACACAAATGTCTGTGCTTCATAGATTTTCCTGTTTCCTTAAAATTTTATAAAGGGGGATGCAGCTGAAAATCGCTTATTTACTCTGCTGTGAACTTAAATAACGCCATCAGATTTGTTTAGAAAGCTACTGTGGGGTTGGTTTTCTTATTTTGTGGAGAAAGTGTTTAAAAAAATCAGTTGTTATCCCTTCATGAAACAAATATTTTATACTGAGGATTAAATGAAATAGTGAATTTTCTATTTTTGTATTTAATGTCAAAAGGCAGGTTATTGAATCTCTCGTCGTTCTGTGGCTCTATGGCAGTGATCTCTGTTCACTTAACAGTTGCATATATTAAATTTTCTACAGTTAATAGAATGCATACTGGATACTTTTTTCTCATCATTGCTGTCCACTACCTAACTTGTCAAAATCTTTTACAGACCATGTGCCCTGTTTGTCTGGATCGTCTGAAGAATATGATATTTCTCTGTGGCCATGGAACATGTCAGCTTTGTGGAGACCGAATGAGTGAATGCCCTATATGCCGCAAGGCTATAGAACGAAGAATCCTTTTGTATTAATAAAACAAGTGTCTTCTGTTAGCTTATCAAATTGTCAGTACATTTTGGTCATCAAATCTCTAAGTTTGAAAGGCAGTTGAAGGTTCTAATGAAAACATTTCTAATACTGCAGTGGATATGTGCTACATTGTAATTGCTTAAAGACTAAATACATCAGAAAAGAAAATAGTATTTGAACAGTCAACTTTTAGTTGTACTATCAAGAGACAGCTAAGGCTAAATTAATAAAGCAGTCTTTTTCCCCCACCCCCTTAAAGCACCAAGTGTAAAGGGACAATCATGATTTTCTGTTTTGGTATCTTTAAAGTTTTTATATGTACGTATGGACTTTAATTTCAGCCATCAAGTGATGTAGATTTTGTACTGCCAGTTGCTTTCAAATATTTATTTTTTTAGCCCAAGTTTGACACCTCTTCAGCATATGCACAATTGTCAAATGACAGAAAGTTATGCCTCATAGTACTATTGTCTTGAAAGTTACAGTAATGCAAAATCAGCACAATATATCCAAGTAGTATTTAGTACCATACAGTTCCTATAAGATGACATCAAAATATAACCATATGGATAACTGACTGTAATGTGCCCTATATGCTCAGTGTGAATTTAGAGGAGAATGTCAGTGGAAATAAACACAAATTTGCTTTGGGAATGTTATGCCACCAAAACTGTACTTCAGTCTGACAGGATCAAATTAAACTAAATAAGGAACTTAATCCTGTCGACGAAAAACCTAATATACAGAATTGTGAGAGGAGAGTGCTGATTGTTTTTCTTTACAAGGTATTTGAAAAATAAAGTGTAGATGAGTTACCAATTTCACACCTAAAGATTGTAGTTGATAAAAATCTTTGAGGAACAAGTGTATAACCAGAGAGTAAGGAAATTATGGGTCTCATGATCTAAGGAAACTGGGTGATATATTTTTCCTTTGAATTTTGTAGAAATCAGCTGTTCTTTAAATAATCTTTTCTGTTGCAGACTGCATTTCTTACATAAATCAGTGTGGTGTTCTATTAAGCCCTTCTTACAGAAGGATTAGCTGTAGGGAAACTGTAGCAACAGCAAAGGAGGTAAACTATATATTGCCCATTCATCTCAATGGGGTATTAATTTCAGAGCCCAGCAGAGACCATTTAATAGCTAATATTAAGCAAGACAGTGGTGATAAGTCTGGGGGTTTCCTGACACATGGATAGGCAACTTGAAACTGGTTGTCAGAGTTAGCTAGGATTTGTATTGCACTTATAGAAGGCTCTTTGACTACTACCAGCAGCTCTAAAACATGAGTAAGAGCACAATCCAAATGTTCTTTCAGGCTTTGGTGGTGGGACCGTAATCAGGATTTCAGGAAAGGAGTTAAATTTGAAGCTCTTACAGCCAAATGATGGCATATAAAAGCCATTCAGCAGTTACCTGAATTACTGATTGAATAGAATATGAAATCAGTGCTTTTTGTCTGTTAGTCCTGATTTGGACAATTTCTTTCAAGGATTGTGAACTATACAATGGATTCAGTTAGGTACCTTACTTGCAGCTAACATTAGTCTCCTTCATTTAACTCCTGTTACACGTGGCAGGGACATGAAAGTGGGAATTGGTCGGGGGAAGATCAAGATGAGAATGAAGTGATTCATAGTCTGCATTCTTCACCTGGAAAATCAGATGCTTATGCAATGCACAGTCTTCTGAAGTGTGTGATAAGCTTGTGTTGATCTTTTGAATTCTGCAGACTTCAGCCAAAATCTCAGAAGAATTTACCAATGCTTTTAAAGTATTGATCATGCAGTTAGAACACCTGTATGGTAGAAGGAAACTCTACAGTGGTTTCTTAGAAAATCAATACATAATGCATTAGCTGACAAAACAATCTATGCCCCAAAATTTCTGTTCTAACACGTAAATGTTCCTTGCTCTTTTAACCTTGGGTTTGAACAATCCAATCCAGTATTCTTTGTTCTGATGTTCCAGCAGTCATATATATACACCATAAATCTCACTCTGTGTTTGGTCATTTACATAGCTTTCTGCTTTACCTGGGGCTTTTAGTCTCTACTCTAAAAGAGGCAGATCCCAGTAGCTTCTATACAAAATCTTTGGTTGTCAGTAAATCTCGTCCTTAGTTTAGCAGTCCCACAGCTGATTTAATTGCTTTAGCTCTAGGAATTTTATATACTTTTGGAGTTGCAGCCTGGTTAACTGAGGTTTTAGAATTCAAGTCTGAGAGCATTGGGAGAATTCTTATATTCTGTGTTCTTCTATAATCAGAATAATTCAGGATTTTCTAATGTTTTTGGGAAAATGATTTGTTAGCCCATTCCGCTTGACATAAGGGTCACTTGGCGTCTGTGGCTAATGTTGCACAGCAGGACCCTTTGGCTTCATGTCCCCCGTCAACGATTCTCCAGAAGAACTGGTTCTCTCTAATATGGCACAACACTGGACCCCTCGCTATGAATTTCATTCTCTTTTATCAGGTCTGTGACCATGGTTCTCTTTAACCCAGATCAGATGCATTTTTGAGCACTATTTCATACTTAAATTATTCAGAAAGGCCTCCCCATAAAGTCTCAATACAAAGTACCCGATTAACAGTTGATCATCACTCCTGCACTATCTCTTGGTAAATTCAGTTCTAACTCAAAACCGCATTATGGTAGCTCAATGCACTACTTACCGCATAGCAGTCGATATTTTTATAACATTTAAGTAAATTGTGCTAGGGTTTTGTTAGCGTTCAGCATTGGAACAAGCCAGTGGTAAGATCCTATTTTTTCATGCAATTTTCAACTGTTTAAATAGTCTGAATTAAATCTTGTCTCTACTAAAGTCAGTGGGTGTTCTCATTTCAGTGGGACCGGGATTTCACCCTCTTATCGTGTCTTATGTGCCTGATCTTTTCAGGTTGTCTGAATTAATTTGATCAAATGTTACCATCTGATGATGTAACCAATACTTGAACCAAATTTAACAGGGCATTTAAGTATTTTCCTAAAGGACTAAATCAAGGCATCCAGGGTAGCAATGCTGAGCGTACTTCATCTGTGGGGAGCACAGATGTTAGGTGATAGAGGAGTTCTGTCAGATGTCAGGTGTGTTGGTGATAGAGGAGTTCAGTTCACTGTTTGCTTTATATTTTTCAGCAGTCCCTCAGCTACAAAACTATAGCTGCTGTAAGATAGCCATAGATTTTGTGCGCGCGCACACACACACACTCACTCTCTCTCTCTCTCCCTCTTCTCCAAGAGCTGTCCTTTCCACACCATGGTCCTTGGTTTGTCCCCATCAACACATACAGACTTCATTATATATTTCCTTTTTGTATTCAACTTGGTTGAGCAGTGTTGCATGCATGATTCCATGTCAAAAATGTAACGATGATATCACAAATTCAAGCCAAATAGTTTAATTAGACAACTGCTTTTTAAAAAAAGTAAGCAGTTTAACTTTGTAGCACTTATTGTTTAAGGTGCTAGTATTGGCATTCTGTTTACAGGTGAGAGTTTATCCCAGTTGACGTTATGAAGTCAGATATAGTACTTTCAAAATGATTTTTAATTGATTTTAAGAAATGTTTGCCAAAACATTGTTGCATATGTAAATAGATGTTTAGACTTGTACACTGTCTCTTCAGATTGGAATGTATGTTAAAGCTAAAGATTTAGGTAGCTTTGAAGAAACCATCTGTGTCAGACCATATTTATACAGTATATTCACATCACTTAGCAATAGTATGTCTGTAACCTGATATTGTCTGAAAGGCTTGCATACTTCTATTGGATACCTTTGTTTTAAAACAAGGAGATGGAGGGGATGGATCTTAGGCTCAGAAGATAAGTGGGAATCATAGCAAATAGGGAAAGATGAGGATGGGTCAGTGTATGTCTGTGAGTGAATCACTACAGATTTTACTGAAACAGAACAAATACTTGATAAAGAATCAGTAAATAGACAATTAGATTTAATATACATGTTTGAGAATTGCAGATATCACTTTTGTTATTCTTAGAACAATTCCCCAATATTAAAAGTTGTTTGGGAATAGAATTGGTTGGAGGAGCTTCTTCAATGACTTATTTCTTGAAATAACAGTTAAGAAGATATCGACTTTTTAGTTTATTATTTGAGTGCAAAGTATGCTCAAAAGTTTGCTTAAACATCTTTCCTTTCTGTATGGTAATCAATAAGATTAAATTAGAGATGGCTGCTATACACAATAGTATTGTAAAGGAACTATGAAGAGACCTTAATTTTAAATTTGAGGGGTCTGTACAGTAAGCTAAATAGCTTAAAGATATCAGAACTTTATCACTTAATTTTTCAGCTATTTTTTTCCCCCAATATAATGTACCATGACTTTTCAGACCCAATACTTAAAGGTATTCAATATCTCCTGCTCTTACATTCAAGGCATTTGGCACATTGCAGGATTTGAGTCACAGCTATGTGCTTTCCTTTTTTTGTTAAAATACTAGTTAAGTGGTTCTAGATTAGTTTAGGACAAATTCCCATTTAAGAAAAAATGGGTACCAAAAAATAAAAAATTAAACTGGAAAGGTAATAAACACAAGTTACTTTGTAAATGTGAAAATTCCTTCAAAAACTAGTTTAACTATAAACTTGAGCCAAATCAGAATATAGAAAAGTTTTGAGTGCCTTGTTAACATAGTCTTAAAAATGTTTTCAGTCTAGTTCTACAGACTTGTGAATCTAGCTTTTTAAAAAGAATCTGATTTGATCTTGTCTTTATATTGTGATAAGAATATTCACTGATACTGTGTAGATATTATCTAGAGATGGGGTTTTACTAAAGTATGCCTACTTATTTATAGCAGTATTACTTACAATTTGTGGCTAGTGTAAACGCTAAATGTTTTGAGAAAGTTGCTTTGAGTCATTCAATCTCTCTGAGCTTCTCGACAATATTGCAAATGTCAGAAGTTATATTTTGCTCTTTTAATAGTTACTGTTTGAATTGTGTAGAGCTTGGACCATAACTTGTGTTGAATAGATCACAGACGGAAGTTCTTACAGACCACTACAGTGTTACTTTTAGTAACTCTGCCTTTTTTCTGTCCAAGTGTTCAGTTCTACAGTAATCGTTCTTTACTTTTGGAAAGGAGCAGGAGTTTTCTTAAACACTACAATTTAGTTCTGATACATCAGTTTTGGTGCCTGACTAGGTGTGACATAAAGGATTATTGCTGACTGTATAAATGACCTACAGGAGGAATGTATCATTCCCCATAGTACTGTACATTCCTGTTTCCCTTCCCTAAGTTGCTGGAATTCATATACTATTTTCCTTTTACAATACAGAATGTGTTTTGTTCACAGAGTAAAATAATGTTGTCTATAAAGTTTTATTGTGTGCCGTTTTTATAGTTATAGCTGCAGTAAGTATGAAAGTTCTGACTCAGGGCTTTTTTAACAACTTAAACACATTCATAAATGTTCTTCAGTGCATCTTGGAGAATATTAGAGGTTTAATGGTTGTGTAGTGCCTTGATAGAACAATTGAATTGGCAGCAGCCATAGATCCTTTACAGAATAGAAGTACATATGAATCTACAAACTGGGTTTGTGCAGCATAAATGTATATGTAGTATATGTGTTGCATTTAAACCACTTATTTGCCTTTCTGTAAAGGAAAGTTAACAGATTTAACTTTTGTTATGCTTTTGGTAAGTCTTGTTTATGATAACTACACCAATGGAGCAATTATGATAGGAGCCTGAGGACGGTATTCCAAATCAGACAAATAGCTTTTGAGAGAGAAGGTGGATAGAAAATTCTACATAATGACATTTTTAGTAGGAAAGGAGAATCATTTTATAAACCAACTTCTAGCAAAAATTAGCTTCATAATTTGGACCTAGCAAATCTTTCTATAAACAAGAAGTCTGCATGGCATTTCATAGTTACGAAAGTGTAAGTCTTACTCTGGGCTTCTAGGAAAGTATTTTCTTGTCCCACACTTAGTTATGGGTGCAACTTACTCTGTAGTAGAAAATGGGTTTTACTGAACCACAACAACATTTTTTGCTTTTGTTAGAAAATCAACTTTGTATTTTTGGTAAATTGTAGATTTGACCTGACTATTGACTGGATTAAATTCAAGTTGTGTGTGAATGTAGTTGATTTCTGTACTGCAAATAGCTTTACATAATTGCATTGATTAAAACTGCTTAGCAAGGCCTGAGCTTTTCAAAACAAATGCTAATGTACCGTATTGTTAATAAAACTTATTATATAATGAGTCTCATTCTGACTTTTTTTAAACAAGCTTTGACTTAAACTTACTGCACTGAACTAACATCTATTAGAGGTTATTAGAAAGGGAGAGGCAGCTCATTTCTGCTCATTTAATTACAGCTTTCTTGAAAATCAGAAATCTTAATGGCATTATATCCCAACAAAGAGTTAAAAATGTAAAATACTTTGAGACTGTAATCTGAGCAAATGTTTGGTATCTTTTCTGGGTTTTAGAATTTCACATCGTAAAGCAGGCTAGGAACTATGGCTCTGTAATAGGAAGAAAGCTCCTTGTCCAAATTTTGTGTTTTAAAGAACCAGAATTGTTTAAATATACCATTGAACAATGCATTTACAGCGACATGAAAAACATCCAGAGTGACTGAAATTTACTTGGAATGCTCTAGAATAACATATTCAAATAAGTAACTATTTGGTTTGGTATATCTTATCCTGAGTTTCTTTAGCATGTACCGTATACATGAGAAATAAAAGGCTTGATCATGTTCTTCATATTTTAAATCTCTGGGTAAGTGCAAATTTTTGTAGATCTTTGCACACTTACTGCACAGAGGTAATAGAATTTGCATATATTCTCCCATTTGATTATCATAGATGAGTTTGCACAGTGTTAGCACTTTTAAGGGTGGTCACATTCATACTCCTGCCAAATAATCAACTCAGACCTATGCCCATGTTATAAAGCTGCCTATAGAATGCAGACACTCCTGGCTATATCAAATTTCTGGAAGTTCGAGAGGCTGCCTGGTATTTTGGGAGGTAAATAATGAGACAAACTCCTTCATGGTGGTTGCTTCCAGTTGACAGGTTAGCAAACATGGAAGGTTGATCTTGGTATACTTTCAATAACATTTTATCCCTGTTTTAAATTTATACAGAGTTTACAGTGGCATGTCATTGCATTGTGTTCTTCATGAAGGTTAAAATAGGATCAGCATCAGCAACAAAGTTTCTCCCTCTGATTCACAGGCAAGTACAGCTCCCCTTTCTGACTCTAGGAAGCTATTCATTGAGGTACACCAAAGCCATATTAGAAAACAAAACAAAGCCCTAGGTAATTAGCAACCAAAAACCAGTTTAGTGGCAGTTAAAGTTGTGACAGTACACACCCGGGCACTCAAAACCTTAAAAGAATGGAAATCAGGGAAAAGATTTGTGCATTCCTTTTCACCTTTGTATTAACGGACCACTGTGACGATCTGATCAGTTGTCCTTGTAGCCAAAATGGTCAAGAGTTTCTCAGCTGCTGAGGTGAAAAAGACCAATGAAACCTTGCAAAAGGCTATTCTGGTATCCTGTGAGATCAATCTGGAAGGTGCTCCATCCGCAAAGAGTCTAGGTCCCTTGGGATTTGTCATGACAATTCACCCTCATATTGTGTACAACACTGTTAACGCATTCCTGAAGGTTTTTGCTGTCAACAGATACAAAAAGCAATATGTACCTCAAATTTGCACTCTAATGGACAACTTTGACAGTGACCTCAGGAGTGTCATGGAGTATGTGACAGATGTACTAAACTGTTGATATAACTGATATAAAAGCATGTGAGGTCGCTGTTAAAGTTTTGTATTAGAATGGAAGATGTGATACATATTTTGGTATCTATAGGGGATTGAAGGGTTTTTTGAAATCTTTTTGAGAAAAAGATCATAGTCACTCCGTTCACAGTCATACCTGGGCATAATCTGAAAGATCTTACTTAAAAGCAAGAATCAACAGGTTCTGAAGAATACATGGGTGGTGGAGGGAGACTCTTGTCATTACACTCTTGTTCAAGCCAATGAGGTAGCTTAGACTTGGGGAGTCTGCTTTGTTCTAAGAATAAAGCATCTTTGTAGTTTTGCTATTGTTAAAAGATTTTTGGCTGAGATTTTCAAAGCTGTGTAGGGGATTTAGATGCAGTATGTGTCCAAAGGTTCCAAGTGGCTTTGAAAAAATCTGTCTTTAATCCTTAATTTGTTTTTAATTTTTAGAAAAGCATTTTTTTTAGTTCTGAAACCACTGTCATTTACTTAAATATTTTAAGGTACTTTAAAAATAAAGAGCAATGCTAGCTGAGAAAGTAACAGTTCAGAATTGCTACAAGCATTTTCACTGTTCTACCATTGTATACTTAATGCAACTACTTCTTATAGTGATGTGAATTCATTTAAACTGAATTTGCTGCTCCTGCCATACACAAGTAAGTGAGACATTTAATTTGTGCTAATCTATCCAAGACTGGGAAAATCCACTTACGAGGATGTACTATCTCCTTGGACATCACAGCATTGTGTGTGGAAATTGCCTGTTTTGGCGGATTTCCTTTTTCAATAAAAGTGCAATATTCTGCAAGAAATAACTGTGAACTTGAATTAAAACCTGAACCTATCTTCTAGGTGGAAATTGCATACATTTGGGCTGTACTAATACGTTTCTTCCACCAGGGGTCAGTAACACCACTCCACTGTGACAAGAACCTTAGATCTCTGTCATAATCACAAAGCAAACGAAGTATAAGGATAATGATGATTGTATTAATATGAGCAGACTGGACCTTCACTTGTCCCATTCTCCAAGCAGGAACAAGTATAATTAACTTATTTGCTGACTAGTAAGCAGCCATAGTCTATCCTCTGACTCCCATGTGACATGCACATTGCTACTATTGATTAGGGCAAAGTTCCAATAGAGTGTTTACCTTTAGCTGTAGCTTAAAATATTCATTTAGTCTTGCAGATTTTTTTTCAGAAGCAAGAAGTTGTAGCAGATAAGATTCAAATGAGACTGTCCAGTGGATAGAAGAAGGGAACACTTGATTTCTGCTTCTCCTGCATTAGTCTCCTATATGTCTCAGAGTATCCCAAAACTTCATAGAGGCCTAGGCTTGATTAATATTTCCCTCCACCCCTCTAACTCTATAGTGACACCGCTAATGGTTAAACATGATTTGAACCATATCAGCCTAGTCAGTGGAAGGGAATGTCCAAATTCTCAAGGTCTCTTTGAGCATGCAAGGCACCTGGAAACAGTTGTTTCAAGTGAATGCTTTTATCATTTGCACCACTCTACCCCATAGAAAGAGGTCAAGCAGACCAGACGACAAGGCTAGCAGGAGAATTTCCCAAAATTTACACCTAAGTCATTTCTCAAAAAAGTGCTTGAGTCTGTTTAATTGTGAGAGTTTTTCAGTTTGGTACAGGCATCCACTTGAGATTCTTCCTTGTGTGCAGTGAGTTGAGAGGGGGCCTCGGTATCCTGAGAACTCTGGGAGTTGCACCATTTTCTTTCCTTTCTTCCTCGCCTTCTCTCCATCCTCCCATTTCAGTTCTTCTAAACTCCTTCTCCAGACTCCTCAATTTCTGCCTCCTCCTGTCAGCCTGTTCACAGTGGGTAGAGAACCTTTCACTCCTTCCCTCTCAAAATCATTTCCTTGCATCTTCAGCTTCCAGCTGCCTCGAAGTGTGACTGACTGGGTGTCTTGAGTAGGACCCTCTTTCTACACTATATGCAGTTTTAGAGTGAACTTATGTGAAGTGTGAAATTCCTGAATTACATATAGTTAAATTTCTTTGCCACTATTAACTCATTCTACCTTGTTAGTCCCCTGAGAATATTGCGATTGTCATCGACTCCTCCATCTCAGTGGTAGTGGTATGGAGAAGAGAAGTTAAGACTGCCCCGTGAGGGAAGGCTTAAGCTAGATCCCACTGAGTCTTGCTACAGCTGCTCCCAGAGGGACATGAAGAGGATCAGCTGGAATGACTGGCTTTCCGTAGGCTGGCTGCAGTTTTCACTTCCCACTGTACCTCCTCTTATAACAACATTCTCTTGGTGATAACCTGAGGAACTTTACTATGAAAGGGTTGCATTGTATAGAAGTGAATTCTGGCCTCAGTCCTGCAAACGTTACTTACATGAGTAGTTCTTAGAATAATCCCATTTAGTTCAATGGGACTATTCGTGTGAGCAAGCATTGTTTGCATGGTTAAGGGTGGTGGGATTTGGCCTCCACCTCTTTCGCAGTGTAGTGTGCTGGCTCTTTGTATGGAAGTACATCTGAAACTGCTTTCCCTGTAATACTCTCCCCACTAAGCTTTCATAATCCCTACAATGTCAATGATTGTAAGGTGTTTTGTGATAGTCTGTGTGAAAGCTGTATAAAATAAATAGTAATTATACTGAGTGCATTTCCTAATGTGCATGCTAAACTGTGTGCTGGCTCCTTAGCACAATAAAACCATCACTCTTCCCTTTCTCTCACCTCTCTGTGATGTGACAACTAAAATAAAAACATCTCTGATCCATTTGCCTATTTAGACAATGTGCTGTTCCAAGCACAAAGGGCTTGGCTAAGTGTCACTAGCACGACCTTGCACTGGTTGGAAGTATCCATTCTACAGAACTAATTAAAAGTATTCCCACACGGAATTTGCCCAGTCCATTGCACAGGAAACTATATTACTTGTTCCATATTACTCTTGGTTCAGTCCAGTGATTGATTCTCTTATGGCTGATGTGTTCTGAGAAGCTAGGCTCTCACACTGTTCCAGCCAGGTGAAATGGCAGATGGGGAAGAGGATGCTGCTTTTGTCTTCTCTTTATACTAAGGATCTACTGTAATGAGCACTGGCTCATGTGGATGGAGGGAAGCTAATTGTTTGTAACGTTTTTGCGTAACTCTTCGGATGTCTGATAGTGAATTTTTTCTGTTTTTTTCAAGATGTATTAACTATTTTCTCTCTTCCCATTTCTTCTCCAGGATCCAGAGATGGACATTGTTCAGGCTAGGGGCAAGGGGAAAGAGAACTGCCATATCATGTTCTGCCCACCACAGACCACCTATTGGCTGTGGTCCCTGTGGGGTTTATATAGGTCCTCTTGGGAGATAGCGGGAGAGAAATGGTAGCTCAGACCAGTTTGATAGTTTTGTTTGCAGGAGGTTAGGCTGCATAGTGACCAAGAGCCAGGTCCATCTCCCATAGAAGTTGATGGAGTGTTTTCACTAACGTCAGCGGATTTTGGCTTAGACCCTGAATGTGTAATTTATACTAATATTCTTTGTTCTGTTTTTTTCTTTTCAAGATGTCTAGAGATACTGTTCTGGCAGTGCCTAGATTGTGAGCTGCAGTAAGGGTAAATATAAATGCATTTATCTCCTGACTCTTTAAATGTTATACTAATGTTCTGTCTGGTTCTCTTTTGTTTTTAAATATAGAAGGCAAGAGAACACACAAGCCAAATTTAAGAATTATATCTCTAAAATAAAAATATTGATAAATTATAGCTGCCACCATTTTAAACATCCTATTTTAAAGATAATTATGCTGTAAATATAAAAATGTATATTTTAATAACTTCTAATGCAAAAAAAAACCCTCCGCAATATTTTAGTTTTATTCCTCTTAACAACATGTCATTGATTGCATATTTCACTTAGGTGGGGACCTGGTGGAGATCACCCAAAATCTGCATCAGTTTCTATCAGGAGGTGAAGGAAGGTCCAGAGGTTAGGGTGCTAGCCCAGGACTTGGGAGATCTGGGTTCAATTCTCTGATAACCCTAGGTTTGCTGTCTGACCTTGGGCAAGTCACTTAAATTCTATGTTTCCCATCTTACCTTCTTGTAAAATGGGTATGATCACATTTCCCTTCCTCACAGGGATATTAGGAGAATAGATGCATTAAGGATTGTGAGGCCATATAAGTATTTATGATAGATAGGTGTGCTAGTGTAACGCCGACAGACCTCGGTCGTCAGCAGGCAGGATCAAACTGAGGACCTCTGGAGCTTAGTGCATGAGCCTCTACAGCAAGAGCTAAAAGCCAACTGGCTCTTAGCTAAGGCTGGAGAGCAGACTCATTTATCTCTCTCTCGCTCCCCCTCTGATCTCAGTGCCACTAGATTGGACAGAACACCACACCGAGGAGGTGTGTGGGTTACATACTTCCCCTAGCTGTGGAAGTGCAACCCAAGCTTCAGTCTTCCCAGTTGAAATCCTGGACAAGCCCCCACTTGTAACACCGACAGACCCTGGTTGTTGGTGGGCGGGATCGAACCTGGGACCTCTGGAGCTTAGTGCATGAGCCTCTACCACATGAGTTAAAAGCAAACTGGCTCTTAGCTATGGCTGTCAAGCAAACTCATTTTATCGCTTTCTTTTTAAGTGGTCTCAGTGCCACTACATGGGACAGAACACCACACTCAGGATGTGTGTGTGTTACATAAGCATAATGGGATGGGGGGGATAATGGGCAGACCTGAAATCACCTCAGTGGTCATGGACCGGCAGAATTCAATTTGCCATCGGATTGAGGAGAGCAGGTGATTAGTAGGCAGTGTGGTCACTGAAAAGTGGGGGAAAGCATTGCGAGACTTAGCTGGGAAGACTGGCTGCAAAAGTGTGTGTGCAACACATGTGGTTACATGTTCATATTGGAATGGTGTGCAGGGACCCTGTGCAGGTGAGAGCATAGTGCAAAGGGGGTTTATCTGCACTTAAGACTGTCTGTCTGAAATTCTTCTGTTACTCTAGCGCAGGTGAAACACCACCAGCATTAGCAATGATGGGAAGAAAATGCCGTCTATCACCTGTTCTATAGTGACATCCTTTGCACTGGAGGGATATGTGTGACGTTCCCCTCTGGTGTTATCTCGACTGGTGATGTGCTGGGCCACTCCAATCCTTGACTCTGGGAGCCGGCCTTACCCTGCTCTGCTGTGAGAACCCCCGACTCCTGGGCTGTTCACGCACAGCCTCTGTCATGTAAGCTGGTCCCAGCTACTTGCAAGTGAATGACACTAGCTAATGTCTCTGGTCCCAGACACAACCCTAGGAACCTCTGTCTTGTAGCATCCAGTTATGTCCGCTGGATGCTGCAGACTTATATGAGTTTGTCAGTTTAACAAAGAAATTGATATGTACCAGGTTTCTTATACCAAGGTGAGTCTCTGACATGCTTCAAACCAAATGCACTGCTTCAGGTAGAATAACAAACAGATTTATTAACTATAAAGACAGATTTTAAGTGATTATAAATCAAAGCATAACATGTCAGATTTGATCAAATGAAATAAAAGCAAAACACATTCTAAGCTGATCTTAACACTTTCAATGTCCTTATAAACTTAGATGCTTCTGACCACATGCTGGATGCTCTTTAGCCAGGCTCTCCCCTTTGATCAGCGCTTCAGTCGCTTGGTGGTGGTGTCTGTAGATGTAGGTGGAGGAGAGAGAACATGGCAAAATCTCTTTTTATCATGTCCTTTCTTCCCTCTTGGCTTTGCCCTCCCCCTCAGAGCAGGGGGCGGCCAGAGGGGGGAGGCAAGTGGGGCAATTTGCCCTGGGCCCCACAGGGGCCACCATGAGAGTTTTCGGCGGGTCCTTCAGTGCCGCCGAACACACCCGGAGTGAGTGAGGGACCCATTTCCGAAGACCCAGAGCTTCTTCCGCTCCGGGTCTTTGGCAATTCAGCAGCGAGGGCTTCTCCCGTTCTGGGTCTTTGGCGGCAATTCGGCGGCAAGGGCTTCTCCCACTCTGGGTCTTCGGCGGCAATTCGGTGGCGGGTCCTTAACTTGCTCTGGGACTTGCCGCCGAAGTGCCCCGAAGACCCAGAGCAGAAGGATCCATGCCACCGAAGACCCCAGGCCCCCTGAATCCTCTGGGTGGCCCTGCTTCAGAGTCAGGTGAGCATTACTGAGTCCCTCCAAGCAAGGTTGAATAATTCCCGTGGTGTGGCCTCATGCAGGTGAGTCATGGCATTGTAGCTCCCTTGTTGGACAATGGCTGTTGATGGATTGTTTGACACCCTGCCCAGGCGCTGGTTACTTTCCTTGCTGTTGCCTTTGGGGAGCTAATATTTGGCTGATTCCCCCAACTTACAACATGTTTTAGTGACAACCATACTACACAATTTTCATAACTTCGTATGCATTAATGATCTACATATATGGACAGAGAAATGACTTTCAGCAGAGCAGAACCTTTCCCCTGATACCTTACAAGGCATGCTTTATATGTAAGATCACGATTATATGAAAATGAGGAATGTGGGGGTTACAGCATGTTCCCCCAAGGTATAGAATGTCACAGCATGAAAATGAATTTTAATATTAGAAATATATCTGCAAGGAACAAAAAAGAAATACCGTGGACACCGATAGAATGAGCCAAATGGCACAATCTAAATTGAACATGGAGTTGTACCTCCTCATAAGCTTAATAAATAGTTTGCGTCATAGCTTTATTTTGCAGGGGATAGTCACACTTCCAGGAGATGATCTAATAACAATGGGAAATTAACAAAAGGAGATTATTTAGCTTTGGTAAATTTGGTAGACTCAGTCAAGTTTCCAACTGCCTGATTTCTACATCACAAAACTACTATCACAGTTAGCACTGGATGGGCAGATAGATTAAAGATACCAAACTCCTCCCCCCCCACAGGGGTTTCCTCCAGGTCAGGGTTGAGGCCCACTAGCAGGGTAATGGGAGTGATGTATATCTTCAGGGGACTTCCTTCTCCAGTGCTGTCAATTGGCTCCACCCACCAATCCTAATAATCAAACAGCGTGGCTCCTTCTTAAATACTAAATTAAGACATCATAAAGACTTCACTGGAATAATGACAAGATTCCAAACCCAAGTGTACACATTATTGTATTGCTTATCCCCTGATGCAACTACATGGGGTGTGTCAAGAGAAAATCTTGCCATTCAAGAGTAAGGGGAAACTTCTTCTTCTTCTTCTTCTTCTTCTTTTTTTTTTTTTTAAGATCAGAAAAGAGAAAATGTCTGTGGGGTGCCCTGGCAGGTATGGCTTATCCTGCTGTACAGTACAGAACTGGAGACTTAACTTCATTTCAGATGCATCAGAGGCACCCACAGAAATTGGTGAGCTAGACTTTGTGTAAAAAATGAGGTCCCTAATGACCCTTAATTAGATTCTTGGTGACATTTCCAACAACATGGAGAATTCACATATTCCCTGGTAACATTATTCAGGGATTACTTACCAATGCAATTATAGTTTTTATTTTAATAAAGTTTCAAAGGTGGAACATCCAGTCGTCTTAGGCAGCAAGGTATGGGGAAAACACACAGATCAGATTTGAGAGAATATGGGTTGATGGCGCTCCTCTGTGCTGTGAATATCAGCCATCAGGTTAAAGTGGGCCTCTGCTGAGCAGAGCTGTCGAAATCAAAGCAAACTCAGGGAGTGAAACCTCTCCATTGCAAAGAAGAGTGATTCCTTTGTTAGGAACAAAAGCAAACCCTGCCCCAAAACAAGTTTCTTATCTGATGGAAGTATTTTTCACTTCACTAGGGAGTTTGGCTAGGAGCACACTGGGTAAGTTTTTTCAGCTCTAAGGAAAGTCCTGTGTAAATAAGAGTTTTCCATGAATATATAATCTTTGCTCCCTCTTCCAGAAAGAATATTAATGCTAAGTGTGGGAAATAATACAAAGTTGCCTAAAATGCCTTTGTATAAAAGAATCAGCAAAGGTAACTTGCGTGTTCATGGACAGGATACATTCGCTTTTTACTTTATCCCACAAGTGTGGACACGATCCAGTTTTTCCCCCCAATTTCATATGCTTTGCATGTCTTAAGTCTTTATTGCACTCTTTCAAACCAACATGCTGCATTCAAAATAAAATCAAACTAACACTCTTTTTTATTTTGTTAAGGACATTTTATGGATAATAGAACAAATTCTATTTTTGTTTGTACTAGTTTAAATCCAAGTGCGAATAGCCATGTATCTCACATTTTTTTTCCTTAGCCAACTTGGGATATACAGCCTTTCCCATCAAAGTCACCATATCCTATCAAGCTCAAGGAGGAATGGTTTTGGGGTAACGCCACCGGACTGGGACCCAGGAGATCTGGATTCTGTTCTCAGCTGTTCCACAGATTTCCTGTGAGACCTTGGGGGCAATTTGGCAGCAGCTCCTTCACTTGCTTCGGGACCCGCCGCCAAAGTGCCCCAAAGACCTCAGGCCCCCTGAATCCTGGATTCAGCGGAATGCCTGTGGGAGGTCCACTGGTGCTGCCCCATCGGCATCCCCACCGCCGAATTGCCGCTGAAGCAGTGGGACTGGCAGATCTCCTGCAGGTGTGCCACCGAAAGCCACCTGCCTGCTGCCTTCACAGCAACTGGCAGGCCACCCCCTGCTGCTTGCTGCCCCAAGCACGCGCTTGCTGCGCTGGTGCCTGGAGCCGCCCCTGCTTGGGGGAGGCACATCAAAATAATACATCACTGGAGGAAAGGGAGAATAGGACTGTTAGCATACAGGAGGTGAGAGTGTCATATTAGAGTCTACAACTAGAATAAACACTGTCAATAATTATTGAAATTTGCAACCATCTTGGCAGCTGTTAAGGGGCATATGTGAAATGAGCTTAGTGGTCTCTAGCCCCTTCCTAAATAAAATAAAAGAATTCCCTGTCACAGAAACTACTGCCACAGTTGGCACTGGTCTCAGCAGAGAATCCAACAACTGAATGGACATGGAGAGTTAACTACTGTCATCTCATTCCGAAGGAAGGATGAGCTGTATTCGCAGAGCTTTATAGGGAAGCTTGTACTTGCTGCTGCCAGTGCTGTTCTGTTGTGTTCTGTGGATAAAATGGTTCAATCAAATGTCAGTGGAAAGTCTCCCATTGACTTCGGGGAGTATTGGATCAGATCCAGTAGAGGATTTCCTTTTATAGCCTCTCAATTTGGTGGACCTTAAATTCACTTATTCTTGCAGATTTTTAGCAAATTGGGGTGGGGAGCATTAGCTAAGTGTAAAATTGAATGTAGTAACAATACAAGAATGCGCCTGTTAGAATTATGTAGGAACAACTAGTTTGTATTTTCATGGTTTTTAGTAGCTGAGTTAAATACTGAGGTAAAAAAATAATCCACCAAATTACACTATCTTCCACTAGAGCAAGTAGTTATACAACGTGGCAAAGCGCTGAGAAATTCCTGTGGACAAATGATTGTAAAGGGTTGTTGGCAAAGATGGCTGCTTCATTCATTAATGCATTAAAGGAAACAAATAATGATATTCACCCGTAAGGCTGGGAAACAGATAGTAAATGTATTTAGTCCTTATAAATTTGGGGCTGATGGATGTTTTCAAAGGCACAAATGGCAATTAAGTGCTTAACTGCCATTGACTTTCAGAGGGATTTAGGTGCCAAGGCCTATGCCTTTAAAAATCTTCCCCACAGTTTGTAAAGTTCCAGGGCCTGATCTAAAGCTCATTGAAGTCAATGGAAAGACTCAGATCAGGCCCTCAGTTGGTGTGAACCATGCAATAACTAAGACCCAAATTTTAGCTTAGAGTAGAGCTCTTCAAGTCTTGGGAGCGATAAATATTTTGGTTTGATTGCATCTGTGGTCTTGAGCATCTGAGACTTTGAGAATCTTTGAAGGTTTGCTCACATACGGGTGTGCAATGTTGAGTTATGTGACTTTGACCCTTCCGGAACTTGTGTGAACAATTCTGAAGCTCTAACAAAAACATTGGATACTTTAACAAAAATCCATAGATGGCCACGTGCAGAATTTTGTATTGGATTTTGCTGCCAGAGCACTTCTGGTTTAAGTTTTGGTTTTGACTTCTAAAGCCCTAAATGGCCAAAGACCACCTCATTCCTTGTGCCATACTGGAGTGATCAGCAGAGGTGCTCAAGCCGAGGTTTCATGGTATAAATATAAAAGAGCTGTGAGCTCTCTCAGAGAATGCCAAGCCAGCAGCTTTGGAATATACTCCCCCACATTGGTTCGAAATAGCCAAATCTGATGACTTTCAGAGAGTGCTGTACATCTTTGTTTCCCCAGGAATTTGAAAATAGAGTTAAACTGCCTGATTTATCGGTGACGGGTTGTGGTAAGCGTCTGTCCCAAATCTGGACCTTAGCGTACAAAATTTGGGTGCTTACTGTGAACCTCCCCAAGCTTATACCCAGCTTGGATCTTATTTCACTGTCACCAGCCGAAGTTTTCCAGGGTTTCGGCCCCCTCGGGTTCCCCAAACCTTTCCTTGGGGGACCCCTCCAAGACCCAGAGCCCCTGGGTCTCCTCTATCTCATCCCCCAGCTTCCCCCCCTTTCCTGGGTTAGCCGGTGCGATGCTGTCCTATTCCCTTTGAATACACCCAGAGAGGCAATCTAGCTTCCCCGAGGCTATGCATTCAAACCTAGTCAGCTCACACAAGAGATTCACCCCTCCCTTTGTCCCGTAGCCTTTTCCCGCCCTGGGACAATAGGAAAGTAAGACACAGAGCTTGGGCTTTTCCCTCCCCCCCTGGCCTGGCACAGAAATTCCTCTCCCCTCTGCCTCACTAGGAAAAGAAACTCCCACAAGTGTTAAAAAGAAACTTTATATAAAAAGAAAGAAAATACAGAACAAGAATACTGCATTAAGAAACTCAATACAGGAATATGGCTTATAAGAAAATAGGAATAAACAGTCTGATTTAAAAGATAGCCCAATTAAACCAGTCCAGCAAATCAACACCCATGTAAATACAAATCAAAGCACATCACAGCCGATTACTTTGGTTCCTTTGTACTCACACTTGATAGTAGAATATTTGAGAGAAGATGGAGTTAGAAGAAAAGCTTGTTTACTCACAGCCGAGGAAAACAAAAAGACCCCGAGTTTCCAGTTCCCTCCCAGACTCTTAAAAAAAAAAAAAATCCAGGTCTCTGATTGGTCCTCTGGTCAGGTGTTTGGTTCCCCCTTTGTTCACCCTTTACAGATAAAAGAAAATTAACCCTTACCTATCTACTTATGACACGGGTTATCTTAAACTCTACTGCTACACTTAGGATGTACTTTCTAGTTCCGTCAAGGGAACCCAGGCATCCTTTCAACATTTCTACAAATCTAATAAATTATATAATTAGCCAGCTCTACTTGGAACCCTGGCTAACGCCATGCAGAATGTAGACAGGTGGGCATGTGAGCTTTCTTAGCTTGCTCTCCTCTGATAGTCTTCCCTCCTTGTCCTGCAGCAGTGCACTATTTTAGTACTGGGAGTCTCAACATTGTTTTAATTTGTGTGGTAGATGTTGCTGTGTGCTGTACACTAGAGTGAGGCCACATACTCCTTTCTGATCTCGGTCAAAATAAATCTTCAGAGGTGAAAGCCTGATCTTTTGTGCCATCTCGTCTCCCACCTTAGCTGACAGTAGGCCAGTACTTTGTGTCGGGTTTATGGTGACTCATTGCAAAGTGCTAGAGTGCTATAGTAACTTCTCTGTGAAACTCAGCCTGTGGGTGTCACTGTGGGCATAAGAGTGAAGGAAAAACATTTGAGGAAAGGATAAAAGTTCAAGACTGGTCAAAAGCAGCAAATAAAGAAAAGGGAAAGAAAGGATAAAGAATTAAAATCTTACTAGCCACATATTTTGCCATGGCATTTCTAGAAGATGTTTGAAAACTGTACAAGAGAAGATGCTGAAGAAAATTACAACTATTAAAGCATTTCATCATTCCAGATATTCCAGGCCTGAAGCTCAGCTGTTGTAAATCGTTATACCTCCAGTGACTGCAACAGAGACTCTGGTCCCACAAGTCCATCCAGTTTAAACACAGCTTCTAAGTGCCGTGTTTTACTCACCTCATTTATGATGTTGGTAGAAAACCAGAGCAGGCTTCTCTTAAATCCTTTAAAACCACTCATATGAAGTTCTCTGTATTTGCAGATCTAAGTGCTAAAGATCATCCCGTCTCAAAGCACCCATCCATCCCAGACTATTCACCATCACCAAAAACAGATTTGCTCTGAAGAAAATGCCCTTAAAGCTGGTGCCACAAGAAATTATGCATCTACATGCTCATCCACCCCCACCCACAATCGCACAAATAAACCAGCTGCAGAAGCTTGAACTGTTTACAGGATATACATTACCTAAGGGTGCCTGCACTTTTGGAAAGGCCTCTCTTACCCAGGTCTGTTGCTAAGGCCCAAGCTGACTCTGTCTATGTTATCATGAAGATGACAGTTTAAACAGGCCTTATCACTGTGTGTTCAATCAAGGTTTATGAGGGCTGATAAAGATGTCACCTACTTGCTTTGTGTGTTCATTAAAACTCTATTCCCCAGCAGGACATAGATATATTCTTCTTCTTTTTCTTTCTTTCTACGTATATCTTTAGCTCTTGTATGGGGGAAATGTATCCCTAGTGTCAGAGAGATGTCACGCTTTTACTTTCATACTCCTCCAAACTGCTGAAAAAAATAAAACCAGGACATTCCAGCTTAGTTGACACAACCTTATCTGTCTTTAATATCACAGGTAATCACAATTGCTTATTTAATTTATTCAGTAAACCTCCCTACATTTAGCTTGCATAGTAGTAAAATGGTCTGTATGCAATTTCAATCTAAAGTACTGTTCCATCACTGACACGGCCTCAGGAAAATTTTGCTGCTACTTCTGCTTGGGATAGGATGTACCCATCCAAATATATTGGATAGGGTTCCTGTCTTCCTTCTTCCAATCTACTCAGATTGAACCACATGGCTATGTTTGCCCTATTGCCTTATTATGATTTTGATCACACTTTACAATTCCATTTAACTGGTTTGTAAAGGGTTCATAAGTGATAAAAGATGTTACAATCTTGCAGACATCAGTATGTGTTATATATGCTTATAAAGGCATTTGTAGAAAGTGTTATATGTGGTTACGAGTTATGATTATAAGCAATCTATTGACATTTAAAAACCTTTAACAATCTGCAAATTTATTAAGCATTTATTAAAATAGCTATGGATCATGTATTAACCCTTTATAAACTGTTTAAACTGGAACTCCAATTTACAATGTGGCCAATGTTTTCTGGTTGTAAGGAGCTGTTATGAAAAACGAAATTTATGAGGAGGAGGCCAAAGTCTTGTCTTGTTCTGTAAGTACCCTCAGTTACAGAACTTTTTTTTTTACCTATCTCCTTCTCTTGGCTGCAGTTAAGAATGGACAGGTGGGGCAGCTGATGTGTTCTGCTTCCAGATCTACTCTTCTTCAGAAAGACCCACACTTCCACTGAATGGAAATATTGCCTGTTTTTTAATTAAGCCTTACTGAATGGAAGGCAAAGTAGATATACAAGAACATGAGGAATAAATAATAATTGCAGGTACATGGCATATTGGCAAAAGAGGGAAACCAAGCAAACTGCTATTTAAAATTTTCAAAAGCACCCAGCTGACTTAGGCAGCTGAAAACTCTAACTGACGTGAGTGCTGACTTACCCACTGAAAATCAGTAAGACTTACTCTTAAGTGGCTTGGTGCTTTTGAAAATTTGACTCGTTAACCCTAACGTTATCATAGTCAAACTCTAAAATAAAGGACAGACTGCACGTGGCATAAGTCATAAGATAATGGACACAAGATCAGGAGTAAGGGAAGCCAAACCAAAGACAATTTTTAGTAAAACACACAAAAAATACAAAAAAAAAACAATCCCCCCCAAACAAACAAAAAAACAGACAGACAATGTTAAGAAACAACAAAACTAGAATCCTTAAAGAGCAAACTTATTAGAGTTAGAATTTTGCTAGGTATCCCAGCAACCTTTCAGCCGACTTTAAAAAAAAAAAAAAAAAAAATCAAGCGAACAATAATGTCTGTCTACACAGGCAGCATATGATACAGTGAAAGCTTGCATAAGAGATATCCAGCAACAGTGGAGTGAAACTTCTTTGAGCTGATCAAATAATGCTAAGGTTTATTCACAGGTAATTATTGGATTGAAAAAAAGAGCCAACATTCATAACAAATATTTAGTCGTAATTTGTGTCCATTAATAGAGCATGGCAATAAAAAAAGTGTGTTCGTGAACTTTAAAAATTGTCAAAATTCACAGTACCCATTATAAGCACAAATTTTCAGCCAGCTCTGCCCTCTTAGCTGTTGTTATTTGTGCTTTGATGTGCATGTACATGTTAATGTAGTAAATTCTGCTTCTCTGCTTATTGTTGCCTGTGTTAACAACCTACCTAGATTTAATTGCAAAAATATAAAATAATGGACATAAATAACATTTATACCTTAGTCATAAAAGTTTGAGGCCAACAGATGATTGCTGCTCAAACCTTGAGTGTTGGGTAACCTTTCCCTGGCCCCTGCCAACGTGAGTTGAAGAAAAAATTCTGCCCAAGTTCAAATGATGTGATCACTTGTGAATCCCTTGCAACAATCACCATACTTGAGCATCTGATACCATTTTGCACCCTGATATACCTTTGATGTCCAAATAATTGTCCTCCCCCACACCTTGATGATTATTCTCCAAAGGCCCCCCCAAAAATAAAAAAGGCGCTTCTGTTTACACTATATGTAGAGTCTGAAATTTACATTTTGTTTCTAAATTTTTCAGCGTGTCTATATTCCTTCTCATACTTAATTGGAGTAGATTTTTACTTAAGTCTATGATCCTGTTTCATATTCACATACTGCAAGAAGATTCTCTCATGTCCCCCCCAAGCCTCCATTTTCCATAATGTTTAGATGTAAACACTTGAATCTATCATAATAGCTAAGACCCTTCATATCTCTGATCGGTTTAGCAGCTCTACTCTGGACTTTCTGCAGAATTCACATTGAGGTGAGTCTCCAAAACTGGATGCAGCTCTCCAGGTGGGGTTTGTCCATGGCATCATCTCCTTTCTCTTTCAGTGCAGCCTGTAAGATCCTGTTAAGCTGTCTTGCCTCAAAGAAGCTTTATGTTTCAGCTTCATGCTAGTGCTGACTTGATTTGTCAAGTCCCTTCCCTTAACCATTAGTATTAAATTCCTGTTCTTTTCATGCAGGATATAAATTTCTATACATGTATTCTATACACTTTGCTAGTATTAGAATCCATCTGCCAGTTTTGAGATGACTTCTCCAGTCTGTTTAAAGTTTTGTGATGATGTGCTAATGTGCCACTTAAGATGTTAATGTTATAAATGTTGGTTTCATAATCAAATTTGCCACTCTGAGGACAGCCAGGATTGCTGTAAGGTCATTAATAACATGAAAAGAAGGAGCCTCAGAAATAATCCTGATGATGATTTCTACCCATTATGACCCACTGCCATTTACGACGACTTCATGCTTATTATTATAACCCCTATGAAACCGATTGGTTATATGCTGCTATTTTTTCTTCACTTTGGCCAGTCTCTGAATGAATCATTTATGCCGTATTCTGTGAAACATGTTGCTATGGTTTAAATAGATATGATACAATTCCCTTGTCAATAACCCTACTGGCTTACTGACCTATTAAAAGATACCGTAGAATGGTCTGGCCTGATTTGTTTTTGTTAAGCTATATTATATGGGTTCCAATTTTGGGAAAACTTTTATCATCAAACTGTCTGTCTGTCTTCCTATCATAGTCTCCAGAATTTTATCCTGCATTGAAGCTAGACTAAGAGTATGTCTACATTGCAATTAAAATCCTGCGGATGGCCCATGCCAGCTGACTTGGGCTGTGGGGCTGTTTAATGGCAGTGTAGACTTCCAGCCTTAGGCTGCAGCTCGAGCTCTGGGACCTTCTCACCTCGCAGAGTCTGACTTCCTAGTACTAGGGTGACCAGCTGTGTCGATTTTAAAGGGACAGTCCTGATATTTGGGACTATGTCTTATATAGGCACCTATTACCCCCCAAACTCAGTCCCAATTTTTCACAGTTGCTGTCTGGTTACCCTACTTAGTACCCACCTAGTCTATCATATGTTCCACTGTCTAGTCCTCTGGTACTTCTACAGTACAGGTCCAGAGGTGGACCTAAAGCTGTTATTATGCTAACAGGATTTCTAGAATGTGACAGAGCTCCTTTTATATTGTGGAATATAAACCATCTATTGGAGCTAAGCTTTTTAGTTTTATGAGTACAATGCTATGTTTTGATGTGCTCTGCTATTATTTATCGCTATTGCTAGAGCATCTAAGGACCCCAAACAGCGATTAGCGTTCCATCGTACAAACAAATAACACATATACAGTCCCTTCTCTAGAGAGCATACTCAGCATGATTCCCTATGTCCATGCATTATTATGGCATATTTATTTGGGGCTTCTCCATCATCCTCTGATATGAATGGTTCTAAGAGAACTTTACTCAGCTCCTAAGCTTTGCTCATGGTGTCAGTGAATGGTTTCCTTGGGTTGGTTTTTGGGAGGTCCTCTCTGCTTCCCTTTAATACACTTTTAAAATGGCTTCTTGTTCATACTGTTGTCTGCTTTGGTGGTGTGCTGGTTCTTGTTTGTTTGTTTAACCATTACTGGTTTACCTGTGGATATTTTTGGAATGCAAAATAAAAAGTTTCCTGACTCTGGCCCCTCACTGGGTGCAAAATGCCAGGTTTGAAGAAACAAGCCATGAGGAGAGGCTACATAAAGCCAATCTAAAGTATGGTGGTAAGTGACTCTGTCAGAATAATTTCTAGTTTTGGTGTAGTAGTCACAGTGCAGACCCGTGTGCTTGTGCAAGGCAGGGAACATTGTTAACTTGCTGGAACATGACCACTGTCTGTAGCTAATGTGGCTTTATTGAGCGTGGATTAACTTCTGTTTTCTCATTTAAATCCAGAGAGAGAGGTTCTGTGAGCAAAGTATTGAGTTAGGCTAAAATCTAGTGCTAATACAGTACAGGGAAATAAATGAGCTTAAACATTAACATGCTCTAGAGTCACAAGACTATTTCTAGCCAGCGTTATGAAAAAAGGCCACAAATCCTGAACTCTGAATAACTGACTCCCCCGCCCCCATTCTTTCACTGCTTTAGAACAGGTGATATTTGTAACCAGTCTGTCCTTATTTTAACAATCAATGCCTGTTACAGCCTCTCCCACCACCATTATTAAACTGCGCATTTTCAGTTATATTTAAACTGAACTGTGCTACTCTAACTAGCATGGGCAGCGTTGTACACGGTGAGGCTCTTGGGGTAACTACAAACGTGTTGGGGATGTAATGACCATCCTGCCTTTTCCATGTTGGCAAATGGGAGAGGAGTTCTGGCTCGGTGGGAGAGATGCCTGGTATGGAAAAGGTTGAGAACCAATGCTATACACCACCCTCACCACCATTAAACAGGACAGCTTGGGACATAATGGAGCATGTACAAGAATACAGAAATAGATTGTTCTCATAAACCTGTCTTGCATCATAGCAGCAAAGGCTGGGGATGTTGGAAAATGAGTAGACAGAACTGCTGTGTTAAGGGATGATTAGAGACATATTTACCATGGGTGGTTGATCATACTGTGTGATGAAAAACAAGGCAGAAGAGGCTGTCCTGTGCCTGTCCTGAGAGGAACCGTCTCTGTATTGTGGGATGTAAGCTTGTTGCATTGAAGAATAGAAGGGCAATTATGGGTGCCCTTGGGTTGCCACCAGCCAACCTCATTAGCCCTGACCCTCCAAACTACCAGTCCTAGTTGAGGTGAATTGTATGGGGGTTAATGCTCTGTTAGATTCTCAGTGTCGCCAGACTCTGGCCCAGAATAGAGGGCCCTGAACTTTTGTCTATATTGAGTATATACAGAACACTTTCTATGGCTGATCACAGATGTTTTTGTGTGTGTATAATTTACTCTTCCTAAATTAATTTTGGTGATTGATTCCATAACTCGAGCTCTTTCATAGTCAAACAAACTCAAATTACAACAGCACAACTAATTTATAACCCAGAAACGTGTAATTGTTTTAAAAAGCCAAATTGTGTAATGCATATGATGCAGAACAGCCACGAGGTTTACTGTTGTTATCCTTGTCCTCTCTTCCTCACGTTGCGGCTGTCACTCATGGTACTATGTCTACATGTAAATAGTAAGCTCTGTGGGACTGTGTCTGTCTCTCTTGTCTGTGAAACACCCTGCCCCTTGCTTTTTATTACTTATTTTATTACATGAACACACACCCATCAAAAAGGAACACCTAACCCTGGCTCTAAGCACGTCTTGGTAATTCTTAAATTCACAATCTTTATACAAACCATTTCTCTAACTCCTCCTTCGACCATTAATCAATGTATTCACGGCTGCAATAACCCAGCAGCAAAGAACATAGTTTAAGATCTTTACAATCTCCCACCAGAACCTTCCCATTCCCACATGGCCAGGGAAAACAAATAGGCTTTGCAGCATGCCTGGAAGTCAACAAGCTAGGCTTTTACAGACCAAGGGGGTCGGAGGAGTCAGTTGCAAAACTGGGAAGCCCTCACAGAGAACAACACCCTCCCTGCTGCTCCCGCACCCTCTTATGAGTGAGGCTTCTGCTCAGGTACCTCCACTGAGCACAGCTGTGGCAGTGTGGCACAGGCAGCGAGGCATCTGTCTGCTGTGTAGGCCTCATGGCCCATAGGGCTTTATAAGACAAAACCAATACCTGTCAGTGGCTCTGTATAAATAAGCAGTAATCCCTTCATACAATATATGCCAGATTTTTCTGGTGTGCCTCCTGAGAGCTAGCCAGTACTTTAATTGACTATCCTAACAGCACAGATGAGTGAGTCCATGTTCATCTTTTAAACTCTCTGGTTGAAGATAACTTCCTAAGTCGCTATTGTATGACACAGGCTGTATGTGATCATACCATCATGTGTGCAAACTGGTGTCGCTTTAATTAAACCTTCTTTCCCACTGGCCCTCAGTAAGTCCTTGCTCTGTCTTATGAAGGATTTTTCACCTGAACAAACTTCACAGCTGTTGTCTGCCAAATGGCCACACTGCACTCCTAATGGAGTTAGCTTGGTAATGGAGTTCTCCATCTCCTCATACTTGAAATTGCTCTGTGTGAAATCTTTCCCTTCTAGGTAGGATCCCTGTGATGTGCAGGTAGCTAATTGGTAGCTATAATAATAAATATTTGTTTATAAGGCTCCCAGAGGCCTTTGACCACTGACACAGTTTAACCTGAAGAGTGATCAAAGAGTCCAAGTGCAGGATCGAAAGGCAGAAATGGTTACATTGGAATCCTGGCGCTGTCAATGCTGACCCTGGCATCTGCTTTGGGCAAGTCACTTAATTCCTCTTCTTTTGGTTTCTCATTGGTGAACTGGGAACAGTAATAACCTAAGTCCTGTGGGCACTGTGGTAGTTATCATTAGTCAGTGTTTGTAAACTGCTTTGAAGATGACACATATGATAGAAGTGCTAATTATAATATCTTATCTAAGGTTTTTGACTTATTGTTTTGGCATTTGTTGTTCAAATATTGCAAATAGGAGACATGGACTATATGCCATGGCCCAGGTTCTCAAACTATAATGAGTACAATAGAAATAATTATAAGTAAATTAAATAATTATTAGAAAAGATAGTATAGGGAGGAAAAGATTGAAGAAATCCCCCCCTCCCCTGCCCCAAAATGTACAACAAAGAAAGCCAGTGCTAGCATTTCTCTGGTCCAGCCCACAGTGACAGGAGGGTTTCTCTCGGATGGAAGTCTCTCATGCATACATCACAGCAACAAAACAGCACATTTGTTTAGTATAAAATATTAGAGTGCAAGCAGAAGTAGTCATGGGAAGGATTTAGTTCAGCTTGATTTCTGGTCTGTTACAGGCACTCTGGCAGATCTTTGGCACTGGGGCCTGGAAGTAAATGGAGCAGCCTAGATTACATGGGGAACATGGACCCTAGTCAGATATGCGCCCTTTTTAAAATGCAAATTGATAAATAAACATTGAAACAATAGGGCTTGGCTAATCCTTTTACAAAGGGCAAATTGCTAATCTAACTCCCCAGCCACAATGGCTGCTTCATGTAAACAATAGCTGCATTTATACCTTATGTTTTACTTGTAAACTGACATGCAAGAGAGTCTGAATGGGTTTAGGCTCACCTGCCTCGTGGGGGGAGAGTTGCTAATCCTTTCATTCTCTGAACATTCAATGAGCAATACTGCCATCTGATCACACTGAGGAGAGGGCCCATGCTGTTTTGCCAAATTGTGGCCATGTTAAAGTTAACTCAGGTGGGGCTTTAACAATGTAGCCAGTATTTTTGGTAAAAAAAGAGGGGGAGAGAGATCTATTCAATATTATAATTTACACGCTGCACCCAGGGCCTGATTTGCAGAGGTGCTGAGCACCCAAAGCTTCCACTGGCTTCAGTACCCTCTCTCCCCACCTTCTTGCCTCTGAAAGTGTGATGTGCCCTTTGTGATGCATATTGTCAGCTGGAAAGCTATGCCAGAGTGCATCTTTAACTGCTTATTCCCAGGTGGCAGCTTCATTGTTAAAGCTCAGCAGGGGTGTTAAGGGGTCTGAGCATCATTGCTCATGGAGAGCTAGGAAACTAGAGTCTGGGTTTTACACAGGGGTGTCATACAGGTGAATTAGTGTTGACTAATTAATTGACAGACTGTGGGAGTCTTTGACTTGTCTGACACATGCAGGTTCTGTTAGCTTGTTGAAATCTTGGGTAAATCCTGGGTTGGAGTTTTGCTACAGCCCACGAAAGCTTATGCTGAAATAAATTGGTTAGTCTCTATGGTGCCACAAGTACTCCTGTTCTTTTTGCGGATACAGACTAACATGCCTGCTATTCTGAAACCTGGTTTTGGATAGCGCCTCTTGCTCCAGGCTTCCCAAAGTGCCTGCCAGTAATAACTTAAATACAGGGAGAACAACTGCAGGACTCTCCAGGTAGGGACATTTTACATGAGGGCAATTTCAGAAATGAACAAGGAGAGTTTTAAAATGAAGCGTCTAATTATAAATCCTATCACAAAAATCCTTCACCAATCTTGTGGAGAGTGAACTTTGCAGTGCTCCAAACTCTTAGAGTTCCTTCTTCAAAGCAGCCAACATATATGTGAGGCTGCAGGTGGGAGGGGAAAGTCAGGGTATTTAAGCCCTGTCCTGCTACCTCCCCAGACTCAGAGGGAGTCTGTTTCTTAGCCTCCTGACATCATTCACTCCCTTTTCAGATTTAGATTCTGGATATTCTGTTTCTCAAGTGCCAGTGAGTGCGGCTGAGTCTTGCACTCCACAAATCTGTCAGCCTATAGAATGCTGCTCAGAAAGTACTGGGACTTGTTACGATGATGATGAGGCACAGAATAATATTCACATCATACAAGTGCCTGAGGGTGATGAAGTAGGTGAAGGATGCTGTTGGTATTAGAGAAGTCACAGGACTGGACGCTGAACAGGGACCCATTGCCAGGTATAAAAGACATACTCCTCCTTCGTGAACAGGAAGTGTGTAAATCAGGTAAAGGATAGTTCTTAAAAATATATATTCTGGCCCACCAGGTGGAAAATAAAATAGTTTTCCCTCTCTCCTCCCTTCCCCACAACCCCAAAGCTGGGCATTAGGTCAGTGTGCAGTTACAGTGAGGATGACTATTCATTTTTCAAACTACAGATGAATTACATAACTTTGACAGAATGGATTTGATTTGTTTGGAAGGATTTTCTAATCTATAGAGTGCATTTGGATCTTTATTAAGACTATATTTGATACTTAGAGCCAATCTGGGCTAAGGCTTCATTCCTCCCTCGCTGTTTCATTTATCAGATCCGTTGAGATGCAAACCCACTTAACAATCCTGATCTTTTCATACCTTTTGAGGAACATATCGGACATTCATGATATTCAATAAATATAATGAAGAAAAAAATATTCTTTACAAATATCTGTCATGCAGGCAGTGAGAATGACTTTGCATTGAAAATATGTACATTCATGTGTTTCACATGTTTTTGATGTGGCAATAGTTATTTCATCTGTATTTTCTGTAAAACAAGTGGTGGAAGGCGTGCAGAATTGAAGAAAAGAAACTGCAACATTCTCAAATGCTTTTAGGGGGTATAGGGGTGTGTGTGTGTGTGTGTGTTAGAACTGGTTGGAAAATGTTTATTTCTGCAAAAAAAAGGGACAAAACCAAAACATTTTTTGTTCATTTTCTGGACATTTTTCAGGTTTTTATTTGAGAAAGCATTTTTAGGTTTTGGATTTTCAGCTTTTTAACAAAAATCTGTAAAATAACTGAATATGGGAATTTATTATGAAAATGTTAGTTTACACAAAAAAGTGATTGTCTTTCTTAAAAGAAAACCACTCTTTGATGGGAAATGTTTGACCCTTTAGTGTATAAATATGTATATACCATATGCAGTGGTGATATCCATGTGAAAATTGGCAGATGCATGTGATAAATAATATTTATCACATTGTTCTGTATGTATTTTGACCAGCTCATTTGCCCTGTACTTACTAAATCTCTTGCACTAATTCTAACATTCCAAATCTCTGAGTACCTTCAAACAGCCACCATTTTATTGTAAATCAATGTGCCAGAAAAAAAATCTATCTTTCTCCTGAAATTACACAATGCAATTGGAGAAGGGACTAGATTCCTAGCGGCTTATTGGGGTGGGTGGGAGAGCACAATAATCCATGTAAAGACACATCTGGGAGAAAGGAGAGACTGGTAGAGGGATGGAGCTTACTCAAAATAGCTGGTGGCTGCGGTGATAACAGGTCCCCTGCAATGGCTGCAGCTTATTCAATTTTGAATTATTTTAATGCATGAGAACCAGAAAGGGAAGCTGACTAGAATCATAAGCAAAGATGACTAGTGTGTTTTTATTGTCCAAGCTGACTGAAATGCTAAACGGAAATGTGTAACTTGCAAAATACTTGTAGTTTTAATAAAAAAAAAATCTAAGGGCATGCTAGGTGCTGTGTACATACAGAGTAAGGGACAGCCCCTACCCAAAACATCTTGCTCTCTAAGGCCTTGTTTTCACTACCAAACCCAGTGTATTCTTAACTCAAGTTAGCTAACCTGAGGTAAAATCCTGGTGAAGACAAGGTGGCATGTAGTTTTCACATGAGTTATCAGGTCAAGTTACAGGCTAAAGGGGAATATAAGTATTATCTTTACCTGCTAACTTGTGTGAAAACTACACACTGCCTTGTTTTCACAAGGATATTACCTTGAATTAACTTGTGTTAGCTAAGTTGAATTAAGGACACTTTTTCTTAAGAATTATCTCCAGTTTATCGAGGAGGAACTGAGACACAGGGAGATGAAGCACTAATCCAAGAAAACACAGGAAATCTGTGGCCAAACTCAGAACTGAACCCCCACCCCCAGTGATGAAGTCCAGTACCTTAAGCACAAGACCATCCTCCTTCCCTTCTTACCTGCAAATGGAGAGAATTTGATCTAGAATCAATGCAATGTAATAAAGCTTGAACTCCACAATGTCAGAGTAGAACTGCACTTTAAAAATGATTAGCATAGTTCATGTCCCTTTAACTGTACGTGTCTTTAAAAAACAATTTATCAAGGACACTTATCAGTAGTTAAAAAGCATTTTAGTTTAAATTGCCAGATATTTCTGTAGAAGTTTTCAAGAATGGGTTTTTAATTAATTTCCCCTTTGAATTCAGTTCCTTGCTTACTACAGTAGTTTTGGTTTATTTTATTTTTTTGGTAATAAAGGGGTGTAGGTCAGAAATTGGGTTTCTTAAATCTGAATCTCTCATTGCTTGCAGCAGCAAGTATATTGTTTGGAGTCCCCTTTTGTGGAGGTGCCAAGCCGCGAGGGCTTTGGTGCTCATTGCTAGGATGATTCAGTCTTGGTCTTGAGCAAACAGTTATGGCAACTTCACTCACCAAACACCCAGCACAGCTGTTAGGACTTTTCTCTGAGAGCTCCAAATGACTGTTTGTTACTCCACAGAACCAGAAGGTTACCCAGGAAGCTTGTCATTGTCCAAAGTATGCATGGGTGTCACTAAAGCCTAAGCAAGAGTTTAGGTGACTAGTTCTTGTTCTAGGCACAAATTAAAAAAATCTCTGTTCTGAGGAAACAATATCGCTTAGCAGCATTTTAACTCCTATATATTTGTTTCCCTCAACCTAAATCCTTAATGTAATTTTCCAAAGTGTTGAGTGTGTAGGGCTAGGCTGCAAGCCTGGACAGACTTCTCGATCATTCTCTGTCGTCTCAGCTTTAGGAAATCTCCAGCTGCTATGGTTGAGAAGAAAAGAAAACCTTCCAAATGTGAAAATAGCCAGTGCAGAAATGTCTGCCTCAATTTGCAGAGAGACTGAAACAATAGCTCTGAGGCGTGATTTCAAGAGATACTAACTGAAATGCCAGTGATGAAAGTTTTAATGTCAACATTGTGAACTATGTCACTGCTCATGTAAGAAAGCAGAGGGAAATATCATACTGTCAAAATGTACACTTGTGTGTTTCCCAAAGTGGTGGTGAGGCACTGGAGGTTGGGCTGCCGAGTCAACATGTAAATTATGAAGTGTAAGCCTTTAACAAGCAGGGTTGCAGGAGAGGCAAGGGGGGAAACACTGCTTTAATGTGTGAAGAACACAGTTTTCCATAAAGCCATCGCTTCTTGCAGTGATGCAGTAAGGCAAGCCCATCAAATCAGCACAAATGAGCTCCCAAGCTGCAGCATGCACTTCTGCAAAGTCACTGCAGTGTGTTTGGGAGGTGTGCTCCTCCGCAGAGAGCAGGAGGTTTGCTGACCAAGAAGCCCGCTTGGGGCTGGGGAGTGTTTTTATTGTTTTGCTGTCTCTATGCCAATAGCTCTGAAGCTAGCTATCCAGGTGATTGGCAAGGTTACCTATATAGATTAGGGCAGTTTGGAAGTCCCATCTGAAATCCACAAGCCTCTCACTAAAAGAGGAACTGAAAAAAGGCCAAAGCCAGCAAAAAATAAACTCCTTACCTACGGGAACAATCCCGGGAAAAGTGTTTCCTGAGAGAGAGAATTAATTGAATTTTAAATCTAAATCCAGACACCCTGAGCTAGCTCTGTTAACTCAGAAAAGCTTATGCCAATAGAAGTTGGATGGAGAGAAAAAGATGAAATCAATCCTGGATGACAGAGTGGAGCTGTTAATTATTTATATTGAAGTGGTACTTAAAGGCTCCATTGGGGCCCCATTGTGCTAAGCAGGATAGAAACACATAGTGAGAGACAGTCCCGGTCCCAAAGAGTCCGTAGTCTAAATAGACCAGATAGACAAAGGGGACCAGACCCAGAGACGTGAAGTGTCTTGGAAAGGTTTCACAGCAGGTCAGAGTCGGAGGAAGAGCACCCCAGACTCCCAGTCCAGTGCCCTAGCTGCTAGACCATATTAGCTCTCAGGGCAGCGAAGCTACTATATTTATCTGGCTGCAAGAGAAAATCCGCAACACAATTTGAAGACTATATGGAGCAAAAATTCTATGGCACCTGAAGAGAACTTTCTGCAGTAGCAAATATTGCATTGACTCATTTATGTCATTAGTGTAATGACCCAGAAAGCTGGCATTTGATTCAGGACTAAAAAGCTTGCTAAATTGGTCCATAATTCATATGAATGCCCTAGGAGGGCATAAACTCATTCAGTGATAGCCAGTGGTGAAAGGCGTGACACCCAGCAAGAATCACATCCACATAGTTTGTATGTGTGACTCAGTACTTGCTTGACTGGAACAGTTTTGTGCTCGCTAAGTTCTTAACTTCTCTGTGCATTGTTTTCTCTATCTGTAAACCAGGGATGATGATTCTCTATCTCAGAGATGATGAGGCTTCATTCATTAGTGTTTGTAAAATACTTTAAGGTAGAAGGCATTACAGAAGGGCCTTATTTATTTATAGCCTGTGCTGCAGGAATACCAGGGATATATTTGAACTAACCACATAACCATCTTGATTCAAAACTAATATTGGATGCTAATAGGGAAAATAGTATTAACATAAAGTGTGTATGAAGTTTCCTGGGGTTTCCTCTTCAGCCCAAAATGTTTTTGCCTCTAAAGGGACCAAGTCATGCTTTCCTTGTGGTTCCCTTGTTGAAAGTCTAGTGAGGCTTCAATAGAATCCGTCAACTGATCTTTGGTTTCTATGGGAGCACCAGGAACCAGTAGACCCTACTGCTCTTTTATGAAAACTAGCTAACTAGAATCATTTGAAAATGTTCAGCTCATGTTTCTCTCGGGTTATCAAGGTCCTAAGAGTCTTGAGGCTTCTGGCAACACAGTCTTTGCTAACCATGCTTGAAGGGAGTCAACGGGTATTATATTTACCCGACTTGGACACACAATTAAGTAGATTAGTATCTCAGTGTTCTTGGGACTAAGGCTATATAAACCTTTGAACTGGGGGGGGGGGGAAGGGGGAGAAGGAGTTGTTAAGCAGGTGCTTTGATCACATGCAGTAAGAACCCCCTCTGGATCATCACCCCAAATTGGAACTTCACTGAGAAGGAAGTCAGAGATAGAGAGTATGGGAGAGTTTTTTAATATTTTTAAGATACTTGCAAGAATTTAAATATATTTAAACACTTGGGAATATTTTAATATCTGTTTGACTCTTTTTTCTTTCTTTAGTTACATAAAGAATAGGCAGCTTCTAACCGGAGGGTAATGTACCAGATGCAGATTGTTAGAAGTTTGTACATTCCTCTCCAATTTTTCTCTCGTTCTAATTCATTTGTTTTATTCCCCAGCTCTGTGAGCTGCAAAGCTGAAGTCATCTTTCAGTTGGTAGGGAAGTCCCTCATTTCCCGTCCACATTGTCTCCACTTCTGGAATAACAGAACTGGTATTTTAATGCCTGTTCCTGTAATATGCTCCCATCCTAAGGGTTCACCCTGCATGACACAACTCTAAGAAATGTGAAATGGTCCAGGGAAAAAGAACAAAACTGGTAAGAAGCATCCCTTTGAGGAGACCCTTTTAAAATGTGGTCGGATGTAGTTTGCCAGGTGGAGGAGATGGCAGGGGGTTGTGATAAAGTTTTACACACTAATGGATATTAAATTGATCTAGTCCATTTCAGCCAGTCCTATAACAGAAAGGCATTAAGTTGCTTGATGAAATTAACTTGGTATACTTGAAACACTTCCTTAAGCAAACTATGCCATTCACTGCAATGGGAAATCACTGAGATGCACACTGTACAGAAAGATTTAAAAGGAGACTTCATATGCACACACTTAAATACTGTCTGACATAAGCAACTGCGTTCATCTAGCAAGTAAAGTAAAAAATGCTGTCAGGGATGACAATTCTCATTACTTCAGATCTTAAACCAATTTCTTGGTTTACCTATATTTCCCCTTGATAAAGAATTACATAATTGGCCAGGTTACCATTGTGTTGCCTTTTTTGGGTACTCAGGTGAATAGATATCAAAACCATGGATTAAGCAGGTCTGAGTGTATAGTCACTTAAAGTGCTCAACTTCCATGACCAGTCAGTGGTGAGTGAAGCACTCTTAAAGCATAGAGCAAACTGGAGCTCAGTCACAAGTCTTCCGTAAGAAGGGCAGAATCTATGTCAATCCTGCACAGGACATGTGGTTAATATTACACTGTCTCATTTACAAGTGCATTTGAATTGCTCATCTCTTTCATGTGTTCATCAGCTTTTGGTTGGCTAAGGAATTGTATTGTGTTCTAACATATGGTTATTATTTATTATTAATTTGTCAGACAGTAGCACCTAGAGGCTCCGACTCTGGCTGGTTACCCATTGTGCTAGACACTGTACAAATATAGGAAGAGACTGTCCCTGACTCAAAGAGCGCAAAATCTAAATAGGCAAGACAGGAAAAGGGTGGGGAAACAGAGGCATAGAGTGACAAGTGAAGTGCGTTGTCTGAGATCACATAGTAGCTCAATGGCAAAGCCAGGTATAGAACCCAGGTCTCCAAAACTGTAGCCCAGTGCCCTATTTACTAGACAATGCTGCCTGAAGCACCTATATCCCTAGCTGGTGGTTGTCATTTTAAATGTTTGGGTGAATTCTTAATCTGAATGTTAAAAATAACTTGTTACATCCCAACCAGTTCTTAGCCCTTCCACTCGGCAGTGAACAGAGTCTAGGAGTTGAGGTGTGGACAGATATTAAAGTACATTAACTTCAGAGATCTGTTAAGCAAATTCCCTGTTACCAACGTGTATCTCCAGACAAAATAATTACATGACTGTGACTACCTCAACAAAATATAGTATGTTGTTGTTCCTGTAAGGGCCACCTTCCTGGAACCCTCACCCTCCAGTCACCATTCCCCACCCTCCAGTCACCTTACCTTCCAGTCACCTCACCCTCCAGTCACCATTCCTGATGCTGCAATACATTCCCAAGAAGAGATGCTTAAAAGGCAGCAATGTTGGGGAGGATAGCAGTAGCCTGGTTGTGATCCTGACAAGTACATTAAGGCCTGGTCTGCTCTTAAATGTTAAATCCATCTAGCTATGTCATTCAGGGCTGGCTGTGAAAAATTGTGCGCTTTCAGTGCCATAGTTAGTTTGACCTAGACCCACACACCTAGGTCAATGATAGAATTCTGTCAACCTAGTTACTGCCTCTTGGAGAGGTAGATTTACTACAGCAACAGAAACCCCCCTTCTGTCGATGTAGGAAACACTATATTACATCACTACAATGGTGTAGCTGCAGCTGTGCTACTGTAGTGCTTGTAGTGTAGACATAACCTGGGGGTGGGGGAGAGGATGAGGATATACAGAGGTGTCCTGTATGGCTTAGAATCATCCTGCCACTACATTTATTTCACTACAGTATAAACTATGTAAAACAGACAAATGAGACTGAATGGAAAGTTAGATATTTCCCACTTTTTCTAACCAGCTGAAGCGTGTATTGTACCAGCACTTCCTGGTTCTTATTTTTAATTGCTGAATTCAGCATCTGTGCCATGTCAGTGTTAACCAACAATTATTTTCAGCTTTCTTCCTTTATTAGTAATATTGTATACCACCGAGAAAGCACTCCACACTGTACAAGACACAAAGTACATACAGTCTTGGACCCCAGTAGCTCACAGTATAAGCTAGCTGCAGGAGGACTAGGCTGAACTGAGGAGGAGTAAAGAGGGGAGTAGTGTGTAATGCATTCCTTTCTTCCCATTCAGTCCAGTCAGTATTCCGAGAACAACAACAATAATACTTTGTACTTCTATTGTAAAGGCCTGGGCATGGGCAGCCAGAACTAGCGGGTGGAGTCAGAGTCAGGAACCAGAGCTGAGGGTCAGGGGTCAGAGCGGAACCCAGGAACCAGAAAAAGAACCAGGCTGGAGCGGGGCTGGGAACAAGGCTTGTCCTAGCACCCAGATGGGGGTCTGCCTTGCACAGACAGCTTCCTGGTATCCCCTACAGGCTTAAGTAGTACTCCTGACCAAGCAGGGACCCTGGCAGCACTGCCAATCAGGCCCTCTGTGGGGGGTTCATCCTGTCCTGCTTGAGTCCACAAGGCTGACAGCCTGTCAATTGCTGCTCTGCCAGAGTTGTCCGGTGGTGTGGCTGTAGCAGTCATTCAGGGACTGGCAGATCCAAGCTCTAGACGTGCAGATCCTTACATCTGTAGCACTTTATACCTGAGGATTTCTACGATCTTAGCAAACACTAATGATTTAATTCTCACAACACCCCTCCATGGGAGGTAAGTATTGTCCCTGTTTAACACATGAAAACAGAGGCCTTTGGGAGCTGCGTGCGCTCAGAAAATCCGGTCTTATAATGAGTCTAAAGTTGGGCACCCAAATACCAGATCACCCAAAATTAGAAGCCACTCTGAAAATCTGGGTCTAATAACTTGTCCAGAGTCACACCAGGTCAGTAGTAAACCTGGGAAATGACCTCAGTTCTCTTAACATTTAAAGGGAGATTTTTGAAGGCACAAAGGGCGTTTAGATACCCAAATTGCAAATCCATGGGAGCTGGGTGCCAACTCCAATCTGTGTCTCTGAAAATCGTCCGCTACTTATTTATCTGTACAGTAGCTCCTGAAGGCCCCAGTGAAGACCAGAGCACCATTGTGCTAGGTGCTATACAAACACACACTGGTCGTAAGATAGTCCCGGCCCTGAAGAGCCTACAGTATGAATGTGTGTAGATGCCTAAGCAATGTTCCCCTTCCTGGGACATGCTTCTATTAACCTTTTTAATAAACACATAGTAAAGGAACAAAGTATTGTAATCTGACAGGCAACTGAAGAGCTATGGTGTGAGAAGGCGGGGCTAAGATGAACTGGTGTGAGGTGTGTCTGTTTGTTCGTTGATTTTTTTTTTAATGTATAAAGTGCACTGAATACAAAGGTCTCTCAGCACAAGCTATTGTGCAATATTTCAGAAAGCGAAGACCAAGATTTTTAAAAATGGGTGCCTAAAGATAGGCTCCCCAGTCTAGAGTTAGGTTGTGACATAAAAAGTTCACTGAAGTCAGTGCAAAGATGCCCATTGTTTTTGATGGGTTTGAATCAGACCCTCAGTGACGTGATTCACAAAACTCCTGAACACCCAGCAGCTCCCACTGACTTCATAATCAGTATATTTTAAAATCAGGCTGTTTACTTAGGTGTCTAACTATGTGCTTAAAAAGCTAACACTAAGTGCCCAGTTTTGTTTGAAAAACTTGGCCCAAATATATGAGATTGATCAATGTCAACTAAAAAGACCCTGGCCCGTAATAAACTAAATACTCGCAATCATTGCTTTTATTTGTTCATGAACAGCCTGTGGAATTCAGACTTATTAGCTATTTGAAATTCACAAATTTCTTCTGTAAGTGATTCTTGGGCAGCAGAGTGCTCCGGCAGTGATGAAGATATTTGTAATTCACACTGTCTTTGTAAGTCACAAGGAATTGTTCTCTCTCCCTGAGTGAGCTGGGAATTGACTCCAGATCTCCTGAATTCCATTTAGTTTCTTAACACCAAGACCATGCTTTTTAACTTGTCTGTGAATGTTTTTGCCTGCAAGTGTGGAGTATTGGTGTGCAGAGGGCTGTTGGAGAATGCCCGTTGCCTATAGGAATAAAGGAAGTGACAATGAGCTAGGCTTTGATTCTGGTGGATGAAGGATTTTGTTGTGCTTCAATGAGACATTTTAAACCTACCTTGTTTGTTTTTAAATCTCCCTTATTCAATGGTGGTCCTAGCTATGTAGCCCTGATCAAATGAATATCATAGTGGGATACCGCAGGGAAAAAGCAAATCCCAAATCCAGCAAATCTTCAAAATCAAAGGCATTTTGATGCTCACAAATTTGTTTGACGCCATACTTACCACTACAGCCAGTGTTTCTGCTTATATTGGTTGTAGAAAGCCATTTTTATAACAGCTTCTTTTTGATAGTAGTAGTAATAGTCCCATCTGAGAAGGCAATTGGGAAATCAGTAGATACACTATAAAATGCAAACTCCTCCTTAAAAAGAACAGTATTTGTGGCACCTTAGAGACTAACAAATTTATTTGAACATAAGCTTTCGTGGGCTAGAACCCACTTCATCAGATGCATAGACTGGAACATATAGTAAGGACACACACACACACACACCCACCCACCATGAAAAGGTCGGAGTTGCCCTATGGTTGCCCTCCTTACTATATGCTCTGTTCTGTGCATCCAATGAAGTGGGCTGTAGCCCGTGAAAGCTTGTGCTCAAATACATTTTTTAGTCTCTAAGGTGCCACAAGTACTCCTGTTTTTTGCGGATACAGACTAATACAGCTGCTACTCTGAAACTCCCTCTCGTTTTCCATACCTACCATTTTGTTCTACCTTTTGCCACCATCTGTATGTGGTTAGCCAGAGAATGTCTCTTATATAATTTAGTTAACTTTTGAATTGTGGGTCAATCTGTTTGATGTGCCTTCCCTTTAATGCAAAGCACACCATTACTAGTTAATGATCATGAACTGTCATCGCAGTCACTTTGAAAAGGTGACAGTGATGAATGGAGCCAGCAACTCTGAGGGAGGTTGATCACTGAATGGACAGTAAAGTTTATTTAAGCCCAGGCCTGATAATGGCTCTGCATATTTGAGATGTGTTGTTTCCAGTCACTTCTGGGATAACAGACATTCCCGGAATGATGCATCCTGCTGCAGTTTTCCCCCCTCCCCCTTTATGCGTAGCTGTATGATAAGAGAAAAATTGCTCTGCATTTCTGCATCTGCTGTCACAACTACTTTGCCTCCTCCAATGCAGTTCTCTATTTAAAAAGGGGGGGGGGAGTCTGAGACACTCCCCGCCCCCAGTTTTGTTTAAAGAAAAAGAAGTTGCTCAGGAATCTGCTTATGTCTGTGTTCATCACTCCTGTTAAAACTAGTGATGGCTCAAACCCAGAATTATTTATCTGGAAGTGCTTGGATAAAATAGAATCCAGAGTAGAACTTTCCCTGTGTTTAATTTTGCAAAGCCCAAACCTGACTTGTCTGCAAAGCCCAAACCTGATGAGTTTTTGCAATATCAAAACTGGTCTGTTTTTTCCCCATTTCTAGTTAAACTGACTGAATCAACTAATAAAACCCAGTAATGAATCCACTGCTATAAAAGCTGTGCTCACCCTTGAAATATCCAAATTCTGATCCTGCAACCACATAGGCACATACTTAAGCCTACTCATTTAAGTATTCTCATTCAATGGGACTGCTCACCTGAACCAAGGTATGCATGTGTATAAGTGTTTGCAGGGTCAAGATCACTGTTATCAGAAGTGAGGCCTTGCAGATCAACATAAAGATAATTTTTTTAAAATTGCGATTTATTTGAAAATACGTGGATGGGATTTTTTAATCCTGGGTTCGTCTGTGAGCTCTGTAACCACGGATTTAGTGTTTGCATATTAACCATACAACTGTATATTAATCACGCAGTTAGGGAAGAGCCTTCAGAAACTCTTCCTTAGGAGGCTGCCGAGGCAAATACTTGCATATGGAGTGCTGCAAGTAGGGTGTATATTTAATTTACTGAGCGAGCAGGGAAGAGACTCCTAATCAGAGGCAGACTGATAACAGAGCATTGTCGTTAAGATTGAATCTCTTTCCTGGAGGGCTGGAGGGTTTTTGGGGGGGTTGCTAAAATCAGCTGTCTGTGGACTTTCCATGTCACCAGTCAGCATAGTATCAAGTCGGGGACTGGAAAATAAAACCCAAGCTTTTCATACAGCTGACTAATCTGCATTCAGATTGTGGCTGGCAACTAGCTCCAGTAGGCCTTGGAGTTTGGAGACAAAAGCTGATGCCTTAGGGTTCGGAGCCTTGAGGTCCCAAGATAAACAAATCTGCTGGTGAGAGTGACCAGTGTAGGTCAGGGTAAGGGTCACCGAAAGGTCAAGCTGTCCTGGAGCTGGATATTTCGGTTGTGTGTTTACCCCCTGAAAAAAGTAGGGGGTGCTGGAACACTCCTGGATCCAGTTCAGGGAATTTGAAACTGTCTCTCAAGCAGCCTAGGGGAAGAAATGTCATGGGAAAGCTCTCCGACAGATCAAGAAGAGCAAAGTTCTTTGTGGCAGGGGAGGGAAGAGAAAACAGTGTCATCCGTTAAGGAATAGAAAGGGCTCACGTACTGTGGTGACGAGTTCCACAGAATGATCTGAAGGGATGAATAAGTAGAAGGTGGCTTAAAGTCAATTCTGCAAGTCTATTTTAGTTGTATGCTTAAAACATTCACAGCAGGAATGATTAATATTAAAAAACAAACACGGTGTTTGGTGTGCAGCTCTCAGGGTACGTGAGAGCTGGTTTACCTTATTTGTCCCTTTCGTGGTATTGCCCAAAACTGAACACTCAAAAATGATGAGATTGGCTTAAAAATAATGAGATTTTGAACAACAATTAATTTTGTTGTTCAAATTTTGGGTTCTTTTTATTTGCCTCTCTATTTTTTTGAGCCTTTAGGGGTTTGCGTTTTCAACTTTTCTCTGAAAGAAGTTCTAGGAACTTAAAAAACAAACAAACAAAACCCACTGTGATAATCACTCAGTAATCTAAAGAAGCCAAGAGCTAGAACTTTAAGAAAAGCAACAATTATTTTGAGATTTGCAAATAAAGTGTGAGAGTTAGCAACACTGCGAATGGTTAGACATCTGAACTGAAGCATTTTGAATTATGGAGGTGATGGTGTTGATGAGCCTGGTCTATGGTGGCCTACAGAGATGGGATAGCTACAGACAAATACATCAGCTCTAACCCAGAATTTATCTAATTATGGCCTTTATTTGAGGGAAATGTGCAGGATAAATATAGAACATTTTTTCCTCATTGGTGTTTTTGGTGAAGAATTGCCCCTACAGGCTGATAATAGAACTCCAATCTAAATTTACAGATGTATTGGAGCATAAGCTTTCATGGGTGAATACCCACTTTGTCAGACTACCACTTTGTCAGACGCACGTGGAGGAAATTTCCAGAGGACACCACATGTGTCTGACCAAGTGGGTATTCACCCACGAAAGCTTATGCTCCAATAAGTCTGTTAGTCTATAAAGTGCCACAGGACTCTGTTGCTTTTTACAGATCCAGACTAACACGGCTAGCCCTCTGATACCTGACATTCCAAATTTGTTTTTCAACTACATTATTACCCAAATCCAAAATATCTAACAGCATGTCACAGCATTCATTTTTCTATTACCTTCTGGTGTCTCTTGTTTGTCTTTAAAGTCTTTGTAACAGTGCATTAGTTCATGGACCTCAGACTGCGTCTAGGATAATTATACTCTCTAGTGAATTAGGAGCGTTACCGTACCAATGTCTAAACTATAGGTCCCCGTCTACACTATCGCTTTTAACCAGCTATTTAGTGATATGGTTGCTCTAGACATTTGCTGCTGCTACATAACATGGTGAATATATTGCTGGTAACTGAGGCAGCCAAGGATACATCATCTTGTATGGATCCCAGACCACAGACAATGCCCCGTCCCATCCCCACAGGGTCCTAGGAAAAGAGGGGGAGAGGTGAATGCTGATATGGAGACAGGAAGAGGAAAGGATCTACTTGTGGATCTCCGGGTGTAGTAAATGTGGGTGCACAAACCCGGGTATGTTTGAAAAAAGAGAGGCTGTCATATGGATACTACCAAACTCTACTTGTAATTAGAGCAGAGTTGCAATCTGGGAAAGAAGATTGGAGAATTTCACCAAAAATTAAATTCTGATATGAGACAGAAACAGAACATTTTCAACTGTATTCCTCCCCCACCTCCCATTCTGATTAGATTGAAAGTCTGGTTACAGAAACACAATAGCATTTGTAGGCCCCATCTATAATAGAAGTAAGAGTGAATGTGTGACCCAGCAAAGAACTGCATCTAGACACTTTGAAAGATCAAGACACAAAGAGGAGAGTTGTGTCTTAAATCTGACTTTTTGATGATTAATGTATTTAGACATTGGGGAATGTGAAGCTTCCCTGTGAGCAAACCAAAAAAGGGAGACGGACAGATTTTGGTTATAGCAAAGATGACACTGCAGAGCATCCCTTAGACTTGTATTAAGGTGGCCTACTCACTCTTTTGTATTGCCATTATTATTGTTTTATTTGTTCCTAGTATGGTAGCATGGAGAGGTCCCCATTGTGCAAAAATGTAGGATGAGACAGCCCCTGCCTTGAAAATCTTGCAATCCAAATAGATAAGAGGGGAAACAGAGATGAAGTAACTCACCCAGGTTCACACAGCAGGTCAGTGACAGTGTAGAAAATAGAACTCAGATCTCCTGGCTCCTAGTCCAGTGCCCTATCCACTGTCCCTCCCCAGTATACCAGTGCTCTACCTTTGTTGATGCTCTAAGGGTGGCCAGTTGTCCCAGGTTGTGTTATAGCTGCCTAATGGCTACAGGGGGCTGAAAAATTGGTTGAGAATCATTGTAGCATAGGGCTGGCCTGGACAACCATGCGTCTCTTTGCCTGCTAGCCTGGGGCAAGAATGTGTGGCATGAGAGCTTTTATATACATTCTGTGCTACCCAGGGTCCGTGCAACCATTTAGGCTACCTAGGCGGTCACCTAGGGCACTGGCATTTGGGGGGCGCCATTTTCTTTGGCAGCGACCGTGGCGGCCAGATCTTCAGCTGTCCTGGTTGCCGCCAGCATTTAGGCAGAGGGAGCTGAGCAGGGGAGTGCAGGGAGGGCCACCTGCAGTAAGTAAGGAGTTGAGGGGGCGGCACGCAGAGGAACTCCCTGCCCCGCCTCCTCCCCAAGCATGCCGTGGCTGCTTCACTTCTCCCACCTCCCAGGCTTGTGGCACCAATCAGCTTAGGTGAAGCAAGCCTCAGAGGCGGGAGAAGTGAAGCAGCCACGGCGTGTTCAGGGTGCTCGTGCACGGAGCAGGGGTGAGCTGGGGTTGGGGGGGTGCCTCAGGGCGAAGGGTGGGGGGTGATAAGCTGCCGCAAGGGGGGGTGCCTCAGGGTTGGGGGGGAGCTGCCGCGGGGGTGGGGCGCCTCAGGGCAGGGGTGCAGGGTGGGGAGAAGGCAAGGTGGAAGTTTCGCCTAGGGCGCGAAACGTCCTGGCACCAGCCCTGGTGCTATCAAGGTTTCACCCTGACCCTTTTGTAAGAAGAAAATCATCATATTTTTGACTAATGAATTTTATTCTCAGTAAAGCAAAAATACTACTACTGCAGAAAGGCTTACTGGCCAGTTTTCAAAAATGGCCTAAAAATTAGTATGCGCAGAAATGAATTTGCCTCCTATTTTAGGTTTGGATTTATGGTGTGGCGTACAGTTTTCATAACACGCTTTGAATAATGTTTTATATTTTAGCTGTTTGTGCAAGAGTGTAAAGGGAGCGTCATCTGTAAATAAATGCACATGTCACATGATGGGATTATCACCAAAACCGAAAGGTACCATGAGCATTAGGCTGTATCTGTGTGAGGGAGTTGTACCAATTTAGACTGTGATACATTAATTTAGTTTAAATCAGTTCTGAAAGACCTTACTTTTTAACCAAAGAGAGAGGCCTCCTCACAAGGGCATTGCTAACTAACGCGGTTTATAAATTAGTACAACTTTTTTTATGTCGACAAGACATTACATCGTTTCCTGGTATCTCCAACAATGAGAGGAGTACAATGGAGTTACAAGAAAAATAAATTGGCAGGGTTTTTTTTGTAATGATCTGGATGTTATCTGTTCTTGGAAGAATATTTATGTACTCAAAGAAATGTTTTAATTGACCCACGAAGAGTGGGGCAAATTATTTTCATGATATTCAGGGATTTGCAGCCTAGTCCCAAGGGCTTGCCAGCATACAAGATCACAGAGCATATATTTTACTGTTATTGTAGCAATATAGGGGATTCAAGGCAGGCTAGGTCCTCTATACAGAGAGCTCCACATCACTTGTGTGTATATGTGTGTGTTGGGTGGACAGGAGAGAGAGAGAGAGCCAGGAGATTCTATATCTGTTGTAATATAATTCCCAAAAATTGTCTCCTGGCTCTGTTCCCCTCTGACATTCTTGGCACATAAGAGGTGGCTCTCCTTCTCCTTATCTCAGAGATTGCCTCCTTTAAACACATACAGCCCTGCAGGAGGATTGTCCTTTAGAAGCTTGGGCTGAGACATTTTACCAAGTGTCTGCAAACATTTAGACACACAAATCTACTGCTGTTAACTGCAAGCCCATTGTCTACCTAGTGACAGTTTTCTCTGAAAGTTACTTACCCCGGGCTGAGTGTTGATCAAGCAAATGAATCCAAAGTAGCTGAAGCCTCTAACTGTGAATTGTGCTGCTGTTAGTTTAAACAACTTGAATATAATTGCGATTATCCGGGGGTTGAGTCAGGAGAGGTTTGGAAAGTGGGAGAAGGGCATTAATGCAATGAAAGCGTTCCCTGTAATGATTTGAAGAGTAAGAATGATTAGTTTGTCTCCTTGATTGGAATGTCACTCTGAAGGACAGTCATAAAAATTTTTGTCTTTAATATAATGGAATACACATAATATTGCTGTACATGATACAAGCTTTATCAGGCATAAACTTTCCAAAGGGATTTGTGATTTTTGGGTGCCTCCATTTTTAAGTGCCCAATTTGAGATACCTTAAAGGAGCCTGATTTTCAAAAGGTGGGTGCGCAACACTGCTTAAAGATCAGGACCCTTTAAGGTGCCAAGTTCGGCACCCAAAATCACTAGTCCCTTGAAAATGTATGCCTCAGTTCGTAGGGTTGGCTTTAGGATTTGAGGGGTGTATTCTTGAATGGCTTCTTATTACCTCAGTCTGTGCTTTCTCCTCATCTCCTCCCTTCTTTACCATCTCTCTCCTTATATTTTACTCTCCATGCCTAAGAAGAACTGGCAGAATTCTAGTGAATTGCTCTGGGAGCTCAGTGAATCCCATAACTAGATGGTGAAATCCCTGGTTCCCCATGAGTTAAAGCTTCCTTCCCCAGCTTGCTCTGATAGTTTTGAGGTCTGTTTAATACGTTGTTGCTCTTTATTATTTATATGGTGGTTGTGCTGAAATGGCCCATTCAGGGATCCAGGCCCCCATTGTGCTGCGAGGCATGATGCTCATACACAGTGTAGAGAGTCCTTGTCCCAAAAAACTTATAGTCAAAGAGGAGTGTGCTGGTAGATACCACAGATGGATGGGGAAGCACAAGGTTATAGTGATACAATTAAAGGGAGGAAGCAGTTAAATTAAAGTACCAACTAATTCCATTCTTTCTTAGCTGCCATATGCTTTGCAGTGTCCTTTAGAATAAACATTACATTTAATTCATATTCCAAATTTAATTCTGTTTTTGTGCCGGTTTATACCTTCTAAATTTTACCCTGTATATCTTTTTGCAGGTCATCTTGTAACCATGCCGTTGCATATGGGCACACAGCAATAGTGGACATTTCACTTATGAATGTTAACCTCGCACGTTCTGTTTAATGTTTAAGGTCAAGTCCAAGGCCATCCAGTTATATTTGCAGACTGTAAAATGGTGGATTATCATGGCTTGATGCTTTCACCCCATGGAAAAAGAGAGTGAAGTTTCATCGAATGAATGTGGAAAGCACTCATCTGCAAAACTGGTGGAGTGGGTTTTCCATAAAATTATTCAAGTAATAGTGGAGAGATGAAATCCAAGATAAATTCATATTTGCGTTAAATATCTGGTTCAATCACACTTGCTAGCTGGGGTACCTTCTGTGAACAGGTCAATTTTTTGAGTGCGTAGACTTCTGCTTGTATGTAGATGATAACAGATGAAAAATTTAGACTTTTCTCACATTTGAATTTGCTGGGGTAATCAAGGACCTTCTAGCTTTCTGACATCATACCTGTAGCAATGGTGGTACCCCTTGCCTAAGTTCCTGGGGGAGGCAGAGACTCTATTAGAGAGACAGCAGCTTTTGAGTTGACAAAGGGGCTTTTGTTTTTGCTGCTTTACCAGGTCTTTGAGGAGCTGGAGGGGAGCAGGGAGAAGCACTGAGATTAAATAAACCAGGAGTGCCTCTATGTCCTGTACTCCTACCACCATTTTGCCTAATTGTGGGAGTAAGGTAATTGCTGCACTCACTGGAAGTCACTTCTGCCTTCACAAAAGCAATCGCACCTGGGGGGTGGGGGGGTTAATATTTCACAGTCTTTATGGGGTCAATGGCCAGGACAATACTTAAAATGGTGACACTCCAGCTCTGAGTTAAATACTGCCTGCCCCACCAAAGGTACACACTGACTTGAAAAAGAAAGGGCACAGCTCCTTGTGTTAAGGACCCTCATCCCTTAATCACTCTGCTTGCAGGTCAGTGACTGTCGCTGTCATTTTATGGCTCCAGAATAAAGCAATAGGGTGACCAAGTGAAAAACCAGAATGCTGGGGGGGTAGGCGGGAGGAACAGGGGAATGAGAATGTGTGTGGGAGGGTGACAGAGCAAGCAGTACCCACTTCTCTCCCTCCTCAGTGCAGCAACTTCTGCTGTTGTCTTGACTGTCACCTTATGAATTTGCCTGTGTGCAGAAGAGGGCTGGTTCATGGCTTTAAGTGGAGGGGAGAAGCTCACTAGAAGTGCTGGAGCAGGGAGAACAGGATATCAACAGGGTGATCCTTGAAGCTCACTTGCCTTCAGACAATCTGTCATCAGTATGACCAGCTTAGTTGGCCGTTGGTTCATTCAGCTGGCCAGTCTGTCTGTGGGAGTTTACACAAAACAGGACAACATGCTGTTTTTTCTGTAAAATAAACTGGGGCACTAGGACAGATCCTGAAAGAAGGAATGGTCCCAGTTTTCAGGAATATGTGGCCACCCTACATATAAAAGAACCTCGACTGTTGTCCCCATCTCTGTCTTCACTCTGAACAGTTGGTGTCCTGGTGTTCTCCCAGCATTGCCCGGCACTTCTTGGGAATCCCAATTTAGCAAATGTGCCCAAAATCCTCTTAGAAATTTGGCTCAAAGGTGCTGAGCTTGACCTGAATTGAGGTTCACTTCAGATCATTCTCACATCAGCCTCTGCCCAAGTGGTTGATAAATCCCCACTGACATGGCTAGCATGAGAGTTCCGTGATCCAACAGATCAGATCTAGATGCTAGCAATGAGGTGTGTGCTAAAGCTACATGCTGGGATATAAATACCAGTACTGGACTTCTGGTAACACCAACAGACCCCAGTTGTCAACAGGCAGGATCGAACCTGGGATGTCTGAAGCTAAATGCATGAACCTCTACTGCATGATCCAAAACCCATATGCCTGTTAGCTAAGGTTATAGAGCAGACTCATTAATCTCTCTCTAAGTGATCTCGGTGCCACTAGATGGGACAGAACACCACACCCAGGAGGTGTGTGGGTTACACATGCATCATGGGAGACATAACACAAGGGGCTGTGAGTGCAGGAGACACGGAGTATTCTTTGTAACAGTTGGTTTGCTGTATTATATGATTGGCAGACCACATGGAACCAGCAAAACCACTTCAGTTGGTGAGAGCAGACTCTTCCATCCACACTATGGAGAGAGCAAGCTAGAGAGACCTATTTTGGTCTCATCCAATATTGAGACTCATTTCCTGGCCTCGGCCAGTACACACACTCACCACCGCTAAACAAGTCTCAATATCTGGATCAATCTTGCTTCCAGCTGCTTCTGAAAGCATGTTGCATGTGGACATAAGCTCTTCTGCAGTTCACAGTGAACTGGGAATGAGATTAGTGCTCACCTTTTTGGCCTAATATCAGCAAGGCCTCTATGTGTTTCCCATTTTCACGTAGGGGCTTTTTGTGCTTCTCTTCTCAGGCCTCTGTGTGTCCCAGGTCAGCCCTTTGCAGCTGCGCCAGCTTTCTGAAACAGCCTGCCCCACTTCACTCTGCTTTAGCCCTTTCCAAAGCACCTCTGTGCTGCCTACAGCCGTGTGTGGAGCTGTGGATCAGCTCTTTGTTCCTACTGTTAGCTACTCCACCTCATCTCTCTCCTGCCTGCCTGCCCCTACGCACGCTCACAGTGCCTCCTTATGAAGTCATGTCCTGTGGTGTGCCCACTCTGCTTTGTGAGATCCTTGTAGGAGCCACACACTGAAGCATGGAGCTATGTTTGACTGTATTCGTGCCCAGGTTGCTGTGACAGGCAGACTGAAAAAATAGGCCTGGGAATATGGAGTCCTACTGTGGCTCAGTCTGAAGTCTTCCTCACGGAGAGCATGCATCTGAGCAGAGGGTTGGTGTAGTGTGTAATTTATTACTGTTTTCATTGTGAGGGCCAGATCTTCAGCTGGAATAAATGAACATAGCACTGTTGAAGTCAAGGGAGCTCTACTGGTTTCTGCCTGTCCCTGTTCCATCTCCTCTCTCGTAGAAGGTGCATCTCTTGTCAACAATTGTTCTCCACAGGTAACATTTAAGCGTCAGATCCTGAAAACCCTTGCTTGTGAGGGTAAGGAATTCAATGGGACGGTGTGTAAGTATTACCCACGTGAGGAAGGGTCTCCAGGATCTAGGCCTGAGGAAGGAGATGTTTACTATATAATAAAACATATCAGGAAATGTGGATGAAAGTGCTGCTGCCTCCAAGTTGGGCATATAATTTTTAACAAAATACACATAGTGAAAACTCAGGACTTCTAGACAAAGAGGCTGTAATGCTGTTCTGATTTATGGTTATCAGAAACAGGGGCAGGAAACTGCCTACATCACAATAACCTCAACTCCACCTTATGTCAACAAACCATACAAACAGAAGGACACAACCACGGGCTTTTGCACAGCCTGGTACTGTACACCGTAACTTGCTCACATGTTGAACAGAAAGAAAAACAGCATGACTAGCCTGTTCTGATGGCAAGCAGATAAACACTCATTCCACTCAGATGTTTATTGTTTCCTTCCCTCTCTTTCTTTTTCTCTGCCACCACCAAACATGATAAGTCTTTGTCTTTGTACAGGCTTCTGTTTGAGTTTGTGTTAGTTTCAATGCAGTCACTCAAAGCTAAGATGTGGACACGCTTGTTGAATTGTTAACTCAAGTCCCAAGGAACAGAACAGTTAGGAAAATGTAAAGATTATGATTAACCAACTGATTCCTGGTATGAATCAGTGTCATTTGCAGTTGATTTATTATTATTTTAATCTTAGTTGCTGTTAATTTAGGGCTGAGAGCTGGAGGGAAAGGAATTGGCACAGACAAAACTAAGTAGGGGATCAACTGATGTAGGTATTTAACTGTATTTTCTAGTATAAAAGTCTTTGATTTAGTCATACCCTGTCATAGCTACCTTTCAGCGCAGACAACCAGGGGTAGCAACCAGAATTCCAGCGGTGACAGAAATTGTAACTAACTTAAGCCAATAGAGAGACAAATTCCAAGAGATTCCCCACTGATTATAAACTTCATCTTACAGAATCATAGACATTAGAGATGGAAAAGACCCATTCATTTTGATGCTCAGTGCAATATTATTTCCTAAAATATTATTTATTTGTATTTATTGTTTCATGGTAGGGTCTAGGAGTCCCAGACATGGTCCATTAGGTGGGGTATTGTACAAACACATAACAAAAAGAGGGACCCTGCTTCAAAGAGCTAATACATTTGATTCAGAGTACAGCTCACTCAGGGTTTACCTACCCAGTTCCTACAAAGTGCCTCAGGGAGTTTGATTTGTAAAGCGTTCACGTTAATGTCGTCTGTCAATGCTGCAAACTAGGTGCTTTGAGGAGCACACCAGGAGCAGTTAGAGTGCAACGCATAAGAGTGCTTTACAAATCACACCTCTCTGGCGTGCTTTGCTGCATTGTGTAGACAAGCCGCCTGATCTGAATGGCTTCTGCGTGTGTGTGGGATTCCAGACTTTAATGGAAGTGTAATAAAATATTAGGCACACTCCTACAGTAGTTTCTTTTACAAATAGGATTGTCTTGCACCACAAAGCAATTGAGAAAATGTCATTTAGCCCACTAAATTTACCCTAAATGCTAACAATCCATTTTTTAAATTTTATATGAAGATGCTTTGGTGTTTGTTAATATGCCTAAGTCAACATTTCCTAAAATTTTAAAAGATGAGCCCCTCTTCAGGATAAGGAAACTGATTGCAATCTTACTGTGTGGTATTAAAGACCTTCCCACATGAATTTATACATCTTCCATGACTCTTCCCTCAGCTAGTCTTCACACTTCCTGGAGGGGCTCTCCCCACACACTTTGGAAAACACTTCATGAAAAATGTGGTTCTTTTGTACTTTAGAAATCCCTGTTTCCCTGCCTCCTTCCTAATATCTGACTGGAGCATTTGACTTTTTAAAGATCCAGCTGCTGTGCGGAAAGTATTTTCGAACTCAGAAATGGATAGGTTGCTGCACATGTTGTTCTCTGGTAATTTATCAACAGTAGCTTTTTACATCACCTCTCTCTGTGCTGCTGTTCTTTTTCTCTACTTTTCCTCACCATAGCTTAGCTGAGTTAATATAATATGTTCCCTTTAATACTGCATACACTGTGTCTTCCTCCTTTGTTAAGAGATGGTTCTCTTTGTTTTTTGAAATATGTAAAGGGGATGTAGGCATGTGTTCTGTCCTTGTAGTCATGTATTTCTCCTTTTTAACAAAGCCAAACAATAAAATGCAACTCAGAAAGACACAACAGCCTGTTTTTTTAGCACAGCACTAACTCCTCTCTCCCCCCATGCAGCTAGAAACCTTACTTTTCAACACTTGGTTTGCCTAACGATCATGACACTGACCTCCTTGGTAAAGCACATTGAGATCTGCTGATGAAAAGTGCTGAATATGAGCTAGGTGTTAGTAAAAGTTTCAATTTTTTGTTCTGGTTTGTATTATGGTAGCACCGAGAAGTCCCAACCAAGATGGGGCCACATTGTGCTAGGAACTACACACAAAAAAGGGGAGAAACAGTTCCTACTCTGAAGAGCTAGCAACCTAAATAGACAAGACAGATAAAGGGAAGAGCTGGGAATAGACTCCAGGTCACTTCTGACTCCCTGTCCAGTTACCTCATCTACTTCACCAAACTACATCTGTGATGGTTGCCCTTATGTATTAACTGTATGTCTAAACACAATATTTCTGACTTATTGCAGCTTTTATTTTGTATCACATTCTTCTAGCATGGTCCATGCTTCAGCCATGTTTCAATATACTACTGGCTTTGAGTTGATTTTACATCTTCTGGGTCAGATGTAAAAGTGCCACCCTAAATTTTCTGCCATTTCATTTGACTGACACTCTTCTTTGCCTCCAGTTCTGATTGTCCTGGGTCTCTGTGCATTGTTTAGCAGCTGCTGTGAGCCATCTTAGAGGTGGTTTCACTTATACATGCCAGAGTAGCTTTTACCTGCTGTCAATGTCGCTTGTGAAGCATTTTGGGATCCTTTAGATACAAGTGTAAAAAATGCTGCTAGAATTGTTATAGTAGGAGTGGTTCCACGAGAAGCATTCTGGTGATAGAACAAGCCTGATCATAAAGAAGGGAATCTGAACACAATTCATGCTTTTCCAGCATGTACAAATAGTTACTGGTAAATCTGCACTGTAAATTCAGAAAATTAGATATGGATAATGTCTACAATGAAATATGAAAGACATGCTGCATTTCAGTTTGCATGTGTGTGCGTGCATGTGCACAAACTGAAATCTCAGACTGGAATACCTCTGTACAATAAAATGCAATCTTACAGCTCCTGAGATCTTCTGCCCATTCACTGCCTTTGGTTGAAGGTATACCCTGACCCTTGTTGTACCTGTATCTGTAGTAAGTAAACAAATATTTGGAAAAGGGTTTCAGCATCATCTTCCGTCTCATTTAATGATAATGAGAATGCACATCAGAGACAACAATTAAAAGCTGCACAGTTTGGCTCATGGTTATCTGCAAGGTCAAAAAATAGTACAGTCTGTATCAGTGAAGGTTCTGAAGTTCTCATTAGTTCTTAAGACAAAACCAGAATGTGAAAAAAACAAACACATGGACTAGTCATTCTGAAAGATGGACTAGTCCCAGCCTGAAATCCCTCAAGATTGCTCCTGAAGTTTGGTACGTTACTAACACAAAACAGGCTACACCTAATTAATGTTAACCTTGGAGCACTGACTGACAAAAGCCAAGGAATTCAAAGTGCAGGCTGGCATCCCTCTTGGCTTCCAAAATATATTCCAAACTATAGCTCTCTCCAAATTGGGTTCTGTCCTGAGAGCAGTTGAGAAACAGCCTTACTGATACTGGTGCAAGAGAACGCTGCTATAATTTTCATGAGGGATAAGGTGGATGAGGTAATATTTTCTACTGGTCCAACTTCTGTTGGTGAGAGAGAGACAAGCTTTTGAGCTTATGCAGATCTCTTCTTCATGTCACCTACCTTGGTTCGTTAGTATCCTGGGACCAACATGGCTACAACAACACTGTATATAATAATTTTCAAATAAAGATACAAATTACCTGTGGTGTTTGCTTTACTTTTTTGTTTTTGCTTTTCTTTCCCACCTTTCCCTATTATCCTTTTTGTTTGCTTAGCTCCTGTCTCATTTAACTTTCTCTCATGCCTCTATCTCTCGTCTGCCTAAAATAGCCCTCCTCTCCTGACTGTGCTCTGCACCCGTCGTTATGTGTGTGCTTCTGTCCCTGTCTTGACCTCCTTTTTCAAGCCTCATTTGTTTCCTTGCCAGACCTTTTTACTTCTGACCCTTTCCAGGCTCCCTTTGATCTATCTTGCTATCTCTCTTGTCTTCACCTAAGTTTCCCCTTTCTCTTACTCAGTCCAGGTCTCTGTCCATTGTCCATTCCAAGAGTCCTGCTGGTAGTAGAAGATGAAATTTCAGAGGAGAGAGGGTCACAGAGTTCCCTTTGCATTTTTAAAATGATTGGTGGGGGTAGCAGCGAATTTGTAAGGGGTTTATAAAAATAAACATTTTTTCAGACTAGGAGAGAGGAGAGAAAATGACAGTTTAATCTGGGACTCTACCTCAGTCCTCTAAACAATCTAGCACTGGTGTCTTCCTTTCTTTGCTGACAAAGCTACACTAGGCAGAATGAAAGTACCCAATTTGGCCATGTGAACCAAGTGACAGGAGGATTCAAACATTATAGCACTAACTCTGCAGGACTGTGTTACAATCCATGTCCTGGCTATATACCCAAGTGCCTGAACATTCTCTTCAGTTCATTTTGTCCTTGGCTCACAGTCATTGGAGCCAGGACTGCGAGTTGGGCCAGGCTTTCAGCCTGAGCCAAGGTGACTACTTGTGTTTGCCTATTTCAGCTCTCTAGCCTGTTCCCTTTGCCCAATCTCATTCTGTCTCTCTTGTTCGCTGTCCCTGGATCACTTTATTATTATTGTGGCTGGAGCTATCTTCTCTCTCTCTCGCTCTCTCTTTTTTTTTTCAAATGGACCTAGGCTTAGATCTGTCCTTTAGTATTTTTATTTTTAGTCAAAATCTTGGCAGCAGGGTGGCCACTGGGCATTTTGCCACCTTGAACAAAAAATGTGCATCACCCTGATAAGAATTACAATGTGTTTCTTTTTGGGACTGTGACTGGGACACTCACGCAGCTACTGCCATGTGGTACCTGGGCTCTGGATAAAGAGAATGTGCTGTCAGTCCAGTACCTTTCACCAACACTAAATTCACTGTAAAAAAACATTTAAAGAACAGGTTGATCAACCCATCTCCATCCTGCGTGCACTTCTGTATGATCATTGATATACGAAGGGGAATCTGTGAATCCCAAATCACAGGGAACCCACAAAAATAGAGAACATCTTCAGAAAAAGTTTACTGATTTTTTACTGTGCTTGATAATATTCCTGGGCACTGTATGAATTAAAAAGCACTGACTGGTCCCAGCAATCACTGTAATGTCTGTAAATACTTCTAGGTAAGACAAAGGCAAGTGCAACTCCTTGTAGCTCAGCTTGTCCACTAGAATAGTCCCAGAGGGAGACACTGCTGCTGAGGTGTGATGAACATCACATATACAGGGCATGGGAGGACTTTGCTAACTGGCAAAGGTTGCTTAGAGCTGTTGGCCACTGAAAAACACTTTCACCAAGGGACAATATGCCATGTTCATTTCCAGCTGAGATCAATAAGACACTCTCCTAGGAATAAAACATTCAAAATATACATCACGGTCAGGCTGAATTTTTTTGAATATATATTTTTCCCTAAAATTTCTCTGAAAATATAGAACCTTCAGTTCAGAAGTCAAGTCCCAAGCAATCATGGGATTTTATCAGAAGAATATGTTTTGGGTTCTTTTTCTTTGTCAGTTTTTGAACCATTTGGGTATACTCAGGCCATGTTTTCAAATTTTTCTCTGCAGCCATGAGGTCTAGAGTCTTGCTGTTTTTATAAATGGAAGCTGAGATTATCACATGACTCCAGAAGTTGGGAGCTTTAAGAAAAACACCAAATGTAGCAAGATTAGTGATAACATTGTGACAGTTGTCAATACCATATAAATTAATTGCATTGAAGAGCAGCTTTCCCAGGTAATTTCGATTCCTTGCAGAACAGAACAGAATGCAAAACTCTATGTAATAAAATATCCCAGGCTTATCAAAGAGAAAATGTCTCATTCCCCCCCCAAGTCTTCATATTAATTTTTGATGCACATAATCAAAAGTCAAATACAAACATTTAATAAAAATATAATAAAAGCAAACAGCTAAAAATACATGTACAAATACATATACCTACAAACAAGGAGGTGATATGAGCCTATCAGAACTGATATAAAATACATGAAAGTAATAACATGCTATAATAAATTTGGGAGTCTGGAGTTTCATGTATCATTTCACAGACTAATGTAATTAAAATATGTAATAGTTTTGTAACTTTTAATTTATAGCAGAGAAGAATCAGCCAACTCTCACATAGACCTTGTTGAAAAGGATCTGTGGACCACTGTGCCATGGGCCATGCAATCCAAAATAATCCATAGCATCTAGTGGATTCTAACTCATTTACGCCATATAGGCAAGTTGCCAAATGGTGAAGCCGCATTCGGAAAGGGGCCTTTCAATATTTCCCTGTAAAATGCTTATGTGGCCATATTGTATCTAACAATTCCTGACCCTTGCTTTCCTTCCAGGTATGAAGGAGAAGCTCGCTTTTAAGTAGAGCTGGTCAAGAAAATTATTTCAATGGAAAATACAGTGTCCTCAACATTTAATTTTTTGTGAGAAAATGTCATTGATTTTACATTGGGAAAAATCTAAACAAATTATTTCATTTCAGGTCAGGATAACCCAAATCAAACAGTTCAGTTTGTCAAACTGAATTGAAACATTTAATTTTGGGTCAATTTCACATTAATCCATGTTTGCCTCAGCTGCCACCATGCCTCATGGGAGATAGTTTCGGTGCCTCATGTTGACCATTTCTGTTGTGGGCTGGGCTTAGGGGCTGGACTACATCTCTCATGATGCAATGGTCTCTTCCCCAGGTGCATCATGGGAGCTCCTGGCTATGGTGCAGGATGGACCCTAACTTCTCTGAGGCAGCTCAGGGGAGCACAAACATTTTCATACAGTAATGTCTAAATGCTGTTTTGAGTGAAAATGTCAAAATGAAACATTTCACTATTTTTGAATGGAATTTTTTTCTGAACTTTTCTGGTCTGCTGTTTCTTCAGTTTCAGTATTGAGACTTTTCTTCCCAATTTGCACAAAAACAAATCTCATAAGATTGGAATTTCCCACAGGATGGACATTCTGTTTTTTCTAGCTAAAGTTTTAAGTTTTGTTAACACTAATGGCTTGTACCAAAGGAGCATTTTCCATAGTTTGGATTTTTTAATTATGCTAATAATTGTCTCTTTCCTTCTCCTCCTCTCCTGGTATGAAAACCTTGAAAAGTAACAATGTACTGTACAAAGGAAAAAGCAGTAATGAGAGAGGCAAGGTCACACATCTGCTGCTTTCCACACTTTCTTATCTGTGACATCACAAGCATCAAGGCCTTTCTATTCATTAAAACAGTTGAATCAGTGCAAATGATACACACTGACTAAATCTGTGGCCTTCTGCCTTAGTCATAACATAGGTCTTCTTGATAGGGAAGATGTTCTCTAACCAGATTGAGTGGAGGGAAGAAGAAATGAAGTGCTTTGTGAAAATGCAACAGATACTCTATTGCTGTCAGTATGGCTTGGGCTAACAAACTGCAAAGCATTCAATAAGGATTAATTTCCTGAGAGAGACTGGTGAACACAAATTTATGCTACCGAATGCAGCTGGGCTAGAGGTGCAATTCCATCCCTCTCCACAGAACTTCTGCAGGCCCACAACCAAGACGATAACATTAACATAAAAATAATATAAAAAACAAATTTCTAAAGTGCTCATCAGCGTAGGCTACACTTAACATTTACTGTGTTAATAATGGAGATGGGCCAAAAAGAAAATAGCAGATTTGGGTGCAGAGACTGGAATCTGAACCGAGATTTGCATCTGAATTTTTCAGTTGGCTGATACCTCCAGGCTGGGCTAAACTCAAAAAGCTGAGGGCAACTCTTTTACCTTCCCCTCCTTCATGCAAACTGGGAGTGCTGTGGAGAAATAAGCTGAAAACAATGTTGTAGGTTGAGGATGATTTTTTTTTTTTAATGGAGGGAATGGGTTAAAAAGTGTCCCCAACTATCAGCCCTTTTTACACTATATATCACAGGTTTGTCAATAGAATGCCGGCAATACTGCAATCCTTAGCCCTCAGAGCCTTATAGTTGGCCACATTTCATGTTCTACAGGGACCACAAGTAGAAGCATTATTCCCCAGTTCTGGCCACTGCAGCATGTATCTTTGTAAATGGCAGCAGACAGGTCAACTTTGTGATATCCTAAACAGCTGATATTGAATTTCTGAAAAATATACCTGTGCCTATCACCAGATTTGTCTTGAAAATATTTGGTAAGGTCATGAAATAACCTATATGTATGATTTCTTTCTGTTGGATATTCCTATCTGCTTGGTGACTAATTCATTGCATCTAGAAATACAACAGCTGGGAAAGCTGGTGTGATAACAAATATATGGCCATGGGCTAGGCAGTGACAAATTACATGAAAATTAGTGTATTAAAAATGGGTAAAGCTGTTTAACAATTTCATGAGTTCTTCCTACAGAAGAGTCATCCAGGCATTTTAATGAGTTCAAAAGACGAGAATCAGCAGGAGAAACAGTTTAACTGACAATCACTGACAGAGCTAGTAAATGTGGAACCTTACTAAACATCACTATTGGTAAAGATCAGCCTCCTCTGATTGCCCACATTAATCATAAATTCATTGATTTTTAAGGCCAGAAGAGAATACTAAATCAGCTAGTCTGACCTCCCATAGAGCACAGGCCACAGAATTTCCCCCAGTTACCCCAAATTGATCCCAATAACTTGTATTTGACTAAAGCACAGCTTCTGGAAAGGCATCCAGTCTTGATAGGAGGCCCTCAAGGGATGGCGAATTCATTGCGTCCCCTGGTAATTTGTTCTAATGGCTAATCGCTTTCACTGTTAAAAAGTTGGGTCTTATTCCTAACTTTAATTTGGCGGGCTTTAACTTTCAGCCATTGGTTCTAGTTATGCCATTCTCCGCTGTTTTAAAGTGCTGTTTAGTACCCGGTATCTTCTCCTTGTGAAGGTACTCGCACCATAGTTGTCACCTCTCAATCATCTTTTTCATAAGCTAAACACTGCAAAGTATTTTCTCCAGCCCTCAGAACATTTTTGTGGCTCTTTCCCTGCATGTGCTCCAATTTTCAGCATCCTTCTTTAAATGTTATGGGGACACTAGTATTCTAGTATTGGTACCGCCAGAATTATATACAGAGGTAAAAATCACCTTCCTAGACACTACTCCCTGTTTTATGCAACCACACAGCTGATCTGTAACTAACAGGGAGCAAGTAAATATATATCTTGCTCATTGTGGAAAGATAGCACAACTACTCTGGTACAGTATGTTTTTTTTAAACCTTTCTATTGAACATCAGCTATTGCTCACTGCTGGAGGAGGCAGAATGGCAGAATTTATGAACTAATGGCTGATCTGAAGCTGGTCAAATTATTCAGTAGAAATGAGTTGTGTTTTCTGTTTGTGAACCAATCCTGATGTCTGTCTTTTCTTTTGAAATATTTACCATGTATTTGTGACAAGTAATGTACAGCATATTAGTTATTTTGTGAAATATTCATCATAAATCATGCCATTTGTGGTATCTGACAGGTTGCCTAAAATCACATGGTACTGTCCCTATGGCTTAATTTAGTGTCTCAAACTTTTAAATAGGAGAATAAGGAAATGCAAATCATGAATAGCAAACACTCTTGGCTATATGCAAATATGGATATTCACATGAAGAACGTCTGTTCCCTAAACACCCATGTGAACAAAAACCTGTTCACATGAATAATGACTAATAAGTACAAACATGGTTAACTGAATGGTCATTTAGAATCTGAATGAATGCTTGGGAACACTGTTTTTGCAGGATCTCCCGAGGTACAGCCTGATCCTTTATGGCAAAACTTACGTTTTTTCTTGGGGAGCCACCCATATATATATTTCCCCCATATTGCTGAGTCTTTGAAATCACTTTCCATGAGGCATTTCGTGATCAATAATAACTGTGTGATCTGACTCTCACCTATAGAGGGACAATTAGAAAACAGATTAAGAAATATGCAACCTAGCACATATAATAACCTCATTGTTACCTACTGATCAAAACTTTTTTCCCTCCATAGTGTTTTCCATTGGAAAATGCAGTTTTTTGTTGAAATCAAAATTTTTGCTGAGGCCTGGTCTACACTACACTGTTAAACTATTTTAACAGCGTTAAATCGATTTAACGCTGCACCCGTCCACACTACACTGCTCTTTATATCGATTTAAAGGGCTCTTTAAATCGATTTCTGTACTCCTCCCCAATGAGAGGAGTAATGCTAAAATCAATATTACTATATCGGATTAGTGTTAGTGAGGACGGAAATCGATGTTATTGGCCTCCGGGCGGTATCCCACAGTGCACCAGTGTGACCGCTCTGGACAGCAATCAGAACTCAGAGGCACTGGCCAGGTAGACAGGAAAAGCCCCACGAACTTTTGAATTCAATTTCCTGTTTGGCCAGCGTGGAGCTCTGATCAGCACCAGGTGACCACGCAGAGCTCATCCCCACAGGTAGCCATGCAGTCTCCTGAGAATCGAAAAAGAGCTCCAGCCTGGACCACACAGGAACTACTGGATCTTATCGCTATATGGGGAGAGGATTCAGTGCTAACAGAACTGCGTTCCAAAAGACGAAATGAAAAATATTGAAAAAATTTCCAGGGCTATGATGGGAAAAGGACACAGCAGGGACTCAGTGCAGTGCAGAGTGAAAGTTAAGGAGCTCAGACAGGCATACCAGAAAACCAAGGAAGCAACGGAAGGTCTGGTCAGGGCTGAAAACATGCCGCTTCTACACTGAGCTGCATGCAATTCTAGGGGGCTGCGCAACCAGTACCCCCCCTGGCCGTGGATTCAGAGGTCGGGGTTGTAATATCAACCATGGCTGAGGATTCTGCGGAGGGAGGGGAGGAAGAGGAAGAGGAGGAAGAGCTTGCTGAGAGCACACAGCACTCCGTTAGCCCCAACAGCCAGGAGCTTTTTGTGACCCAGACGGAATTACCCTCCCAGCCCTCCCAAGCCACTAGCCCAGACAGTGAAGCCATGGAAGCGACCTCTGGTGAGTGTACCTTTGTAAATATCAACATGGTTTAAAACAAGCGTTTTTTAATGATTGATTTGCCATCAGGCTTGAGATGCATTCGCAGCCAGTAAAGTTACAGGAAAAAGTTTGTTAACATGTCTGGGGATGGAGCGAAATCCTCCAAAGAAATCTCCATGAATCGCTCTTGGAGATACTCAAAAAGCTTTTGAAGAAGGTTTCTGGGCAAGGCAGCCTTATTGGGTCTTCCATTGTAGGACACTTTTCCACGCCATGCATGTAGCAAGTAATTCGTTATATCATTGCTTGACAAAGCACAGCTGCGTAAGCTCCTGGTGATGATGCTGGCTTTCAGAAACATTCGTTGTTCATCTTGTGCTGTTATTCTCAGGAGACTTATATCATTCATTGTAACCTGGTTGAAATTCAGGAATTTAATTAGGGGGCAGACATGGCCATTTTCCTACTGGGCTGCCGCTTAAATCAAATCCTTCCTTGCATGTAGCAAAGCGGGGGGATGGGAGGAAGGATAGCGCTGAGCTTTTCTGCGTTTGGCGAGCAGGAATCTTCCCAGTTACCAGCCACGCGGTGGGGGGGAGAGGGGTGATTAGCACTGATCTTCCATGATAGCAGCCATGCGGTGGGGGAGGAGTGAAGCAATCCCTTAGGGAAGAGGGTGCGGGGGTTGGCGTCTGCTGCTGCCTGTAAACAGGAAAGAAGCGGAAGCTGAAAGACAGTGGCTTACCATGGCCGCATGCAAGCTGAATTGTGATGGTCCTACCTGCGTCTGTGAGATCTGCAACACCAGAGCCACAGGCACTCAATATTAAACGATGCAAAATGCGACCTTGTAGTGAAATCACATGTGCTATGTAAGGTGGATAGTGTTATTCACTGTGAAAAGAGTACAAGCATTGTTCTGTAAAATGTATCTTTTCACATACTTCTTCTCTGTTTTCCCTCCCCCATGCAGCTGCACAGTTGTCCAGCCTCCCTACTCCATCCGAAGGCTAGCTCACATAAGGCGGAGGAGGAAGAGAACGCGAGATGAAATGTTCTCTGAAATCATGGAAGTAACCGCAATGACAGAGCTCATCAGAATGAGTGGAAGGACGTGCTAGCAACGTACAGGAAAGATGCCAGTGAACGGGAGGATAGGAGAGACGCTCGAGATGAGAGGTGGCGGCAGGAAGATCAGAGGTGTAGGCAGGAAAGATCAGCGGTGGCGTGATGCAACACTGGAGCTGCGTGATCAAACTGATATCCTCAGACGCATGGTGGATCTTCAGGAAGAGCAGCGGGGTTACAGAGTGCCGCTGCAGCCCTGGTTAACCACAGTCAACCTCCCCATGTTCCATATCTCCCTCACCCAGACGTGTAAGAACGCGTGGGGGAAGGCTTTCTGCACCCGCCCACTCCACCCCCTTTGCCTTGGACAGTCCAACCAAAAGGCTGTCATTACGTTGAATTGCTTAAAGGCCTTTTCCTTCCCTCCTATCCTCCTCCCAACCACAGCAGGCAGGGATACCTTGATAATTCTCTGCCTCTTTTTATAATTACTTTTTAATAAAGAATACATCCAAAGGGGGAGGGTGGGTTGCTTACAGGGAATGACTTTTAATAAAGAATACATGATTTTTAAACAATACTGACTTTATTTCCTTCAGCAAGCTGTAATCAAAGGGGAAGGGTGGATTGCTTACAGGGAATGAGTCAATCAAGGGGGAGGGTTCATCAAGGGGAAACAAACACAGCAGTCACACCGTACCCTGGCCCGTGCTGAAACTCGTTTTCAAGGCTTCTCTGATGCGCACCGCCTCCTGGTGTGCTATTCTAATCGCCCTGGTGTCTGGCTGCTCGTAATCAGCGGCCAGGTGATTTGCCTCAGCCTCCCACCCCGCCATAAAGGTCTCCCCTTACTCTCACAGAGATTGTGGAGCACACAGCAAGCAGCAATAACAAACGGGACGTTGGTTTGGCTGAGGTCTGAGCGAGTAAGTAATGTTCGCCAGCGCCCTTTTAAACGGCCAAATGCACATTCTACCACCATCTGCACTTGCTCAGCCTGTAGTTAAACAGCTCCTGACCACTGTCCAGGCTGCCTGTGTATGGCTTCATGAGCCATGGCATCAAGGGGTAGGCTGGGTCCCCCCAGGATAACGACAGGCATCTCAACATCCCAACTGTTATTTTCTGGTCTGGGAAGTAATTCCCTTGCTGTAGCCGTTTAAAACAGAGTAGTGCTTCTGAAGACGCGAGCGTCATGAACCCTTCCTGGCCATCCCACGTGGATGTTGGTGAAACGTCCCTTGTGATCCACCAGTGCTTGCAGCACCATTGAAAGTAGTACCCCTTGTGGTTTACGTACTGGGTGCCCTGGTGCTCTCGGGCCAAGATAGGGATATGGGTTCCATCTATGGCCCCCCGACAGTTAGGGAATCCCATTGCAGCAAAGCCATCCACTATGCCCTGCACGTTTCCCAGAGTCACTACCTTCGTAGCAGCAGCTTAACGATTGCTTTGGCTACTTGCATCACAGCAGCCCCCATCAGTAGATTTTCCCACTCCAAATTGATTCCCGACTGACCGGGAACTGTCTGGAGTTGCAGCTTCCAGAGGGCTATTGCCACTTGCTTCTCCACTGTGAGGGCTGCTCTCATCTTAGTATTATGGCGTTTCAGGGCAGGGGAGAGCAAGTCACAAAGTTCAAAGAAAGTGCTCTTACGCATGCGAAAGTTTCGCAGCCACTGCGAATCGTCCCACACCTGCAAAAACTATGCGGTCCCACCAGTCTGTGCTTGTTTCCTGCGCCCAAAATCGGCATTCAATGGGTAGAACCTGCCCATTACCAGCAGTAGCTCCAAAACGCAGGGGACCGCGGTTAGGCAGAATTCAGTGTCCATTTCGTCATCGCTCTCGTCGCCGCGCTGCCGTAGCTGCCGCCTCCTCTCCTGCCTTTGCAGTTCATGGTTCGCCATAGACAGCACGAGAATGCGCGAGGTGGTTTACAACATCCACGATTGCGTTACTGATCTCAGCAGGGTCCATGCTTGCTGTGCTATGGCGTTTGCTCAGTTCACCCAGGCAAAAAGGCGCAAAATGGTTGTCTGCTGCTTTCACAAAGGGAGGGGTGAGGCTGTACCCAGAACCACCTGCGACAATGATTTTTGCCCCATCAAGCACTGGGCTCTCAACCCAGAATTCCAAGGGGTGGGGGAGACTGCGGGAACTATGCGATAGCTACGGAATAGCTACCCACAGTGCACCGCTCCAGAAAACGACGCTAGCCTCGACCATGGACGTACACCGCCGAATTAATGTGCCTAGTGTGGATGCGCACAATCAACTTTATAATATCTGTTTTATAAAACCGGTTTAAGCTAATTCGAAATTATCCCGTAGTGTAGATGTAGCCTTTGAAATCACTTTCCATGAGGCATTTCTTGATCAATAATAACTGTGTGACCTGACTCTCACCTATAGAGGGACAATTAGAAAACAGATTAAGAAATATGCAACCTAGCACATGTAATAACCTCACTGTTACCTACTATAGCTGATCAAAACTTTTCCCCCCCATACTGTTTTCCATTGGAAAATGCAGTTTTTTGTTGAAATCAAGATTTTTCACGGGACCATGCTGATTTTGATGAAATCGTCACTGGAAAAAAAAAGGAATTGTTTCAATATCTTGTTTCATTTTCATAATGTTTGCTTTATCATTTTGATTAATTTCATTTAGACTTTTATATTATATTAAAATATAAATGTGTGTATATATATATATATATCATATAATATAATGGTTTGACGTTATCAAAATGAAGGGTTTCGACCTTAGCTAAACAAAATGTGTCAAAAGTTCTGTTCTGTGAGAAGTTTCAGTTTTTTTGTTCTTCATTCCTTTTTGCAAATACATTTTAATATGTCACAGTTTTCCTCAGAATGGAAATTCCATTTTCAGACCAACTGTGAAGAGTCATTCAACTCTGTCAGATGTTTTATGCTAAGAATATCAACTGCTTACCTGTATGTCAAATACATAACTGAATGATATGTGCCAAACACTTACACACTTTCTACAAACGAAGAGTCCAATCCTACAGGCCCTCTATGCAAAGGATTCTTGCTGATATCCCTGGGGGAAGACCGTGCAGTTCTTGTCAGGTGAGTAACCTAATGGTTCTCAAACGTTTGTATTGGTGACCCCTTTCACACAGCAAGCCTCTGAGCGTCCCCTTTTATAAATTAAAAACATATTTTAAAAAACATTTAACAGTATTATAAATGCTGGAGGCAAAGTGGAGTTTGAGGTTGGAGGGTGAAAGCTCGCAACCTCCAGTAATAATATGATGTCCCCTTGAACGATCATGACACCCAGTTTGAGAATCCCTGTAATCCCATTGGGAGTATTTCTGTAAGAGTTGCAGGATCAGGTGCATAGACAATTAAGGAGAGAAATGATTGTTGTCTTATAACAGTAACAGGAAAGTTACCAGTGTAAGTTTGCAAGTGAAGCAAGAGATGTGCTGCAAGTACCTCCAGGATAGCTAATTGCTGTCTGTGAAGTATTCTGAATAGGACAGGAAAACGTTACTTTCGAGTTGTGTAGCTCAGTAATTCTTATCCAAGGGCACTTAATTCAAAAATCTGAAAAATACATTCTAAAGGAAACCATGAAAGTGGATAAAGTGAAAAAGAGCTCATGCTTACAAACTTACTGTTGAGTCTTTCCTGATGAATAGAGTGAGGGTTGTGATGGAGATTTTAAATGGTACTCCCTATCCTTAGGGCTTTCATAGCAGCATTGGAGTTTGCCAGTGTTTCTCATTTGCCTCAGCCATTTCCAACAGCATTTGGCTGAAAGTTATCAGCCTGAATCCACTGCCCTCCGCACATTTTTCTAGCGTAACCAAAAATTATCAACCTCATCATCTGTCTGTAATGGATCACAGCTATGCCCAGTGCTTCACAGCCTCTGTCACTACTTTTCTTGTTGTTGTTATTATTTATTATTTGCATTGCAGTGTTGCCTACAGGTGCTAGTTGTGATTTGGGGCCCCATTGTTCTGAGTGCTTCTTGCACAGAGAATGAGAGACAATCCCTCACAGATGCTTGCTATCTAAATAGACATGGCAGAGGTGAAGTGACTCACCAAGGTCACACAGCAGAGCTGGTAACAAAGCCCAAATGTCCAGACTCCTAGTGCCACTGCCTTCTGGATCAAACTGCCTCTCCTACCATCAGAGACTTCACTAGTCCCCCAACTGACCTCCATACCCCATCCATATGGCCTGGACCAATGGGAGAAGTTTTAGACCTGATCTTGGTAGTTTCCTCCTCCAGCAGCAGTAGCTTTCAGACCCTCAACCTCCCAACATCATCCTAGACATCTACAGCTGGACCTCTCCTTCCAACAGTGACAACCCCTAGTGTGCTTTTCCATCTCTGCTTCTCTCCATTGTCCCACCTTCCCCATCTTTCAGTCTCCCTTCCTTTCTCACTCCATTAACTTCACAACCTTCATTTGAACCCCATTTCCCACATATCCCCCACAAAGCAAAGCAAAATAGCTAGAAATTTGCCCCCATAGGTCTTTTCCAGCTATAATAGCCATCACATAATCTCCACATTATTATTTAATGTGTAAACTCCTAAACGTTTTTGCATGCTAAGAAATATTGTTGATTATGTAGTTCATTACCCCCTTGGTAAGGAGTGTAGTGACTGTTGAGTTTACTACAGCTCTGAGATTACAGGAACTGCTGCTTCCCAGGCAGAGGAGGATGAGTCTGTCCCCACTAGCCCATATGAAGCTTCTTTGTGCATAACCTAATTACTTGAGCAGGGCACTGAGAACAGGGTTTGGTCCATATTATGAAAGCACAGGACCAAGCTGTGGAGCAATCATCGATGATTATAAAAGATATGCAGCAATTGCTGAGTGCACTCTCCAAGAAATTATTAATTCCTTATTCTCTTTAAATATGATTGAGGGTGGAAATCGGTGGAATCCTGTAGGGGAATGGGCAGGATGGTTTCTAGGTCTTTCCATCTCTAATTACTTGTATGCAATGATACTTAGTCACATTTCTGTGTCTGATAGTAAAATATCCTTAATTCTTCAGTCCCGTGAAACGGGAGCCAGTTCTGGGGATGGGCAAACAGCATGGCTACATTTGGCATCCCTTTTGGAATAATGCTTAACCCTTGATCTCACACTTTTCATCTGTGTCACATATCTCTAAGATGCACAACTTCATTGTCCCTATTTAGGGATGGGGAAATAGCAGCTCAAGGTACGGTAGCATCAGAACTAGAACTAGAATGCAGGCTGCCTGATTTATAAGCTGTTGCCCTAGACCTGGAGCTTTCCCTTGCAGTTGTTGCCCCCTTGACAACCAAAGTGCTGGGAGTTGAAACTGCGGCCATAAAGTGTGGTGTTCATTTTCCAGTAGAAAGGAGGTGGAAGAGGTGAGAAGAACAAGAAGACTCACTGGGAGCGGGGAGCATCAGGAATCTTATGAGAACAGGGTTCAGCAGTGAGTCCCTCCTAAGGGGAGGTCAGCAGGACACTGAAGAAACTGGATCCTTCCTAAGAGATTCTTGCATTTCCTCTAGCAATACATAAGACCAGGACTGAATGAAATACAGTTAAGGCGGCTATCAAGACGTTTCATGAGAGCTGCTTGCTTTGTGTGCTGGGACTAACCTACCGACACAGCCCAGATGGAGAGCCAAAAAGAAAACCTTGGGGACTGGGTAGAATCCTGGAAGGCTTATTAGTGCAGCTGTGGGAAGATAGATCTTTTAAAAGAGAAGCAGCTGTTTGAGTCTGACAGAAAAGCCGCTGGAAAAGGGTGAGGGAGGAGGAAAAGAAGTTTGGCTATGGCCAGGGAACTAATTTCAAGCCAGAAGGTTAACATTTGAGTGTTAAGTTACATTTCTCTGAAGAAATAGTGAAGGAAAATTGCTAGGCGATATATTACAAGGGTTTTGAAATTATACAGGAGTGCAAACACTTAGGGCACGTCTATACAGAAAGTTAGTGTGTGGCAAGCGGGGTTGTAAACCTACCAATCTCCGGAGTGCCATACTCTAACTGTCCGTGTGGTGCCTGCTGCTGTCCACTTACAGTTCCTTAGTGTTCTTTGCCTACTTGGTCAAAGTACATTGGGGAACTTTTAGTGTTCATCAGCAAGGGGCCATGTGGACAGTTAGTGTGTCGCACACAGTGGAGCGCTGTTGATTTACACCTCAGCTTGCTGCACATTAACTCGCTATATAGGCAAGTACTCAGGGATGTGAATTCAGTGGCGCTAATCACCTACAAAAAGTTACTTCCATACCGGATTTCTTGGAAGAACTGGGCTTTAAATGGTAAACTCTTTGGGGAGGGCCTGTTTCTCTACGTCGTATAAAGCACCTAGCATGCTTCTGAGCACAGTACAACATAATCGTTACAATGAATATGGTTTTAGGTTATAAAACCAAGTTTTGGTTTGAGTTTTGGGAGAGGCCTCATTTAATTTCTTCTAAGGCCCTGGCAACATACCTTTGCTCAGTAAAACAGAGCCAAATATCCAAGGCTGTACGTGAGCAACTTTTGGACATGAAGACCTCAGTTCTGCTTTCAGATGAGAAGGGTACAAGTCCCGGTGATTTCAATGGGATGCTGTAGTTATTGAGTGGAAGAGAGAACAGGACTCATAATGTGTATGGAGCTATGATTCCTTTTTCCCACATACTTCTCCTGCTAAGATAAAGCCTTACCTATACTGAGAAAATTATACTAATTCAACGTAATCATCTTCTAAACTGATTAAGTTAAACTAGTGCAGCTCTACTGCATGGAGGCACTTACCTTGGTTTAAGTGTGTCTTACATTGACTTAGCTTAGATCAGTTCCTAAGGCTTGGCCTACACACAAGTTAAGCTGCTTTAGCTAAAGATTTGATTTTAAAAAAGACTTGATCTATTGAAATAGGTGCAAGCCTTTATGTGAACACTTTTATATTGGTTTAAACCTGGCTTTGTACCTTCAAATGTAAGCTCAGCTGATATGAGCCTGATTTAAACAAGTTTAAGGGCACCCATACAGGGGGTTTAACCCGTTTCTTTTAACATTGTTTTAAAACCAATTGAAATGAAACTGGTGCAGCTTCTGTGTGTAGATATTAGCTAAGTGGCTATAAGGCACACTGATTTAAACTGAAATGAGAGCGTCCACACAAGTGGGTTGCACCAATTTAACCATCAAAATGATGTAGTTAAATTAGTACAACTTTCTTGTGCAGATGAGGCCTAAGAAGTCAGCCCCCTCTGTCTGCTGAAGGGCCAAATTGCTTAGGGATTCAAGATGGAGGATCTTGCAGGGAGAGAGGGACACTCTGCTTTCTCTGTCATGGATAGTTTGTATTAGTTGTCTGTCTTTATTGTTTTCCTTAATCTAAAATAAAACCCTCTAGACTGAAAGTCCCTGTTCTTCTCTCTATGTGGAAAACAGCCCGTCTAGTCACTGGACAACCAGCACACTCATTTGCTTTGCAAAGCACTCCTGGATGCCTGGAATGGAAAAGATGCTACAGTATATGCAAATCCATTTCAACTTTGGTCTCCTGAAAATGAATGGGACACATTTTTCTGCAATTTTTTTTTTGTTTCCCCCCATTGGTTCCTGTTTTCTCTTGAGTATTTGACCCTATCAGCCACTGGAGAACCATGAGCACCTTCATTAACTGCATTTTTCCTCTGAGCCTTTCAGATTATCGACAAGTGGACTTCCAGTTGGATTTGTTTGGCTTTTATGGTTTGTTGAATTTATTGCTACCTTCTTCATTTTCATATTAAAGGCAAAAGTTAGACAGTAATCCTGCTACTCCTGCCTCTGACATATGAGCTGGTACAACTGATTCTAATTGCTCAGCTATCTGGTATAATCATGAGAAGGCATATTGTATGCATGGCTCCAGACACTTCATATTTTCTCCTCAGCCAGATAAAAAAGTCAATTGGCTCTAGGTCTGTCAATAGAGACAAATCATGTGCTGTACAATTAATTATAAGGGGTGTCATATTAGAACAATTCTGGGCTGGGAGAGAACAGGCACAGGTTCTTTCCCCTCTGGCACTGTTTGTGTTGCTAAACCATTCCAGGTTACATCCTCTTTTCCATTTATCTTTTAAACTATTGCCCCCACATAAGTAAACACTTTTTTAAAAGTGTGTGTGTGTGTGTAGGCTGATCTGGGAAGAATTTTCACCTTGGAAAAGAAATTAACAGTGCAAGAAGGCATAATCTGGCAGTAATTTCTGAAGACCCGGGGAAAACATCAGGAGTAAGAGAAGGCAGATAAAACAGCTTATGAGGCTGTGTCATAGTAATCAGAGTTTCCATTATATACAGGAGGAAATTTTCCAGCAGTGATTCATTTGTAAGCGTGAGAATGCACCTGAAACAAGTAATCTATTCCCAATCTCTATTCCCAATGCTACTTCATCCCATAGGATCATTTTACCTTCACATACAGAGATGACAAATCCCTTTCCTTACAGCCTCTGCTTCCCATCCTCAGCCCTCTACTAGTTTCAATCACCTCTGATGTCTCTGGCCTCAGAACTCCTGGACCAGATTATCATTCATAACTCCCATCCTGCAGTAACATTAATGCCTCCCAAAAGGCTTTGACTACTTTTCCTGATAAAACAAACAGCAGCGAAGCCATCTGAGGTGCTCAGAAAACAAAACAAAAGCATAAATATTAATAAACCAAATCAAAATTCAAGCCTGATTCTTGCTGGTAGGAAAAGAGAAATATCCTTGTAATTGTTCTTACGCTGGGTAGGGGCTTACAGAAGGCCATGATGAGCAAGTTGGATAGAAAGGTGTGGTAATGCCACTTCATGTGGGCAGGCTTCACTGTGGAAGCCAGCTCAATACTGGGTATGGCAAACCCCAGTCTGGCATAGATGCAGGAGAATGTTCCTCTGTGCCGCTGAACGTACATTTTATTAGCTAAGAAGCAGATGCAAGAAACAAACAATGTAAAATGGAAAAAACAACAAGGAGTTCTTGTGGCACCTGAGAGACTAAAATTTATTTAGGCATAAGCTTTCATGGGCTAGAACCCACTTCATCGGCTGCATGAAGTGAAAAATACAGGAGCAGGTATAAATACATGAAAGGATAAGAGTTGCTTTACCAAGTGTGAGGTCAGTCTAACGAGATAAATCAATTATACCTACTCCTTTATTTTTCACTTCATGCATCCAATGAAGTGGGTTCTAGCCCATGAAAGCTTATACCCAAATACATTTTAGCCTCTACGGTGCCACAAGGACTCCTTATTGTTTTTGCTGATACAGACTAACAAGGCTACCGCTCTGAAATGTAAAATGGTTACACTCAGGCTAGCTCAGGGGCCTAGCAGTAGTAATCTAACCTGTGCTGCCATGAATGAGCCCATGATTAAAGTCTTGGTAGTTTTCTCTGTCTCTGTGGGATGGAAGAGAGGGCCAGGGAAGTGAGGTGTAGTGCTGATGCATGCTCAAGGGAATCCTGTTTAGCTGTATCTGGCCATGAGGTCAGTGGCTATAATGAAGGTTTAAGGAGGGTTCAGGATAGGCAGTGTACATCAAGGGAAAAAGGACTCTGATGGGGAGAATAAACCCTGTCTATTTACTTATATTGTTAATCTAAATGCACCAGATCTCCTATCGCCACCAGTTTTGTTTGCAGCCTCAACAATCTTTCCCCACAGAATAAGGTAGAAGATCCTCAGCAGAAGAATGTTTTTACTTGTGAGAATTGCTTTTGCTACATATAAGGGCCCCCTCCCGCTCAAAACATCACAAAATTATTATTTTTCACAAATAGTGAAAAAACATCATTTGAGGCCATTGTTTTCCAGTGATTAGAATTTTATCACACTCCTCTAGTCCCTAGTGATGCTGTGAGGACTTCTGCTACTGTCATTTTCTGGCACTATCGTCTTCCCTACACTAAAACTCTGTGGTTTAAGCTACACTGTTCAGATGAGCATACAGATAGGAATAGGAATTGTTCTAATCCAGCAAAGCTATCAGAATTTAGAAGCTGCCACATTGGATCAGAGGTCCAGGTAGTCCAGTATCCTGTCTCCAACCTCAGGCTGTACAAATGCTTTATAGGAAGCTGCAGAAACTTCCTAACTGTAAGGCCAGGTCTACACTGCAACTTTAAATTGGTTTAATGGCCGATATACCGATTTAACGCTGTACGCATTCACACGACGTCGTCATTAATATCGAGTTAAACGGCTCCTTAAATCGATTTCGGAACTCCTCCCAGACGAGAGGAGTAGCGCTAAATTCGAAAGTGATAACTTGGATTAGGGTTCGTGTGGACGGAAATCGACATTATTGGCCTCCTAG